>NW_023425404.1:74128845-74686345 GCF_014108245.1 Pipistrellus kuhlii
CCTTTTCCCCTGTCCCCGGTGTGACGATCATGGGTCATTCCACTTTCCTCCACCTTAACAGAACTGGCAGGTCTTGAATGGCCTCCTGCTTCACTAAATTGGGGAGTGGTGATCTGTTTTGTTTGACTATTGCCATGTCACCAGGGATAACTGAGAAGGAGAAAGGATGGTACAGTCGAGAGGAGTGCTAGGGTTTGGACTTGAGGGCAACCTGCATTTCCACCATGCAGTGCAACAAGAATTTGAGAATGTCCCTTGGGTCAAGTGGGCATTACAGAGTGTGGCTGGGCTAGTCTTGCTGGCTCCCAACCACTCAAGAGGACTGTTAACTCAGCAGGAAGACCCTGGGGGCAAAAGGCCATGGTGAACTGGTGAGGCAGGGCCGGTGCAGAGGATGGCAAAGTTCATCTGGAGACAGATCTCCTACATCAAGGAACTGTGGAGAGGCCTCCAAACGTCCACGGGCACACCCTACAAGAGGGTTGGCACAGAGATGGTGAGATTTAGACAAAGAAACAGTATAACACAAAGAGAAGAGGGGGTTATTTTCTATTTTCTCTTTCTTGCCCAACACAGCCGGATACGCTTCCGGAAGAACTGGCTGTGAGAAGGTGGAGCCCACATTCTCCCACACCAGGCTTCAGGAAGCCCAGTCCAGCTCTCACTAGAGAAGGGACAGAGAGGGAGGGGAAAAAAAGGATGGACAGAAAGAAAGACTTAACATGAAAATGAAAACAAGAGTTACAGGGAGTCTTTAGAACCAGAATGAGAGGATTTTAATGAAGAGAGTTTTAAATAGAGTGCTTCTTGCTTTCTATTTCTGGTATTTTAAATTATGGTAAGCCTTTATTTTTATTATTTGTTCTACCCTTAACTATCTATTTTTATTTGTCTTTCTTGATGGTTTTCATTATTGATTTCTATCTCTGTTTTGGCAGTTTCAGTGTATTTGGAGACCCACCCCTGTGCCCACCGCAGCCTTGCGGCCCACAGTTCCTTTCAAGGTGCACAAATTCATGCACTGGGCCCCTAGTATTGAATGATATGCATGAGGTTTCCTCCAGCATGTGTTTCATTTATATTTCATTTTCCATGGATCTCTCATATTTCTTTGCGTATTCTGATTATAGATGATTCCATCCCTGATTTTTGTGTCAATTTTAAAATTAGTATAACCGTAATTTCATGAGTAAATAGTTTGGATGATATTTCTCTCTTGATATTATCGTTTCTTAAAAGTGTAGACCATTAAAAACATTTTATAAATTATTTTTTGCATTCTCTTTAGACAAAATGTTGAGCTTGAAACTAGGTTCGGTTTTTAAATAACACAATTGTTGTTTTAATATTTAAGTGTTCACAAGCCCTGGATGCATTATCATATATAGAATAGGCATGTTGGGCATTCATTATTTCTACAGTACAGACTGAAAAAAAAAACAAGCCAGAATGAGGAACCAAAGAACAAGCAGGTGTATTTTATTTATTATGATAATCCTTCTCAAGTCCTCTCTTCCTGCTTTTGATCTAGGTGAAAGCAAGCTGAGAACCTAATTAAACCAGAGCTGAGAGAGACAGGAGATACTATGCACAAAAAACTGGATTCTGACCAACCAGATTTTGAAGTTAAACTTAATTAAGAGTAATAGACAAATAATCTGTGCAAATGATGACATTTAAAAATGCATTTTGAATATTCTGAAGCAGTTATGTAAATTACCAAGAGTAAGACTCTATAGGAAATGTAAACCATGCAGGCTCACTTTTTAATACCTTTTGGTAATGTTTTCATTAGACGTAATGTTTGCTGGGAAAGTGTATTTGGATGGACTCTGATGACAGAGGTGTTATCGCCAGTTGAGATGTGGAGACAGAGAGACAGGAGCTGCAAAGAGGGAGACCTGTAAGTAAGGGTCAATGATAGCAATACAAATAAGGCAACTAGTGACATTTTCTGTGTCTATGGGGGTTTTGAGCCTGCCTGCAATGTGAGAAGCAGAACTAACAAGGTGTTGAAGAATCATCACTTTAAAAAAGGCATGTCCTCAGTGCTCATGAAGGTGTGCACCTTGGATGGGCTCTTGGAATGGGGATGACAAAAATTATAACTACAAAACTATCTATTTAAGTTACAAGTTGCATATGGCTTTAAAAAAATCTCAGTTCATGGGATTTCAATAGGACAATTAGAGGGCATGTGGTCATTGCTGTTATTATATAGCTAGGGAAGCAAGTACAAACCATTAAATGATATTTCTACCGTCATGCAATTGGTTAGTGGTAAAATGGGGAACTGATTCCTTCCTACCTTTTTTTTTTTTAATTGGGATCTAAGATATCATTTAATCATTAAAATGTTTTCTGAAATATGTTTAAAGTTAACTCATTTAAGTGTAGGATTTAGATTTAGACATTTTGTTTTGAACATAAATCACTTTTTGCAAACTAGGAAACAGAATCAAACTAAGGCAGTCTAGTCCCCTAGGGATCCAGGCCAAATCTTGCAATCTTCAGAAGAAGGACATCATATACAAGGTGCTAACAATGGGATTATAAACTCTTAACAACCACTTATCCACATTTATCCTTAGAAAACAGACAAAAGTCTAGTCCTTAAAGGCATGACATACAGAACATCTTAATCTATAAAGGACAGAATTACCCAAATTATATGGTGCCCAACCTGTAAGCCAGATCAGTACTGGCCAAGGAATGTGAACAGAGTGTTTACATTTTGAAAACTTGCTCTGAGGTTTAAAATTCCTGATTGCTCTGAATAAGAAAGCAAGTAAAAAATATTTCAGATGCACCCACACTAATATTTCATTTTGCCAAGGTCTTCCACTAGATCAGGGGGTAAGAAAATTATTTAGTAATAAGAAATTTGACATACTGCATTCTTCCATTTACCACAAGAACAAACTGGTAATAAAGACTATTTAAAAGAAATGCTCAACTCTAAGAAGGGTGGTGGCAGCAACACTTCCCACTACAGAATAACCTCCTACTTTCTCCAATTAACATTGCTATTCTTCCAAGATACAGGTTCACGTGGAAAAGCTTGTCAGCTTTTTGTCAGGGCCAGGTGAAATATCAAGCATGCCCTAATTAGCTAATTGTAAACTCTTAGGATGGACTCATAAAACATGGCCATTGTTTTGTTAAGCATCTGCAACCAGCAGAATTCCTTAGCCTTAAGCTATAGTTTCTGCTCAGTATCTTAAAGCTGAGCTCAGTCCCATCTGACGCTGCCCCTCGGGCCTAAGGTAGGTGCTAGTCATCACAGTCAGGAATGTCATGGTAGGAGTAACCCGGTAGCCTTTGGATGCATAGTAAGCGCGCCCTCAGGTGGTAAAAACCAGGATGCCAATGATCAGAACAGGAACGGCCGATCTGACCCCCCCTTTGCTGATATAGCCCGCCAGCAGGAGGGAGCCTATGATGATGAGAAAGGTGCCAATCAAAAACAGTACGGTAACAAGTGCAATGGCCTTATATGGAATCTTAGGAGGGCTTTTCTTAAACTGAAGGTCAATGTAGCCATCATCTGTGCTGGAGAGTCTCGAGTATTTCACTTTACTACTGGGGATTCCAGCAGCCAGGTTGGTACGAGATGACATCATAACACACTGACACGGCTACAGTCGGAGCGCCGTGCCCAGCCGTCCGCGCGTCCCCTGCCCGCTCGCCGTGGGCAACGGAGATGCTCATGACACGCCTCACCTAACTGCCGCCCACTCCTTCCTACTTTTATAAGGTATCAGCAGATGAGAGGCAGGCAACTTCTGGCACAGCTGCTCTCGAAGCAATTCTGATAACACATGATATAATCTATACTAATAGAAGGTAATATGCTAATTAGGGTGGTTGTCTTCCAGATGACCTTCTGGACAAAGCCACAGAGGCTGTGAAGGGCCCAGGCTCAGGCCAGCAGTGGCAGCAGCGGGGTAATAAGGGTGGCGCCTTCCCCTGATCTGCAAGGTTGCCTCCTGCAGAGGAAGGACAGACTGTGGCTTAGGTTGGGGGCCAAGGCAGAGGTGGTTAGGGGTGATCAGGCCAGCAGAGTAGCAAGTTAGGGGTGATCAGGCTGGCAGGGGGCAAGGTAGGGGCAATCAGGCCAGCAGGGGGGCAAGTTAGGGAGAATCAGGCTGGCAGGCAGAGCCAGCAGCCTAAACTGGCAGTCAGATATCCCCCCAAGGGGACCTAGACTGGAGAGGGTGCAGGCTGGGCTGAGGGACCTCTCCCCCATTCACAAATTTCATGCACTGGGCCTCTGTTCTATATATGTAAAAGCCTAATATGCAAACTGTCCCCTCAGGAGTTGAACTAACTGGGAGTTCGATTGCTTGCTATGATGTGCACTGACAACCAGGGCATGGTGTGGAATGAAGGAAGGCCCCTGCCAGCAGCCAGCATCTGGCAGCTGCTAGAGACCCTACCTGTGTACCAATTTCCTGCTCTGGGCCTCTAGTTCCATCATGAATGTCTCCTAACTCTCCTCCCCAGATATGCTGGCCTTTTGGTCCTTTCCCATTCCTTCCATCTTTTTCCTTTTTCTCCTTCAGCATCAGCTGACTCCTTATTATAACTTTGACCTCTTCCATGATGCTTTTTAAACACCTATTTTAAAAACTAATTTTTGTATATGTATTCAGAGACCACTCTAGAAATTGTCAATTCTCTTGTATGCTGTCTGTTTTATCCCTGTTGAGGATTGCCTTTTGGGTGGGGAGCTTGGGGGAAATGTGCTGAGCTCTTTTACGTAGCTCTAATTTAGACTTTTAGAGTCAGGAGCTTAGGGAACTGGAAATGTGCTCCACATTTTGCCCATCAACAAAGCCTAATCAAGAATGCATTCTTTACCAGCAACATTCAAAACAGAGATGATTCCACACTGTGGCTTGGAATAAATCCCTTTTATTGCATTTCAATTTATAGTGTTCTTTGTCTTCAGTTTGCACAAATATTCAGAAAAAAATCCCATTTAGAAGAAACTAATGCCCAAATTAAGATATTTCAAGTAACACCATTCATTATCTGTCAGGAGATTATTATGAATTGATATGTGATATTATTCTGATTTCCTAACAACAATCTACTCCTACATATACACGTCTCACAGGAAGACTCATTGTTTTTGAATTAACAACATTCATTTAATTCTACTGGTTTATTAATCAGACCTCAATCTTCAAACTTGTGTGTGTGTGTGTGTGTGTGTGTGTATGTGTGTGTGTGTGTGTGTGTGTGTGTGTGTATTTTAGTTTTTCTTTTGATTTTATTCCCATAAACAGTCTCACAAATGGCTAGAAGGATTGCTCAAAATTAATTTTAGACCCCAAGTCAAACCATATGTTATCTGACTAATTTGTAGTAGCAGAATTTAGCAACATTTAAAAGTCATATAAACAATTTAAAAAATATTGGTGGGGATAAATTCTTGTTCAATTTAAACAACTCAAAAGTTTGGAAACTGTTATTTACAAATTTGGCCTGTGGATCTGCTTGTTGGAATAATGCTTCTAACTAAATATAGAAAAAATTAAGTTGAAGAAATGTTTAAATTTACAGAGCCAGAAAAAAAAAAAACCTCATATACCCACATTAAATTAACCCTGGACTTATTTTATTAACATGGCAAGTCATCATATACTTAACAGAAGTGAGATACACTTGGCTTTTCTTTAAAAAAAAAAAAAAAAAAAAATATATATATATATATATATATATATATATATATATACATATATATATATTGATTTCAGAGGGAGGAAGGGAAAGAGAGAGAGAGATAGAAACATCAGTGATAATTGAGATCATTTATTGGCTGCCTCCAGCATATCCCCTATTGGGAATTGAGCCTGCAACCCAGGCATATGACCTTTACTGGAATTGAACCTAGGACCCTTCAGTACACAAGCCAATGCTCTATCCACTGAGCCAAACTGGCTAGGGCAGAAATACACAGTTTTGATGAGCAGACCATTTCTTGCAACAATACTTTCACAGTACATGAAATATAAGAGCTTGGAATAACACCAGATTTACCCTGAGGGAGATATTAATTGAAACGCTCATGGTTTTATATGGAAAGCTGTGCAGAGTAAAGCTAAAGAATCTAATCTATAGACAGACAAGCTCCCAAATGCTGAACAGATGTGTTCTCAAAGTTCATTTAAAAATCAGTAGTTTCTAATTCAGCACATTTCCCCACAATAGTAATATTGAATTCTTAATAATGTTAGCCAGTACTAGGCACTTTCTAAATGCTTTATCTGAATTGTCTCATTTAATTTTCCAAAACATCCTATTACTTAGGTTATAATTAACCTAATTTTATAGTAGAAGAATCAGAGGCATAGAGAATTAAATTGTCCAGAATCACAGCTGTATCTCAGGGAGTTTGACTCCCGACTTGTAATCTTAACCATTCATACATTGAGGTGATAGCATTAACTGTGATTAGGTTGGTGATCTATCATAATATAGCAATTGACCCTCCCACACACAATTAAAAAATTTTAATCACAGTTTTGTGGGTCAGGAATTCATCTTGGCAGCTTGCATTTGCTCCATGTGGTGCTGTTTGAGGTAGCTATGTGGAGGATGGGGAATTCACTGCCATCATGGCTTGCTTATGTGGCTGGTGATTTGATATTGGCTGTCAGCTGGGAGCTTGGCCTCTTGTTTCTTCTCTGTGGAGAATGGTTACAGCATTTGGACAGGTTCAAGCCTTGGACTGATGAGAGGGCATAGTCCTCTTGTGGCAAAGCCACATACAAGTTCCAGCTTGGAGGGCAGAGCCCTCCCAGCACAATTATAGCCAAAGGCTATTGTTGTAAGCTTGACCTTATAGTCCAGCTCTGTAGTCATAGGAAGCTGAGGGATGTGGCTGCAGGAGGTGCTGCCAAAACAAAGCTTGATAGAATTCAGAGAATTGCAACAACAGGAAAGAAGTAGATTTGAAACTCCAAAGAACATTGTAAACATGTTGACCACTCCCATGTTTTGCTTTGTGTGATCTGACTATAAAATAAAGACTCGGCTTACAGGCTGTCATTGTGTCCTCATCCAGGCTCAGTGATCCACCTGGCCCCAACTATATTCTCTTATCTGTTTTCTTTAATTTTTCACCGCCCCTCCTCAGGTTCACCACTGGCTGTGCTAGATGTGGTTCACTTCTCCACATGGTTCCTCACCTCAAGGGGTTCTTAGGTTTCCTCACAGGATAGTGGTTGTTCAAGAATAAGTGTTCTAAAAGATAGGAAGCAGAAGCTGCTAGTTTCTTTTCTTTTTTTTTTTAATTAATAAACTTTTACACTTCTAAGAATAAGTTTTAAAATCTAATAATTTTAAACCTTGTGTTTTTTTTTTTTTTTTTTTTTTTTTTTTTTTTGCCCTGGGAATTGAGAAGCAAACTTGTTTACATGTAAACTTGCCCTTAGGCTATCAAAAGGTGTAGCCATTCAAGAGAAAGTGGACACATTGTTTAAAGATAGCTGCTGGTTGGAATTGAATTACCTGTTCTGGGTGGGAAGGGCTTGTCCTCCCCTTTCTCCATTAAAATTAAGGTGTTAGCTTTAAAACCTCTTTTTGGCAAGAGACTTTAAACTTTCAGAACTTTAAATTTTTCAGATAGTAAATCAGTTACTTAGCATTTTGTCAAATCAGTAATACCTCCACATGCCCAAGGATACACTTCACACACAAGACATTTCCAAATAGATCAACCAACCTCATCCAGGCCCCACACAAGGCATTCACAGATCAACACCCCAGCGTTCTACTAACTCAACACATCCAGATCTAAGCCTTCATCACTTGACTCAGCAGACCCTCAAGTTCCCCCAAAAGTTTCCAGCCATGTCTGAGAGGCAGCCTTGGGGCAGAGGCAGGCGAGGAGCGAGCTGTTTCGGGCCTGGCTGCTCCGGGCCTGGCCTCTGTTGCTCTGGTCCGTTCCACAACCAGCTGCTCCGGGTCTGGCCACTGCCGCTCTCAGCCTGGCTGCTGCTGCTCCGGGCCTGGCTGCACCCGACCCAGCTGCTCTGGGCCTGGCTGCTCCAAGCCTGGCAGCTCCCGATCTGGCTGCTCCGGGCTTGGTTGCTAGAAGCTGCTAGTTTCTTACAGGCTGGGCCTGGAAAAGTAGCACAGTATTATGTCTGCTGTATTCTATTGGTCAAAATTGTGACTGAAACAACCCAGATATAAGGAAAAATCTCCCACTAGATGGAAAAAAAGTGGCAAAGAATTTGAAATCATCTTTAATTTATCACAGGTACCCAGAATAGACCACAAAACCCTATTTATTTTATATGTGACCTAGGTTTATGTTTTTCAAACTTATCTTTAACCTCTCTTTATCAGCTTAGTTTTAATTTGTCTTATTTAAAAAAAAAAAGTATTTTCTTTTCATTCTAAAGGTTTATGATTCTTTGAGATAAAGATGCATTATTTTTAAATGTAAGATGCCTGGAATACAGTTGGAATTCTATATATGTTTATCATTTATCAGTTTTCCTTTCACTTTAGGGCAACTATAATATTTAACAAGCAATAAAAAGTTAACTACAATTCAGAAGAACAAAATCAATTAAGTTGTTTAAAAGTACAAATATTCTGTTTTATCTTTTATAACCTAATCACTTCATTTTTTAAGTTTCAGAGTGATATTTCCTTGTCCATCATCAAACTCCATTTCTGTGAGCTCTGTTGGGAGAGGGGCTATGTCTAATTCAGCCTTTATACTGTATCCTTAGAATAAATATAGTGGCCTGGGAAATAGTGGGTACTCAGTAAATATTTGAGAAATGAAACTCAACAGCAACAAAACAATCTGAATATATCTAAAATAATACACAACTCCAATTTACTATTAGATATCTGTCTTGCTGAGTCTCTAATGTGTGGACTCCCAATGCAGCAGAAATCCATCTGGTGGTACAAGAGTTCAGTAATAGTATTTGTCATTTTAACTATCTTAACTTATTGTAACCAGGGACACATATTCTTATGTCTGATAAAGAAATTCAAAATATGTAAAGAAATTACTATTAAAGCAGAATTGTAAATCTACCAGGGGCCCCTATTATTTCTACCTCAAAAGGTAAGACTTCTTTGTCTTTTTAGTGAAAATGTATTTTAATCAAATTGCTTGCCATATTCCAAAGCCTGCTGCTTCTACTCTGGCATTTTCTATTTAACAAAAATTAATACTAATACTAAAATGTCACCTACTCATTTTGATGTAGAGTTTCCATCTTCAGTTGGCCTTTCCTTTTTTTCTTCTTCTCAGAAATGATGAAGAATAAATAAGATTGAACATGCAGAGCACCACTTAGTTTGAACACTAGATTTTTCAATAGCAAGAGTAAGTTGGGCTTCTTTCTGCAACTGAGGCTTGTGGAACCCCAACTCTGAAGTTCTCCCATAACACATCCGGAATTTCTGGAATTTTGACCTGAGAGTTCTGAGATTATTCAATCTTGCTCTAAATTCAAACTGTAGTTTATTTACATACAGAGGAAAAGAGTTATAGAAACTATTTTCTTTGGGGGTAGATTCAAATATTAATGGGGGAAAAAAGCTTCATGAAATAATTTAAGAAAAGAATGGGTGGGCCTCACTAATATTCCACTAAGAAAAGATGTATTCTTAATCTTTGTCTTAGTTAGGGTTCTCCAGAGAAACAGAACCACACAAGAGATTTTTAATAGGAATTGGCTCACATGATTATGGATGTGGAGAAGTCCCATGATCTGTCATCCTCAAGCTGGAGGCCCAGAAGAGCTGATGGTGTAATTCCAGTCCAAGCCCCAAAGCTCAGAACTACGGAAGCCAGTCCAAGTCTGAAGGCCCAAGAACTGGGGGTTGATGGTTTAAGTCCTGGTTTGAGTTCGAAAGCCTAAGAACCAGAAATGCCAGTGTGAGAGGACAGGAGAAGATGAATGTTTCAACTCAAGTGGAGAGCAAGGTCACCCTTCCTCTGCTTTTTCGTTCTATTCAGGCCTTCAATAGATTGAATGACGCCCATTTGCAATGCTGAAGGTGATTTTTTAAATATTTTTTTTACTTAGTTAAATGTTTCAAGTACTAATCTCTCCCAGAAACAACCTCAAGAACACATTCAAAAATATTTTTTATCAGCCTTTTTAGCCCAGTCAAGTTGACACATAAAATTAACCATAATGATCTTCAATTAAAACATTTTTATCTGAATAGCTAATCTTCAGGACAGTGGATCTCACATTTCTTGATTGTGAATCATTCAAATTCATTACTTCTCTTTCTATTAAAAAAATATTTTCATCTGAATGATGTACTTCAATACCTGTCTTACCCTGGGTAGCAATTATGATTTAGCAAAGCAATGATTAGAAAGGAAGTACAAAAGGAAAACCTCAAATAAACATATTTGGCTACTTATTTTGTGTTCTAGTAACAGCTCCATGGACTATAAAATTAGAATTACTGGGTAAAATTAAACATAGGTATTTAGTGTATACAGATTATATTAATGTGTGTGGTATTTTCAATGAGTCCCATGAGCAACAAAGAATTAACTGTTTATAAGTATGAGGAACTATATGTAAGAGGGGCTACTGTTGAGAGACATGAAATGATAAGACAGATTTTTAAAATACGAATTATTAAATTTCACCCCCCCCCCCCCCCCACAAATCTATACTCTAGCACTCACATTTGGAAATGAGAATAAAATCAGGTGGAAGACTTCAGAAAGGTGATTAGTTTGAGTCAACTGCTCTCCTCTTTTACCCACTTCCTCAACCCCAATCAAAACACTCTAGCACTGACATAGAAAACGATGAACTCAGGAATTACAAAAAAATCCCACTTCCAGCTTTCTTAAGACCAATTGCAAATGACTTATCTCAGAGAAATGAAGAGCACCTCCATCCCTGCAGTTCCAATGGCAGGTTGCATTTCATAAGCACAGACACAAAATTATGAAAATGAGCATGTGCTGAGGTTTAATAGCTAATTTTTCAAGTTGATTATCTTGGCCGGTTCATTGGGATGCTCTTGCTTCTTAACTAATTTAATTTGTTTCATCCTTTTTATTGTCTCATTTAAATAGCAATTAAGGGAGATAGCACTCTGTTTTGCCTCCTATTTGCCCCTTTTCTAAATCATGATTCCACCCTGTGCCAGATAGTTACGGGGTATGAAGAGATGGCACTGGTAAAAGGCAGAGTGGGTGAACACACTTGACTCAAACCGAATAATCCAGGGAGAAGTTGCCAATGATCAAAATATGTGTGTGTGTGTGTGTGTGTGTGTGTGTGTGTGTGTGTGTCTAGAAACAACTCATTTAATCATATATTCAGAAATGTTAAATATTTCTACTTGGAAATTCAGATTCACCTATATGGTGCTAACCAGCATGCTGCAGCTATTTAAAAGCCAGCTTTCAACTGAGGTGAAATATCAGAACCTTTCTATTTTGTATTCCTTGGTTGAAATCTAAATACTTGTATATGTGACAGCCATTAAATGTCACAATATTTTTATTCTATTATCCTTAAAAGGAGTTTATCAAGTGCTTATTTATGTGTAGCCCCCTCTTAGGTGAGTCAAAAGGGAGCTTCCTTGATGTAGAGCCCTCTGCCAATAGATTTTGCACTCTGTTCTTGGAACACTGTATGTTCAACTCAACACGTAGTGATTTTATTACCGTTTTATAGATGAAAAAAGTAGAAATATTAATTCCTTTCTCAGACAGCTTTACTTGGGAATGAAAAGGCAAACATACATGAAATAGAATACAGCTGAAACCGGTTTGGCTCAGTGGATAGAGCGTCCTCCTGCGGACTGAAAGGTCCCAGGTTTAATTCCGGTCAAGGGCATGTACCTGGGTTGCTGGCACATCCCCGGTAGGGGGTGTGCAAGAGGCAGCTGATCGATGTTTCTCATCAATGTTTCCAACTCTCTATCCCTCTCTCTTCCTCTCTGTAAAAAAAAAAAAATCAATAAAAAATGTATATTTAAAAGAAATAGAGTACAATAAACACATTCCAGAGCTGTAGTGATGAATTTCAGTGCAGAATGGTGGGTGAAGTTAGCCTAGAAGACTCCTCAAAGTGGCAAAACCTTGCTGAGAGCAAATGGTTGACGTGGCCTGAGGTGTCAGCCAGTGCGGTTCTCTAAGGCCAGATGGCCCTCGCAGCTTTTCAAACCCTACAAAGAGCTATCATAGTAATTGCCCATATTTTCACCCTTAGTCCTCAGGTCCACAGAGTCCAAGGTAATTAGGAAAAACTACAAACACGAGCTTCACTGGGACTTGTATTATTAAGGAGAAAGCAATAATTTATAGATCTTCAAAATAGTATTTGTTCTCAGGTATCTCCTGAATCATGACAGAACTCTACCAGCCTTTACATGACTAATTTCCTTTGTTTATCCTCCATTCTTTTGAATTTGTGGAAGAATCCCTGCCCCTCAGTAGATATTTGACCTGTTTGTATGTGAGGCACAAGTCATTTCATTAGTACCCCTCAACATATTTAAGACATATGGCCGACTTAGCTATTGACTACAAAAACTTTTCTTAAGGATTTGGTGTATAATCATATGCATATTATTTCTTGTCCAGTGATGCCCACTCTGTGATTTGTGGAATATCATACTACGGTTAGTAAGTGCTTGGGTTTTAGAATCAGACTGTATGGGTTCTTCTCATTGCTAGCTTTGAGATCTGTGACAAATTCCTTAACCTCTTTGGGCCTCAGTTTTCTTCTCCGTAAATGATATTAGCAATGGTTACTACCTCATAGGGGTTATGAACTTTAGATGAGGTAATATACGTAAAGCAAAGAGAATAGTGCCTTGTACAAAAAAAAAAAAAAAAAAAGGTTTCATTTATTGCTATTTTAAGAATTACTTAGGCCTGGAGGTTCTTGACATTCAGGTTAGTCATAACTTATAGGTAAAAAACAACCCTGAAGATTCTAATTATAGCTGACCTAGGAGTAACAGTAGTGATACAACTCTGGAAAATTCCCAGTTGTTCAGATGAGTGCACACGAAAAAATGAAGTTGAGCTATAAATATAATCATTTGGAAGAATTTTGTCCGAAGGTTAAGGTGAAAGAAATGGATTGGTGCAGAAGTCATGGCAACATGTTTGCACTATGCACTTGAAGTTATGTTATCTCAGCAAGAAATAATTTTTAAAAACTCATCAGAGGATCCCAAAGATCAATTTAATTCTGAATTCAAAGTCTCTTTCAGCAAAGTCCTTTAAAGCTGTGGTAGGTTTCTAGTAAAAATCCAGTCAACTCTAGCTTTGGTTAAATAATCACGTGGTTCTGAAGTACAAACGGTAAAGAGGTTGCTTGTCTCCAAAGATGGCCCCGTGAAGGCTGCTCTCTGTACTCACACACATTTATCTTCTCTCTGGGACTCTGGGATGGCCACGAGACTCGCTTTTGTCTCATAGAATGCAGTGGATGTAACACTTCATGGATTCACGGGCCTGGTCATCAGAAGGCTCAGTTTTTGCTTGTTTTTCTGGAATGCTAGCTTAGGAGGAAACCACTGACCAGGCCAGAAGTGCCACTGGGCGGAGGGAGCCATATTAAAAGGCAGTGATGTCCTGAGACAGCTGAGAAAATAAGCCGGTGAATTGTTAGCAGAGAATTTAAAAACAATGTTAAAACCAAACCAAAAGTCAACCTGCTTTTTTTTTTTTTTTTTTAATCAATCTTTATTGTTCATATTATTACAAAAGTTCCTCATTTTTTCCCCCCTCCACCAGGTTCCCACCCCACCCTCTGCCCTTTCCCCACCCCCCATTGTCCTCATCCATAGGTGCTCAGTTTATGTTCAGTCTCTTCCTGCATTCACCACTCCCCTTTTCCTCAAGAATTGTCAGTCCACTCCCCTCTTGTATCTCTGATTCTATTATAATCAACAGTTAATACTGTTCATCAGGTTTTTTAATTTCCTTGTTTTTTTTAATTAATAAACTTTTATATTTTTAAGAATAAATTTTAAAATCTAATAATTTTAAACCTTGTTTTTTTCTGCCCTGGAAACTGAGAAGCAAATTTGTTTACATGTAAACTTGCCTTAGGCTGTCAAAAGGCATAGCCATTCAAATGTAAATGAACACATTGTTTAAAGATGGCTGCTGGCTGGAATTGGATTACCTGTTCTGGGTGGGAAGGGCTTGTCCTCCCCTTTCTCCATTAAAATTAAGGTGTTAGCTTTAAAACCTCTTTTTGGCAAGAGACCTTAAACTTTCAGAACTTTAAATTTTTCAGGTAGCAAATCAATTACTTAGCATTTTCTCAAATCAATAATACCTCCATATTCCCAAGGATACACTTCAAACAAAAGACATTTCCAAATAGATCAACCAACCTCATCCAGACCCCATACAAGGCACTCACAGATCAACACCCCAGCGCTACAACAACTCAACACATCCAGATCTAAGCCCAACCTGCTTTTTATTATTACCATGCACAAGCAATTGTCAGTGATGGAATATCCCCTTCCAACACACACGCCCCCTGTAGGCCAGTGCTGTGAAGCCCATGCTAGCCATGTGGAAATGATGACGTCTAGCCAGCTGCTCCACCATCCCAGCCCAGGCACCAGGATGTGAAAGAAGTCATTTTGGGTGTCTAGCTCATTCTGGCTTCCAGAAGACTCTCTGGACCCTGCTGCCATCTGACTGCAATTACATAAAAGATCGAAAGCCATAACCACTCAGCTGAGCCTAGTCAAACCACAGAACTGTACGAAATAATATAAAAAGTTGGTTTAGGCTACTAAATTTTGGAGTGGCTCTTACACAGCAATTGATAAACAACACAGAAGAAGCATGTAAAAAAAGAAAAAAGTCTCATCTGTTTCCCCCTCCTCCTTATAAGGATAAACAACACCCAGTATCCTTTGCTGTGTAGGGTATCTAGATATTTGCTTATCTTGATGTTAACAGATGCCACAAATACTTGATTTCACCAGTAAATGGAAATTATATCTATGTAGACATTGTTAAGCATCAAAAACCTATAAGAGGTGACCACAGAATGCAAAGTACTGGGTCTGCCCGTTAAGTTCTTGATGCACTTCTTTTAAAAAACCTGTTGTACAAAGAAGTGATCTCCACATGTGTGGGCAGGAAGGTCTCTGAGGACCGTAAAAGGATAATGCACACTTTATTATTTTTTTTTTGCCTGAAATGATGAGCGAACTAAAATTCAACCTAAGACCTGAAAAATAGTCATTTATGATATAAAAGAATAACAGCACTCGTAACTTTGTCTCCTCTCATCCTCATACCATTTAAAAATGCATTTGTAAAGGTTAAAATCTTTTAAAATACCTCAACTATAAATATTTATTAAAACATCCAATTTAATATGCAATAATGTCTTCCTGACATTTTAGTATGTTTTGGAAAGAGAACATCAGTGGGTCAATGGGGTCTATAAACTCTAACTTTGGTTGGACAGAGAGGCAGGCTGAGGAAGGGGCTTTGGGAACCACCCAGTAGCAGGTGCATATAAAAACACTCAAGTTCAGAATAAAGCATCTACCCTTAACTGTTCTTCACTAACGTCTTTCATTATTCCCTCTGGGTGACCTTTCACCCCTAATTGTCCCCCTGATAATTAGTTTTCTTATATAAATTAGAAAGGTGGGGGGGGGGGAAGAGAAGCTCAATAGATGACAAAAGGAATTGAATGTATGTAGTTTCAATGTTTTACCAAAACCATGTGTACCTCCAGCACACGCATTGTGGGGTGCCCTCACATATCCGTAGCCTTTCCTGAGATGTGGTATTGAGGGGATAACCGTGAGCAGGGCGCTGAGAATGCCCTCAGCTTGCCGGCACTGCTCTGGTGAGTGAGCCTCCGTGGAGCATAGCTGTAGACCCACCGAAGCCCGGGTGAGTGGTCAGAGCACAAATGGGGCTGTCGGTGGGTAGTCCTACCCTATTCATGAGCTCTTCCAGAACAATTTTCATTACTTTTTTTAAATACTGTTTTTGGCAAACACTCGACACTTGAAGTAAAAATGCATGAGTCACCTACTGGGATAGGCACAGTGTGTGGTTCATTGAATTTAGCTGAATTGTGAGTCATCCATCAACAGTCCTCTTGGTGAACGTACTTGTAATAATTTCACATGTGACAAACAAAAATAGGTATGATTTTCATGATTCTCGAAGCTGCTTTCCTGGGGGATTTTTTTGGATCGTGTTTAGTGTTTTCTGTATTGCTAGGCAGCGAGAGAGTGTCAGCCTTGTTTTCAGATGGATTCAAAGTTTGGCTCTGTCATGTTGTAAAAGAACTTTGGGAAGTTTAGGGGGTACAACATGGATCCGTAGACATAAGTTGGGGGAAAATATAAAGAATTAATGATTAATATTGGTCTTAGATAATTGGTTTTTAAGATTAATTTTGGCATCTGAAAAATGATCGACTCCACTCTAATACCCCTTTCCCCCCAAAATAGCCCCCACAAAAAACCAACCCAACAGCCTCAGAGCTGAAAAAACTGCACAGGTGCCCCTTTTTCTTGACGGGGAGCGGTGCAGGGTGATTATGAGTCTATGCACTACTGCCCTCTATTGGACGGCAACAGCATTGCTCTGGACTGGGCCCCAGTTGAATTGAGTGCCCCTGACTTGTGGCAGGTGATCCAAGCAAATAAATAAGTATTGGACTAAGATAAAACAAAACAAAACAAAACAAAAACAAACAAACAAACAAAAACTTTTTTTTTTTTTTTTTTTTTTTTTTTTTTTTTAAATAGCTCGCCTGTGTCAGCTAAAAGAAACCTCTCTCTGGCAGAGCAGTAAGAGTTTAGGGTTTCTGGCCTGAAAGGCCCTTGCTTCCTGGAAAGAAGAGGCTGCTGTTGAGGGCATAGAGATGCTGTGATTTAACTGCCTTATTTTTGTCTTTCAAGAAGTAAAAACCATCACACGAGAAAGTGTTTTTCCTATTATTTTTAATGCCTTTGATAAGTTCAATAAAACCATGCAATGAGGTTTGCTTTTGTCTATGACCAGAGGTGAAGGTTTTTTATGGTTGTAAGAGAAGTTGTGGTTCTTTGCAAACCACGCTTAGGGTGCTCATGCTAGTAAGACATGCAGGAGGCCCGGGGCTGGCCGGGAAGTTTGCTTTGTTCTGGCTCATACCTCTACCCTCCTCCCCCTTCCCCAGAGAGGCAGGGTTAAGTGTCCAGACTGGAACATTGGAGTCCTGTCCTGCTGTTATTGAGTAACTTGAGAAAGTTCCATGACTCTTGAAACTTCATTTTTCTGTTGTGTAAAATGAGGCATTTGGAAAAGATGATTTCCTAGGGTTATTTCATTTCTGAGAGTGCAATAAGAATTATCTTTTCTCTGTAGATGATACTGTACATGCACATTCTCTCTCTTTCTCTTAAATCAGGTATCTCTGAAAAAGCGATGTGATCACTGTGCTAATTTAGTACCAAAATGTGAGGTGATGGACACAGCTTTGGCGCTCTCACTCCAGGGCCCAGGGCCAGCAGATGGCGCACTTGCACAGTCCACACATTTTCCAGCTGGAACATTTGCTACTATTTCAATGGTTACGAAAGTTGTTAATCTGTGACACCTTTCACCTGAGCATGAAGAAGCCTTTAATGAATTTACTTTTTTTTTTTTCAGGTGGAGAAATAAGGGCAGAGAATAAGTTAGCTAAGACACAGCAAAACTATTGTAAATAATTCATATTATACACCTTGGTGATGCTTTAAAATTGCCATTATTACTTTTCCTTCCTTCAATACTTACCTTAGGGGAATGTGTGAGTGCTGGGTTGTTGTCTGGGTTTGTGGGAGGAAATATGGGCATTTGTTGCACCTTAGGGCATTGTTGCCTGCCAGGCATGCAACTCCTACCCTCCCTAACCTGTATGTGGAAAACCCTGTGATCATCCCACAGGGCATTTATTGATTATTTGCAGATGTTATCCTTGTAGTTCTAATATATTAATCATTTAATCCCCTGACATACTCCATACAGGGGGCAAAGTGGGTGAGTAACTTCTTTAGAGGAATATATCCTTATACTTTCTAGGCTCTGAATAAAGTGATAAGGACAACAAAACTTTTTTTTTTCTTCTTTTCTTTTTTTTTGGTGGTGGTGGTAATCACTTTTGAGCCCAAATATTTTTCAACTAATAGATGATGGACTGATTCTTTTTTAATATATTTTATTTATTTTCTTTTTTTTGCCCCCCTCCTTCCCTCTCATACATACCCTCCCTCCCCAGAGTTTTATGTCCATTGGTTGTACTTATATGCATGTATACAAGTCCTTCAGTTGATCTATTATCTCCCCCAGATCTCCCTCCGCTCCCCACTGTAAATTGACAGTCTGCTTGTTGCTTTACTGTCTCTATATCTATCTTTTTGTTCACCAGTTTATAATGTTCTTTATTATCCATAAATGAGTGAGGTCATGTGGTGTTTCTCTTTCATTGATTGGCTTATTTCACTCAGCATGATGTTCTCCAATTCCATCCAGGTTGCTGCAAATGATGAGAATTCCTTCTTTTTTATGGCAGCATAGTATTCCATTGTGTAGATGTACCATGGCTTTTTTGATCCAATTATCTGCTGACGGGCACCTAGGCTGTTTCCAAATTCTGGCTATTGTAGAACATAGGGGTGCATATATCCTTTCTGATTGGTGTTTCTAGTTTCTTGGGATATATTCCTAGGAGTGGGATTACTGAGTCAAATGGGAGTTCCATTTTCAGTTTTTTGAGGAAACTCCACACTGTTCTCCACAGTGGTTGCACCAGTCTGCATTCCCACCAGCAGTGCACAAGGGTTCCTTTTTCTCCACAACCTCGCCAACACTTGTCGTTTGTTGATTTGTTGATGTTGGCCATTCTGACAGGTGTGAGGTGGTACCGTATTGTTGTTTTGATTTGCATCTCTCGGATAATTAGTGACTTTGAGCATGTTTTCATGTGCCTTTTGGCCTTCCTTCTGTCTTCTTTTGAAAATATTCTATTTAGGTCCATTGCCCATTTTTTAATTGGATCATTCATCTTCCTTTTATTTAGTTGTATCAGCTGTCTGTAGATGTTGGAGATTAAACCTTTATCAGTGGTGTTATTTGCAAATATGTTCTCCCAAACCGTGGGCTTTCTTCTTGTTTTGTTGATGGTTTCTTTTGTTGTAAAAAAGCTTTTTATTTTGATGTAATCTCATTTGTTTATTTTCTCTTTAGCTTCCATTGCCCTAGGGGCAGTATCAGTGAAGAAGTTCTTTTGGCATACGGATGGACTGATTCTTAGTGTTTAAATTATGGGAAATATATGGGAAGTTTGCTTATATCATGCCGGCCTTGGTTATATCACCTTGTGAGTTACTGTTCGGTTAGAAGATTCCTACCATACCTCATGCTTAAAAAGAATGATTCTACAGAAATGGAAAGAAGACGTGAATGAAATGAAGTTTATCTTGCAATTTAATCACACAAATAATAAATCTTTTTTAAGCACTCACTCTGTTCATTAGCCATCAAGGAGCATTGGGGATGTATAAGAAATACACACTATTTGTTACAAAAGCACACAGAGTGCTATTGCACACCAGGTACCAATACTAGCTCCAGTGATCCTTATCACAACATTTTACAAATGGGAAAACCAAGGTTAAGAGAGGTTAAGTGAACAGCTAGTAAGTGACAGAGTCAGAATTCAAACCAGCTTTTGTTTCTGATTCATGCTGACATCCCTGGCTGTGCTACCTCCAGCAATATGGAGCAGAGATGTGGGCAGGCTGTGGGCCAATTTAACCAGAGTCATCAACCCTGGTAGGGAAAATCATTTTCTAAAATAAAAAGTGAGAGTAAGAATATTTAAATGACTTCTAAGCCTCGATAAGAGAGAAGAGTGACCAAAAAGAAAAGGAAACTACAGGGAGGCCTACAGATATTTGTTTGTGTGTTTTTAAAAATTTGTGATGTTTAGAGAAATGATCAGTTTTTAATTTCCCTGCAGACTAAGCAAAAGGAAGTTGCATGAAACCATAGTAGTATTCGAATGAATATCTGTTGTCTTTACCTCCCTTTCCGCCCTCATCTGAAAAGAGTAAAAAGGCTTTGATGTAAGAATCCAACATTCCTGAGCAGCCTTGCCTTGTTCAAGTCCTGAGTATGGGTGGTTCCCAAATTGGGGACCATGGAAATATTGCCAGGGGTCTGTGAATCCTGAATACACATTAGCCTTGTGAATATGTTGAACAAATACTTCATACATATTGCACTGCCGTATTCTGTTTTAATTACCAAACTACAAAGTTATTTCCACAAAATTATGTGGAAATGAATTCACAGTAACATTCTGTTGTATTTTCCTTAATCCTTTCTAATAAAGAGGGGATATGCTAATTGACCGTCACACCTTCACAAAGAAGGCAGTGCCTGCAGCCAATAAGGAGAGAATATGCTAATTTATTGCCACGCCCTCAAAGATGGCAGCACCGACAGCCACAAGATGGTGGTGCCCAGTCCTCAGGGCAGCAGGTGCAAGGCACAGCTGGACCTGCCCCCAGGTGGATCCAGATGCTCCGTGCGCCTGTCTCTGGAGTCTCCGGGTCTCCTAGGCCCCCCAGCCACCCAGGGCTGTCCAGAGGCTCAGGCAAGCCTCTGATGGTGGCTGCCCAGCTGCCCCGGGCTGCCCTAGGCTCAGGTAACCAGGGCTGGCTAAGGCTTGCTCTGCTGGCAGTGGCAGCAGCAGAGGTGTGATGAGGTAATCACCTTCTCCCAATTGCCGGTCACCTCCTGCCCCTGAGGACTCCTGGACTGTGAGAGGGGGCAGGCCGGGCTGAGGAACCCCCACCCAGTGCATGAATTTTCATGCACTAGGTCTCTAGTATAAATATAAGATCTAAAATATAAAGTATAAAGTATAGAATCTATGGCAGCCTTCTCTTTTACAATCTGAACCATGTTAAAAAGGAGGTGCCTAGAATTTTATAGGTAACTTGGATGTAAAATATGGAAACTGAAATTTTTTCAGCAGCAACTGTTGTGTTTTTTTTTTTTTTTTTTTTTAATTCTTTGGACTGATCAGAGGGTGCTTTCTACATATCCTTAGAACTGTGAAGAATTACCTAGAGGCAAGACAAGAGCTCATTAATTAAATATTTCTGTACTGGACACTCATCATGCCTGGCAGTTCTCTCATTATGTGCTCCTGAGAGGGATACCAGTTGTCAGCAGCTGAAGTAATATAATTTTCTCGCTGTTATAACTGGGAAGAAAAGGCTTTATAGCAGTTCTTCATGTCTATTAGATAAATTTGAGGAAAATGGTTTTTCACTGAAGAGAAAGTCAAAATATCTCATGTAAATCTCAGGATAATTTGTGTGTTTTTTTAATGACAAGAAAAAAAAAACTTTCTCCAAATGTAAGCACTTTTTGCTGGTGACCAGGGACCCCTCCACCTTTGCTGCTCTTTTCTCAGATACATTTGTCTATTTATTACATAAAGCATATTCTATATACTTGGATGCACTATATCAAAAATGCCAAGTATGAAAAATTCAATTGTTTTTAGTGAATACTATACACTGAGAAATTTGGCAATACTTTGTGGCCTTTTTGATGGCCAAACTGTCTGGGTATTCCTTTTTATAAAAATACAGTTTTATTGATTTCAGAGAGGAAGGAAGAGGGAGAGAGAGATAGAAACATCAATGAGACAGTATAACTGATCAGCTGCCTCCTGCATGCCCCCTGCTGGGGAGCAAGCTCACAACCTGGGCATGTGCCTTGACTGGGAATCAAGCTGTGACCTCCTGGTTCATATGTTTATGCTCAACCCCTAACCCACACTTGCTGGTCTAGGTATTCTTTCAATTATTCTTTTCCTTGACCCAGATGAATACATTTTAAAATTCATATCTAAGTCTATGATCTACAGCCATATCTATCTGTCTCTAAACTGGGTAGAAAATTTTGCTTTGTGTTTAGTTTTACATGAATTGTAAAAGCAGAACTCTGGTTATTTGTCTGATTGTGCTGGTTCCCATAGATAAAAATTTATCACATCCTGTTTCTTTCTTTCTTTCTTTCTTTCTTTCTTTCTTTCTTTCTTTCTTTCTTTCTTTCTTTCTCTTAATCCTCTCTAATAAAGAGGGGATATGCTAATTGACCATCACACCTTCACAAAGAAGGCAGTGTCTGCAGCCAATAAGGAGAGAATATGCTAATTTATTGCCACGCCCTCAAAGATGGCAGCACCGACAGCCACAAGATGGCTTTCTTTCTTTCTTTCTTTCTTTCTTTCTTTCTTTCTTTCTTTCTTTCTTTCTTTCTTTCTCTCTCTCTCTCTCTCTCTCTCTCTCTCTCTCTTTCTCTCTTTCTTTCTTTCTTTATATTTTAATGATTTTTTACAGAGAGGAAAGGAGAGGGATAGAGAATTAGAAACATCTATCAGCTGCCTCCTGCACACCTCTTGCTGGGGATGTGCCCGCAACCCAGGTACATGCCCTTGACTGGGACCTTTTAGTCTGCAGGCCGACGCTCTATCCACTGAGCCAAACTGGTCAGGGCTCACATCCTGTTTCTATAGCTAGTTTAAATGAAGCAAAAGAAGGCATTTGTCAATGAAATGTAAAGGTCATCAGAGACTTACCTCTGGATCTAAATAATTTCACAAGCAACTCCTTCAAACTTTCATGAAAGAGACAATATTTGAAATATTCCAAAGCTTTATAGTTTATTTTGTAATTTCTCTGATACTCAAAGAAAATCATAGGTAAAACTAGCTTAGATAAAAAAAAATGCCAGATTTGAAAAACCCAACAAGAAACTGGCCTAAGGTAGATTCACTCTGTAACACAGGCTAACGGGTGCTGTGGTGCTCCACCCACAGCCTCTGCCATCTCTGCCGTCCAGCACCGCTGCCCCAGCCCTGCGGCCTCAGAGCTTCTCCTCGCCTCGGAGCTGCATCTATTGTATAACTTGAGTGCAGACAGAGGTGTGGAGGAGTGTATGTCCCCACAGACAACGCTCAGCCATTGGATGAAAGCTCAGTGAGGAGGCATTCCCAGGTGCAGCAACACTTAATTACTCTGAGGTTTTCCAACAGAAATGGAAACCCAGGGTTGTTCTCCATAGTCATTAGCTCACCAATGCATCTTTTACTTCTTCTTCTTCTTCTTCTTTTAAAAAAAATATATTTTATTGATTTTGTACAGAGAGAAAGGGAGAGAGATAGAGAGTTAGAAACATCGATGAGAGTCATCGATCAGCTGCCTCTTGCACACCCCTTACCGGGGATGTGCCCTCAAGCAAGGTACATACCCTTGACCGGAATCGAACCCGGGACCCTTCAGTCCCCAAGCTGACGCTCTATCCATTGAGCCAAACCAGTCCTGGCCATCTTTTACTTTTTGTCCCCCTTTCCGTCTCACTCTCTCCACTCGCGCAGTCCCATTTCCTGGCATCACCTCTCAAGAAGACCACCTGTATGTCCCACAGTCCCTGTTTCAGGCTCTGCTTTTGGGAGTATTTAAACTAAGACATAAAAATGTTTTAACATTAGAAAATCTCTTAATATAGTTAATCAGGATGTCAACAGAGCCCCCTTTTAACAAATACAAAAAAAAAAAAAAGCAGCATTTGATATAATTCAACATCCATTTGGATGAGAAGTCCGGCTAAGATTTGAATAGGGAAAATTTCCTTACTATGTCTATCAGTTAGGGTTCACTCAGGGAAATAGAAACCAGTCCACATATGTAAAACCGAAGTTTAATATGGGCACTATAAACATAAAGAAAGGACGGGGGGAAGGTAAGGTTACTAAAAACACAACTGCAGTAAACCAGCAGAACGTGGGCTTGAAGGCCAATGATTTCCAGCACTCAGGGGCCCCGGGTCAAAGAGGCCTCTGCTTTTTTGGAGTTGGCTGATGTGAGCGACCCAGAACCTTCACTCCACACCCACTGTTGTTGCTGCTGTTGGTCGTTGCTACTGCTGCTCCTGGTATTACTGTTGTTACTATTACATGCTGACACCATCTTCACTGCTGCTCCCACCAGTATGTCAGCAGGAGCCCAAAGGAGGAAGAGTGTTGCTTCTTTCATCTTCCAGCCTTCTAGTCTTCTATCGGTGCCCTCCATTGGCAGAACCTACTGGAAGCCGGCTGACAGAGAGCCTGGGAAATGCAGCTTTTGTTAGTTCAGCCCCTTTACTACATATATCGACACACAACATGTTAGGCATGCGGCCTTAGAGCGAAATTTTTGGCCATATAAAACCTGAAAACAAAATCATACAAAACTGAAATACTAACTTGGACTTTTTTCTTTTAAAGCCAGGAACAAGACAGAGATGGAAATTATCACTATTCTTTTTTTTTTTTTTTTTTTTTACTACTTTATTGGGATTATATGAAGGCATGCACTTTCCCTCCACAGCATACAATCCATTCATCTAAAGTGTACAATTCAATGGTTTTTATAAGTTTACACATATCTGCAACCAACATCAGTCAATTTTAGTTTAATTACCTCAACAAGAAATCCTGTATCCTTTAGCTATCACACCCTTATTTCTATATCCCTCCACAGGGTTAAGCAACTATTAATCTGTTTTCTATTACCTATTCTGGACTTTAATATACATTTTGTCACTTATGTTCAGTGACTAGCTTATTTCATTGAACATGTTTTTAAGGTTCATCCATGCTGTAGTATGAATCAGTGCTTCATTACTTTTTTATGGATATGCTGCACTTCATAACTGTTATTTAGTATATTTTCATTTAAGTTATGAGTAATTTAGTACAAAGATAGGCATGAATATTGGTAAGTAAAAGACAAAATTATCCTTATGTTCTGATTATCTGGTTGTCTACCCAACAGCTAAAAAAGTTAAGGAAAAATGATTATGCTTAACTAGAGGCCTGTTGCATGAAGATTTGTACAACAGGCCTTCCTTGCCCTGGCTGCCGGCATAGGTTTCCTCTGGCACCGGGTTCCAGGCCTTTCTCCAGCGGCCACGTTCTGTCTTCATTCGGGCTGGAATTGTTGTGGGGTCGAACCCTGGGTTCAAAATAAGACCACCGGAGGCTGATAATTTATTTAAAAAAAGCAAACAAGGATTTATTGAACTGGCCAGGGCAGGCGCAAGAGTACCGCACGCAGGCGGACTCCAAACAACTGCAAGGCTTTAGGGGCAGGTAGTTATTTTTAAAGGTTCTGAGAAGGAAAACCCCCATTCTACAACAAACTGTTTTTTGGAATTTTCTCCTGTTCTTCCTAGATAAAATGTTGCTTTCTAGTTTGCTTTAGCCCGTTTGAAGAATGATGAAGATAAACTTAGCTGTCTGACCTTGCAGGCCAGAGACTAGATATACCCACAGTCTCAATACCATGCCAGGTGCATTTTTTTTAATTGGATAGAACAGCATTGTTTTTCAAGGCCAGCATCAAGATAACCACTAAGTGCACATAGGGCTGGCTCTTTAATAAAAAAGGAAGTTCTGCCTGTAACCTTGCTTAGAATTTGAATTCATTCTATTTCAGAGTCTTCGCTCCAGCAAGAGCAGCGCTCCTGTAGCTCCCTCCAACCCCTGGTTGTCCCCCCTCATAGCAGGTGTCCTGCCCCACTTGGCACCTGAATGCATGCTGCCCAGAAACCTGGAGTGGCTGGGGAGCAGGGCCACCGCCATGTTTGTCATGTTAATTTGCATACTCACTCCTGATTGGCTGGTGGGCATTGTGAAGTGATTTGCATATTCCTCTTTTATTAGTGTAGATTAGAGAGCTCTGCATGGTGACTTTCCTATAGAACAACCAGTTAACAAATATTGTGAGAAAAGATTTCATTTATAATATCAACAAAAGCTTCTATACTTCTGGACAAACATAAGATACCTAGTATACAATGTATAGGATACATACACATACATGTATATACTCACACAAATCTTCTCAAAGACATGTGACTTCCATACTGAAAAGCCAGCATATTGCTGGAGTAAAAACAATATTGTAATTACAATATAAATTAACTTATAAATGTTGCTTATAAAAAAGCTGTGGTACAGTTACACAATGGAATACCAGGCAGCTGTAAAAAAGAAAGAACTCTTACCATTTGCAACAGCATGGATGGACCTGGAGAGTATTATGCTAAGTGAAATAAGCCAGTCATAGAAATATGTGTCACATGATCTCACTCATATGTGGAATCTAATGAACAAAATAAATTAATGGAAAAAATAGATCCAGAGACATAGAAGCATGAAAAAGATTGTCCAATCTAAGAGGGAAGGTGGCAGAGGGAGGGTAGGTGGGAAGAGATTAATCAAAGACCTTGCATGCATATATGCATAACCCATGGACACAGACAATAGTGTGGGGGGTGGAATGGGCTAGAAGAGGTCAATAGGGAAGGAAAGGGGACACATGTAATATTTTCAACAATAAAGATTTAAAAAATAAATCCTAATGACATTTATGAAGAAACTTTATACAAGAACTAGAGGCCCACTGTGTGAAATCACAGGAGATCCAGACCCAGCATGCTTCGGGACTGAGCATGGGACTGAACGTCAAGTCCCTGCCCAACCATACAGGCCTTGCTGTGCACACAGCCCCGTCCACATTGAAGACAGTAGTGGATGGAGATAAGAATAGTTTCCTGCCTTAACCTTACCTTCTCAGGAGCATTAAAATTGACTTTCGTTGGAAGATGAGAATTGAACAGAGCAACACTTACTTGTTCCCATGAAGAAATCATGATGTTCAGCAGGTGTCTTTTGGTTGTTATGACATGATGGCATGACAGTCACAGGGTTTTTATAATAGAGACTAGTGTCCCATTGTACAAATTCATGCATATTGAAAGGAAATTAATTAGAATAAATATTTTAATATTGCTATTCACCCTTTCTCTATAATATAAGTGTCAACCATATTCATGATCAACAATGGCAGATCAAAACACATGTGTGCAATTGGTGCCAGTGAGAGCTTAATAGGTATTGTGCATGTGTGAGTCAACTTAGCCTTGTTATAGATAGAATAAACTTGTTTAATTAGACATGCTTTCTGATTTAGCTAAACTTTTTCCAGCCCAGTGAAGCATCCCAACTTCTCTTTCAGGTAATTGTTAGCAACACAGCAGTAAATATCAACACAAAGCAGATTATTATTGTAGATCATGCAGAGAAAACAAAGGGTAAAATATTTAACTGCAGCAGTGTTTGACTATATTCTGCGCAGTGAGAAAACCTGAAGTCATTTTCAAGGTCCATCATTTCTTATTTCTTCTCAGTCAGGTTAAGATTTTAAGCTTTCTAAATCTCTGTTTTCTGGCTAATGAAAAGAAAATAGGATTCCACTGAGTCTTTTATCTACCTACTCCAGGATTTCTATGAGGATCCAATGAGATGAGGCATGGGCAAATGCTTCACAAACATTTGGTTAAACTGTAACCAAATGTTTGCACCTGGCTATAAAGCAAGTGGGGTTCCTGGGCTGAAGAAACTCCAAGGAAGCTAGTTACTAGGGAGAGGGAGTCAGGTGTTGCTATATGATGTTATTACCCACACGCCCATAGAGACCGTTTCCAGGCTGGGCTGGGCTGGGCTGTAGGCTGCATTTTGCATCATGGGATCTTGGTAGTGTTGGCTGCGATTTGGTAGGATGTCGCTCTGGGGTGGTGGCAGGGTCTGTGTCCCACTTGGGGAAAGCTGAGTGTTGGTTTGTTGGTGCCAGGTCCATGGTGGCATTTATTTTTAAATGGCCAGTATGTGTCATGGAAGCTCTGCATTGAGTGTCTGCCTCCTCGTGGTCAGAGCACATCACAACTACTGGCTGGACAGATGGACACTTAGCCTTTTATATATATAAACTAGAGGCCCGGTGCCTGAATTTGTGCCTGGGTGGGGTCCCTCCACCTGGCCAGTGATCAAGGCCAATCAGGGTTATCTTGCCCAGTTTCGCTCAGGGCTGATTGAGGCTGGTGGCCAGGGAGGAACTGCAGGAGGGACCGAAGGAGGGCTCCACACTGTGAGTTACAATATATATACTATTACTATATATATAGTAACTCACAGTGTGGAATGCTAGGCACCAGAGGCTGAATAAAGTGATGCGCTGCATAATATCATAGTACTGGTATGTAAACATTATCTGCGATAATTACTAAATAAAAATGTGTTCTGTTTTATGTTTAAAATATTGATTTCTTAATTTTGGGTTGGAAAAGTGGGGTGAGTATCTTATATATGGGGGCATCTTATACATGGTAGCTTATAAAAGGGACAACTTACCTTTTGAGACAGCATGGAGGGACCTGGAGAATATTATGCTAAGCAAAATAAGCCAGTCAGAGAAAGGTAAGTATTAAATGACCCCACTTATATGTGGAATCTAATAAACAAAATAAACTGATGAACAAAATAGATTCAGAGATATACACTGAGTGACCAGATTATTATGACCTCCTGACTTGTAGGCAAACTAGCCACACACTGCATCAAATGGGATATGGAAGCTGAGGCCTGTTTGAACACCTTTGCTGCCTGCAGTTACCAAGATAAAATGTCTTCAATTCACAAAGGAACACAAGGATTGGATAGTCGAGCAGTGGAAAAAAGTCATGTGGTCCGATGAATCATGTTTTCAGTTGTATCATGCAGATGTCAGAGTGGGAAATTCATGGAAACAGCATAAATCATGAACCTCATATGCATGAGTACAACCCTTCAAGCTGATGGGGGTAGTGTTGTGGTTTGGGGCATGTTTTCTGGCATGATTTAGGCCCTTCAATTCGTGTGGAACAATGTCTGAATAGCACAACATACCTAAGTATTGTTGCTGATCAAGTTCATCCTATCATGTTGATGGCATATCCCAATGGAGATGGCTTCTTCCAACAAGACAATGCGCCATGCCATGGTGCTCACATTGTGCAGGAGTGGTTTCAAAAACATGAGGGAGACTTTACCTTGCTTAGGTGGTCCCCACAATCACCAGATCTCAATCCAACTGAGCATTTGTGGGTCAAAGGTGAAAGCCATCAGGCAGCTGGTTCCACAACCATCACATCTCACAGAATTGGACAGTGCTGTTGATCAGGCATAGTGAGTGTTAGATTCCTCACATCACCTTTCAACATCTCATGGAGTCAATGCCAAGAAGAATCGCTGCAGTATTGAAGTCAAAAAGTGACCCAATGAAGTACTGATAGGGTGGTCATAATTATCTGGCCACTCAGTGTAGAAGCATGGAGCAGATTGATGAGTCTCAGAAGGAAGGTGGTTGGGAAAGTCAGGTGGGGAAAATTTAATGGGGGAACTTATGCCCATATGCGAAACCCATGGAGATAGACAATAGTTCAACGAAGGCCTGGGAGAGACTGGTATGGACTGGAGGGGGTCAATGGGCAAAAGAAAAAGGTGACATCTTTAATACTTTTAACAATAAAAGTAAATTTAAAAGACACTCAAAAATATATTTTATTGATTTTTTTTTTTTTTTTTTTTTTTTTTTTTACAGAAAGGAAGGGAGAGAGATAATTAGAAACATTGATGAGAGAGAAACATCAATCAGTTGCCTCCTGCACACCCCCTACTGGGGATGTGCATGCAGTAAGGTACATGCCCTTGACTGGAATGGAACCTGGGACCCTTCAGTCTGCAAGCCAATACTCTATGCACTGAGCCAAATAACCTAGGACCACTCAAAAGATTTTTAAAAGAGCATAAAAATAATGATAAAAAATTTGGAGAGATAAATGGAGTTAAAGTATTCTAGGTATCTAATATTGTCTGGGGAGCAATAAAATAATCTATATTTGAAGAAACCAAGAAGCTGTAAACTAGAATAATAACTAAAAAATAATGTATATATAAAAAAGGCTAATATGCTAAGGGTCTCCACCCCTGGCCAACCGGTTGCTATGACTTGCACTGACCACCAGGGGTCAGGTGCTCAGAGCAGGAGCTTCTGTGATGTGCACTGGCCATTTACAGAGAAACGACAGTGCAGACCTGGTGCCACCAAAGCAACACTCAGTTTTCCCCAAGTGGGACACAGGCCCTGCCACCATCCCAGAGCAACACCCCACCAAATCACAGCCAAAGCTGCCATGGCACAAAATGTGACCAGTCCAGCCCAGAAGCAGTGGCTGTGGATACTAAGTAATGACATCATGTATCAACACCTGACTTCCTCTCCCTAGCAACTAGCCTCCTTGCAGTTTCTTTAGCCCAGGAACATGACTTGCTTTATAGCCAGGTGGGAACATTTACACTTTAAGCAAATGTCTTGATCCTCACAGAAGTCCTAAAATAGGTAGATAGGAGATTCAGTGGAATCTTATTTTCTTTTCATTAGCTGGAAAATGGAGATTTAGAAAGCTTAGAAACTTAACCCGACTGAAAAAATGTAAGAAATGGTGGCCCTTGAAAATGACTTCAGGTTTTCTCACTGTGCAGAATATACTAGTAGTCAAACACTGCTCCAGTTAAAGATTTATCCTTTGTTCTCCCTGCATGATCTACAACACATGTGTCAAACACAAGGTCCGCGGGCCAAATCCGTCCCGCCAGGCCTTGCAATGTGGCCCACACCGCGCTGTCATCACTGCACTCCGCTGCGTTTCCATTACAATGACAGTTTATGACTGTTCAGTAAACCATTCGGCCCGCGATTTAGGCTGGATTTTAGATTTTGGCCCCTTCTCTGATTGAGTTCGACACCCCTAATCTACAATAATAATCTGCTTTGTGTTGATATTTACTGCTGTGTTGCTAACAATTACCTGAAAGAGAAGTTGGGGTGCTTCACTGGGCTGGAAAAAGTCTAGCTAAATCAGAAAGCAGGTCTAATTAAGCAAATTTATTCTATATATTTAAAGGGTTAAGTTGCCTTGTGCATGTATGATACACATAAAGTTCTTGCTGGCACCAATAGCACGCATATGTTTCCATCTGTCATTATCAATCATGAATTTGGTTGACACTTCTATTATAGAGAAAGGGCAAATAATGATATTAAAATATTTCCTGTAATTATTATAATTTCCTTTTAATGTGCATGAATTTAAGCACTAGACCACTAGTGTATAATAAACAAGTTAATAGAGGGAAAATGGAATATTATATACTTTTTTCATTAAAAACACGAAGGAAAGAAGAAGTAACATAAAACAGATTGAAGAAATGGTGAGTAAAACAGGAAAATCACAAGTTGGTAAATATGAGTCCAAATTCAACTGTAAGTATATTCACTATTAATGGACTAAATACTCCAATAAAAAAACAAGAGTTACCAAAGTATATTTAAAAAGAATGATATTCAACTATATAATGAGTCAAACAGACACACCTTTATGATAAAAGAAAGGTAGAGAGCGAAAAGACTGGACACACAAACCAAAAGCAAAAGAAAGCTAAATTGATGTAACCAAGGTAAACTTGAAGACAAGGACATTTCCCAAATAATAAATGGGGCAGAGTACACATAAGATAAAGTAATTATAAATTTGTATTTCACATAGTTCAAAATATACAAAGCAAAATTTGATAGAACAAAATGAGAAATGGAGGAACCCATAATCATAATGGGAGTCTCTAAAACACATTCAACAATAACTGATAGAACTAAAAGACTACAGTAACCGATAGAACGAAAAGACTACTATATATATATATATATATATATATATATATATATATATATATATATAATAATTTATTATATTTTTATTGACTTTAGAGAGGCAGTGAGAAGGAGAGATAAAAACATCAATGATAAGAGAGGATCATGAATTGGCTTCTTCCTTTCCATGCCCCACTGGGGATCAAGCCCACAGCCTAGGCATATGCCCTGACCAAGAATCAAACCATGACCTCTTGGTTCATAGGTTGATGCTCAACCACTGAGCCACTCCAGCCAGTCAGACAAAATATATTTTATAAATATATAGATCTTCATTACATGATTAAAGAAATAAAGTTAATGTCATCAACAGATGTACTATAGAATACTGCAACCAACAACTGCAGAGTATACTTTTATTTTCAAGTAATGAAACATTACTAAAATTAACATATGTAGAGCCATCTAAAACATTTCTCAACAAATTTTAAAAGACAGAAATTATATACATTAGATTCTTAGGCCTTAGTGCAATTAAACTAAACAACAAAAGAAAGGTAACAAGAAAATGTCCAAATGTTTGAAAATAAGCTACTTAATTACTCAAAGTTTAAAGAAGACAAGTACAATGGAGATTAGAAAATATTTTGAACTGAATGATAATGAAAATATGACATAGCACAATTTGATGTGGGAGATAGCTAAAGTCATACAAAGAGGAAAATTTATAGTCTTAAAATGTTTATATTATATTGATGATAAAAGCAATGATCAAATTATCAATTTTTAGAAATTAGAAATGCTACAGAAAATTGAGCCCAAAGGAAGTAGAAAAATGAAACAATGAAGTAAAAAACAGAATAAAAATGCCAGATGTTATTCTTTAAAAAGATTAGTCAAGTTGATAAACTGCTCGCAAGATTGATCAGGAAGTAAAGAATGAAGGCACAAAGCCAAAACCGGTTTGGCTCAATGGATAGAGCGTCGGCTTGGGGACTAAAGGGACCCGGGTTCGATTCTGGTCAAGGGCATGTACCTTGGTTGCGGGCATGTCCCCATTAGGGGGTGTGCAAGAGGCAGCTGATCGATGACTCTCTCTCATCGATGTTTCTAGCTCTCTACCTCTCTCCCTTCCTCTCTGTACAAAATCAATAAAATATATTAAAAAAAAAAAGAATGAAGGCACAAAATTACTAATATTAAGAAAAAGGGGATATCACTATGGATCCTACAAAAGTAATAAGAAAATACTAGAATATTATAAAGAATTTTATGTAAATAATTTAAAATATGTAGATATAATGGAAAAAGTCCTGAAAAATAAAATTACCAAAAGTAATATAAGAAGTGGAATATTTGAGTAGTGTTATGATTACTAAAAGAAATGTCTTGTCATGCATAAATCTCCAAACCTAGATTGCTCAACATCTTCCAAACTTCAAAAAAGAAATAACATCATTCATAAATTATACCATAGAACAGAACAGAAAAGTAATTCTTCTCAAACATGTTTCATGAGGTCAACATAAACTTGATAGCCAAATGTGACAAAGACATTATAAGAAAGAAAAACCCAATATTTCTATGAACATAAATGCAAAACTTCTAAACAGAATGTTTACAAATAAAATCTAGCAATGTATGACAAATGATGACATATCTCAATCAAGTCACTTTTATTCTAGGAATGCAAGTTTGCTTTAATATTAAAAATACCAATTTATGTAACTTTACCACATTAATAAAATAAAGAAAAAATAGTATAATTATTTCAGAAGATAAGGAACACATATTTGCTAAGATTTAACACTTTTATTTATTATCTTAAGAAGTTAGGAATAGAAAAAACTTCTTTAACCTAAAAATATTTATCTTGAAAAAACCATATTTAATGGTGAAAGAGTGAAAGCTTTCCTTTTGATACCAGGAATGAGACAGATAGGGAAATCTCAGAAAACAAGCTGCTATGTCTTTTAACATTATAAGAAAGCAACAGAAGAGGGAGTGCTATGAAGTTAGAAAAGATGCTTTGAATATGCCTCCATTTAAAAGTTTAAGAAAATTAATGTCACATGAAAAACAGCCACAACAATTACTGAGGTAAAATCCCACATAAAGTTATAAGAAAAAAAAAAAAAAAAAGCCCTTTCAATTAAAATAGAATAGAGAGACATGCCAACAGAACAGGTGAAAACTGTACATTCTTATTTCAATATGAGCTCAAAGACATGAAGGAAATACAAGACAAGAAAAAAAACCCCAACACAATCACAATTTAAAAAACATAGAAATGAGGTGACAGGACTCAAATAATAAGAACTTCCATATGGTTCAGCAAACCCACTTCTGGGTATACATGCAAAGGGTTGAAATCAGAATCTTGAAGATTTCTGGTAATTCTCCATTATCTGTGGTTTCACTTTCCAAGGTTTCAGTTACCCTTGGTCAAATGTGGTCTGAAAATATTAAATGGAAAATTCCAGATATAAATAATTTGTAAGTTTTAAATTGCATGCTATTCTAAGTAGTGTTTCTATTCTGAGAAATATTGCCATATATCACCCAGGATGTAAATTCTTTGTCTAGCATACCCATGCCTTATATGCTATTACCCTTTTAGTTAATTAGTAGCCATCATGGTTATCATATTGGCTGGTGGTTTTGATATGGCAATGCCTGTGTTCAAATAACCCTAAAGCTCAAAAGTAGTGATGCTGGCAAATTGAATATGTCAGGGGAGCTGAAAGTCCTCAAATGAATAAGAAAAGAAAAAATAAATAAATCACCTGCTGAGGGAACTAAGATCCATAGTAAGAAACAATACCTTCTATTATATTAGGTCTAGTAATAATTAATGTCATTTTCTAATACTTTTTTAAAATAGAATTTATTTAAACAATACAACAAAATTTAATCAACAATATAGTTGCCGTTGTTTTCTACTACTTGTGCCCAATGCTCAGGAAGCATTTTAATCCCTCTGTTGTAAAATTCTTGTGATTTTGATGCAAAAAATTCGGTCAATGCATTTTTGAGGCATTCTTCATTATTAAATTTTTTTCCAAGAAGAAAGTTTTGCAAAGAACGAAACAAATGGTAATTGGAAGGGGCAATATCAGGAGAATATGCAGGTTGAGGGAGAACTTCCCATTCCAACTGGCGCAGTTTTTCAGCAGTGATTCCTACAGTATGCGGTCGTGCGTTATCGTGGTGAAGAATTACGCCCTTCCGATTAATCAAGCGCGGGTTCTTTTTCTCTTAAAGCTTGGGCTAACCTTTCCAATTGGGCACTATACACTGCACTTGTAATGGTTTGGTTAGATGGTAAAAGTTCATAATGAAGAATTCCTTTAAAATTCCACCAAACACACAACATCTCTTTTTTCGCATGCAAGTCAGGTTTTGGCGTGGGCTGCGGAGCCTCATTTTTGTCCAACCATTGAGGCCGCCTTTTCAAATTAACATACAGCACCCATTCTTCATCTCTGGTAACAATTTGCTCTAAAAACGGCAAACGGTTTTGACGAGAGAGGAGCGAACTGCAAATTGTGACTCTTTGATTACGGTTGTTGTCGGTCAACTCATGAGGAACCCATTTTCCAAACTTTTGGACTTTGCCAAGTGCACGCAATTGATTGGAAATTGTTTTTTGTGAACAATTCAAAGTTGTCGCAAGCTCTTGTTGGGTAATTTGAGGATTTTGCACCAAAAGAGCTTGAAGAGCTTCTTGATCAAAATTGGACACACGGCCTTGACCACTCTTGTCATCTAACGAAAAATTTCCCTCTTGAAATTTCTCAAACCAACGCTGGCATTTTCTGGCACTAACTGCATCTTGACCAAGAGCACTACAGATGTTTTTTGCAGCCTCACTTGCTTTTCTTCCTAATTGGAACTCGTAAAGCATGCAGTGCCGAATATGCTCTTCATCCGCCATCTTCTTAACCCTAGTTTTGCAACAAAAACCAAACCAAACACAAACTTTTTCAAGCAAAACTTGTTAATTGCACTTCACACGTTCTGTAGATACCACGTGTTTGAAGGTTATGTCAATACAAGTCAATGCCAAGCAAGATTTTAAATGAATGTTTAAAAACGACATTAATTATTACTAGACCCGATACATGTGAAATTGTGAAAAAGGAAAAAGAAATTTGTGCTAATTTTGATATTTTACCTCAAACTGCAAAAGTTATAGCCACACTGCATGGTGAGTTAGTTAAGATGAAAAAGGTATGTAACTCGTAAGTGGATGACATGAACAGAAGACATGTTCAGATTGATGGCAACATGTTGCGCCATAAAACAATGAGCCTATACAAATCCTTTAGCAAGGAAAACCCTGAAATGAGAGAGGCCAAGCCATTTACTGCAAATAAAGTATGGTCACACAGGTTCAGGAATAGATTTGGACAGAGAAACGTAAAAATTACGAAGAAGGCTGTATCTGCTACAGTTTTGGCAGAACTGAAGAAGTTGATTAGGGTTTATTTACTACTATCTACAATTTCAGACATCCACTGGTGGTCTTGGAACATATCTCCCACATATTCGGGGAGACTACTGTATTTACAATAGCCAAAACATGGAAGCAGCCTAACGTCCATTGACAGAGAATGAAGAAAATGTGGTCTATAAATACAATGGAATATTATTTAGCATTAAGAAAGAAGGACATCCTATCATTTGTGACAACATGGATGAACCTGGAGGACATTATGGTAAATGAAATAAGACAGACACAGAAGAACAAACACTACATGATACCACTTATATAAGAGATCTAAAATAGTTAAATTCATAGAAGCAGATAGTAAAATGGTGATTTCCAGGGCTGAAATGAGGAGGAAATGGGAAATGGATACAGACCTGGGAAATCTCAGAAATTAGTTAAAGGGTACAAAGTGTGAGTTATGTAAGATGAGTAAGTCCTAGAGATCTACCAGAAGACAAAATGCCTATCTATATAAAAGGCTTTTATGCTAAGTGCCCCTCCTATCATATGACCAGTCACTATGTCATGCACTAACCACCAGGGGGCAGATGCTCACTGTAGGAGCTGTCGAGCTGCAGTGACTTGGCAGAGGCTGTTCTTGAGTGACACACCCTGAAACCAAAAAGGAGGGAGCCCAATTCCTCGTGGAGCTGAGCGATTCCACCTTCAGCTATGGGTTATGTTGTTGCTGTTGGCCCTGAATCTGGTTTACTGCACACTTGCATTTGCGTTTTACACCCTGCAACTTTGCAGAGTGCCCTCTCCCATTCTGGGAACCCTTAAGGGATGCTAGAGAGCCAGTTTTGGCCTGATCCCCACAGGCCAGGCCGAGGAACTTCACCTGCTGGAGGGACCCTACTCACTCTGCAGATGCCAGGGAGGGACCACAGGAGGGTGTGTCTTGCTCATCTAGCCCAGTCCTGCCCCATTGGTCACCTTCTAATTAATTTCCTTGCAATGTGCATGAATCCATGCACCAGGTCACTAGTGGTTAATAATACTGTATTGTATACTTTAAAACTTCTTATAGGGCAGTTTTTACATTGAATAATAATAATAATAATAATAATAATAATAATAGTAATAATGACAAAAAAGAAAAATTGGAGGTAGTTCACTCTCACCCTTGAATCTTGGGTCACAGAATTTCTTGTCTTGGTTGTACAATTTACATCACTAGGCTTTATTACAGATCTAAACTTCCAAGAACTATGTATCAACTTGGTATAATTGGCAATTCTTTTAGGAATATTGGCTAATTTACCCTCTTATACACTATTATTTAGGTCCACTTTCTATCAGGTTATTTTGAGACACTTCTATCAGGTTATTATTCTATTCTCATTCCCATGTTTTTCTGGATCTAGCCAGGTTATCACAGTTCCCTGTATTCATTATTTATTTCTCACATTGATAGAAATATAAGTGTATACTTTACAGACTGATATATATTTCATAGAGAAAACAGAACACCCACAGATACCAATAGTTAAATGTGCTACTGCAGAAAATGAAGAGAAGACTTTTCTCTATCAGCACCCTAACTGTGGGGTGCCTAAAATTGGGTCTCCCACTTGAGTAAGTGGCAGAATTAAATATTTTGACTTGAATTTCATAACTTGTCACAGTGATCCCATTGGCGGTAGAATGGTAAGTTGCCATGAAGGCAATTAATTATCTCTCTGTCTCTCTGTGTATTTAAATTTTGTTCCCTTTCCCTAAAGAGAGATGATGCTATGGCTTATCTAATATGCTCTTGCAGAGCTCTCCACACCAATTAGAAGGGTTCTGTGTTATGACACTCTTTGATTGGATGTTATGACACTCTCTGATAGAAAGCCGTTGTCCCATTGAAGCAGAAACTTCATCAGAAGCACTGAGAATCAAGGGTGCACTCTAGACACCTCGAATGGGAGGGGACTATCTGTGCTCACTGGGTCCATCAAACAGTGCTTCACACATAGGTCTTCCCATGCAATTCCACGGGTTCCCTACATTGATCTCCTAGCTCCACCTTGTTAGTAGTCAGTTGGAGGGAGGCTGTAATCTAAAATTTAACTTATTACTTGGAACTCCTATGTCTTTATTTAAAATTCTGAAAGCCCATTTTTTGTGTGTGTGAAAGACAAAATTGCCTATAATGTATCAGTGGGCAAAGGGGATGGGTTTCTTGATTAGAGTCATGTTTTTCATGAGAAAGGGTGTGGGATAAACCATTTCGTGACACTTCTTGGAATCATGAATTTTTACATCTCCATTTCCATCTCTAATTTCCTCTTAGAAAGTCCTGTTTATGATCTCACACTAAATTTCTCTGTCTGGAAAATGGGAAGTTTAACCTGAGAGATGTGAGACCAACTTGATATTTTCTTGAATTTTTTTTGAATAGTTTGAGAAGGATAAGTCTTTTTTTTTAAAAAAAAATATATTTTATTGATTTTGTTACAGATAGGAAGAGAGTGGGATAGAGAGTTAGAAACATCAATGAGAGAGAATCATCGATCAGCTGTCTCTTGCACACCCCCTACTGGGGATGTACCCACAACCACGATACATGTTCTTGACTGGAATTGAACCTGGGACCTTTCAGTCCACAGGCTGATGCTCTATCCATTGAGCCAAACCGGTTTTGACGAAAAAGATAAGTCTTAATTATTTTTTGAAAGTTTGGTAAAATTCACTGTGAAGTAATCTGATCCAGGACTTTTGTTTGTTGGAAGGTTTTTTTTTAAAATCATCACTGGATGCCATTTTCATTGATTTGAGAGAAAGAGAGAGAGAGAGAGATAAACACGTTGTCTCTGGTATGTGCCCCCAACTGGGGACTGAGCCTGCGACCTAGGTATGTTTCCTGATTGGGAATTGAACCCACAACCTTTTGGTGTATGGGATGACACTCCAACCAACTGAGCCTCACTAGCTAGGGCTGTTAAAGTTTTTTGATTAATGACTCCATTTTGTTGGTAATAATCGATTTGTTCAAATATTGTTTCTTCTTTATTTCTTTAAAATGTATATTTTGATTGATTTTGGAGAGGGAAGAAGAGATAGAAACATCAATGATGAGAAAGAATCATTGATTGGCTGCCTCCTGCACACCTCCCACAATCTTTCCTGACCAGGATTGATTGGGTTGGTTCATAGGTCAACACTTAACCACTGAGATATGCCAGCCGGACTATTCTGTTTCTTCTTGATTCAGTCTTGGAAGATTGTATGTTTCTAAAAATTTATCCATTTCTTCCAAATTGTCCAATTTGTTGGCATATAATTGTTCGTATTATTTTCTTGTAATTTCTCCACTTTCATTTCTGATTTCATTTCTTTGGGTAATTTTTTCTTTTTTTCTTGATAAGTCTGGTTAAAGGTTTATCAATCTTGTTTATTTTCTTCAAAGAACAAACTCTTGATTATATTGATCTTTTGTGCTTTTTTTGTTAAAATATGTACACAGATAATAATTTAATAAAATAAATAAATAAAAGACTTGATTTTGTTTGTTTCAACTCTGATCTTTGTTATTTCCTTCATTGACTTCAGGTTTTGTTTGTTGTTTGTCTAGTTCCTTTAAGGTGCAAGGCTAGATTATTTGATATTTTTCTTGTTCTTTGAGGTAGGCCTATATTGCTACAAATTTCATTCTTAGGAATGCTTTTTCTGTGTTCCATAGATCTTGAGTTGTTACCTATATTCTTATAAAGAGCTTGTCAAGTCCATCTTATAGTCTATATCAGTGGTTCTCAACCTTTTTAATGCCCTTTAATACAGTTCCCCATGTTATGGAGACCCCCCAACCATAAAATTATTTTCATTGCTACTTCATAACTGTAATTTTGCTATTGTTAATGAATCGTAATGTAAATATCTGTGTTTTCCGATGGTCTCAGGCTCAACAGCAGCCATTCTCAACCTATGGGTCGAATTTCCCCCCCCTCCTTTATTGATTATGATACAGGCTAAGTTTCTGTAACAAAGAGACCCAGAAGTTTAGCAACTCTATCCTATGAGCTTATTTGAGGATCTGGGCTGATGAACCAGCTGTACCACACTAAACATGTGGCCTCTATGTGAAGCATCCAGGGTAGCTGAGAAATTAGTGCCATTTTTCAGTTAGGGGGAAGGGAACAGAGAAGATTCATGTCAAACAGCCATGGGATTAAGGAGGTGATTCAAAAGCTGCATAATCACTTCTTAAATCTCTTTGGTCTAAACTTGTTATGCTGCTACTTCTAGCTTTGAAGATGGCTGGGAAATGTATTGTCTGGATGAGCAGGAGATCCTGTTACTTAAAGAAAAAAAGGAATGTATATGGGCCAATAACTATCAGTCTATGCCAAAATCATTTATTCATCAGTTTTAATTCCCATATGACCATGGGTTTCCTTTTTATTTATGCTCCATTAGCAACATAGGAATGTGACTAATAATTCCTTCAAGCTACAGTTGAACCAGACAAGAACATAAGAATGTTACTACTACTTGGATTTAGTTTCTTATATCCCACCTATTCTATCTATATCTATATCTATATCTATATCTATATCTATATCTATATCTATATCTATATCTATATCTATATCTATCTATCATATCTATATCTATATCTATATCTATATCTATATCTATATCTATATCTATATCATCTATATCTCTACCATTTATCTATCATCTATTCTGCTTTATTCTTTCTGTAGATCCCTGTTTGTCTGAAAAATTTTTTTTTTGTCTGAAATTTTGATACAAATTTGAATCTCTTGGTTTTGGGTAAGTTCAATTTTGTCAAGGAATCTAAATGTATTTTACTAGGAAAGTAACTCCATGCTAATGAATGAGTAGGAGTTAACTTAGAGTAGAAATAATTATAAAGCACCTGTCAAAAGTGAAGCGCTATAGAAATGCTAAATAATGACACTAATAAAAACTGATTGTCGTGACTTCAAAGGAAGTGTTAAGTTGGAGTGTTTTGACGTGTATGGCATTTAATGATCTAAATAAGGTGTTTAGATATTCACATGAGAGACTGTTCTAGCCACTCAAGGGAAATAAGAGTCTGTTCTACCCACTCAACGTTTTGATGCTTCCGTGAGAATTTTAGCATTTTAAAGTATTATTTTAAAAGTAGAGATTATGTTGTCATGGTTAAGTTAATATAAAGGAAGGACATTGCCTAACAAAAATATGGTGTTCTTCTTAGACTGTTTTGCTTTGTACCTTAAGTTCCTAGAGCACATGTGTCAAACACAAGGCCCGCGGGCCACATCCGTCCCGCCAGGCCTTGCAATGTGGCCCGCACCGCGCTGTCATCACTGCACTCCGCTGCGTTTCCATCACAATGACAGTTTATGACTGTTCAGTAAACCATTCGGCCCGCAATTTAGGCTGGATTTTAGACTTTGGCCCCTTCTCTGATTGAGTTCGACACCCCTATCCTAGAGTCTCTGCCCCTAACATGATCCAGTGCCCCTGAATTTAGATTGACCAGACATAAAGTTAAGACAGTAAATTGGTAATAAACTGTTGTTAGAGTTAAAGATTTGGATTATGTAAATATCTTACCCATTCATGCTCTGATTTAAAATATTAAATATAAAGTACTATTAACAATGGTGAAATCTCTGGCTCTGGACTTAGAATTAAGTTCAAATCTATTCCTTGATTTGGGGCCACCATATGATCTCCTTTCTCCATACTTTGGGTATTAGAATAATAATAGTACTTACCTAATAATGTAATAATAAATGAAATTATGCATGTGATATGCTTGCCATAGGGGTGGTTTTCTGATTTTCCTATTTGCTCAAATATACTGTGAAGGGTGATATTTACAATATTTTCTTCTGTGATTTTAAACATCAAATTTACTGGGGTTTCATAGAAATATTCTTTCATGATATGGCAGTGTAACTTAGTGGTTGAGCTAAAATTCCTTGCTCTACCAATCTTTAGCTGTGTGTCCTTGGTTGAGTTAGTCTTCTGTACTTATATTTTCTCATTTATAAAGTGGAGATAACAATAATACCTATTTTATGGTATTCTTGTATATAAAGTTCTGAGACCAAAGTTTGACACATAATAAATATTCAACAACTATTAAATATTATTCACTTAGAGCTTAAAATGGTTACTTCTTACTAGAATTAATAGGTGTTTGGGTGTCTAGTTTCACCATGTAGAACACTTGATTTCCCCACTTTAAGAACAGCTCTTTCAGTATCTTGTTTGTTTCAAAGTGGGCTCTCAATTGTACATGCTAGTACAGGGTATACTATCATGAATAAATAAAAGAAAAAAAACCCAACTGATAATCTATATCTAACTTTCCAAGTTCCTGTTAGGTGCTTAATTTTAGTGTCCACCTTCATATTGGTTACAATAGATGCCACAGAATAAATCTGGATGTCTGATTTTTTCTTTTTTCCTTTTTTGACTTCTAATAACATGAATAGATGGAAGACATCCTATGTAATAAAGAGGTAATATTCAAATTGACCATAACTTCAACACACAAGATGGCTGCCCTCATGTGGATACAAAATGGCTACCACAAGATTACCAGCAAGGGAGGGCAATTGGGCAAAGTGACCAGATCGTCCCACTTTTGGCGAGACAGTCTAAATTTTCAACAATTTTTCCCGTGTCCCACGGCGTTTTTAAAAAGTCCCGATTTTTGGAAAGATTGAAAAGATTCTTTCCAAAAACTGGGACTTGTTAAAAATCAGGACCGTCCAGCCAAAAGTGGGACGATCTGGTCACCTTTTGGGGGAACCAAGCCTGAAGGAGAGGGCAGTTGGGGGTGACTAGGCTGGCAGGGGAGGGCAGTTAGGGACAATTGTGTCAGTAGGGGAGCAGTTAGGCGCTGATCAGGCTGGCAGGTTAATGGTTAGGGGATGATCAGGCTGGCAGCAGAAGCAGTTAGGGGCAATCAGGCAGGCAGGCAGGCCAGCGGTTGGGAGTCAGTAGTCGGATTGTAGGCGGGCAGCCGGACTTCCCTTGAGGGGTCCCAGATTGGAGAGGGAGCAGGCAGGGCTGAGGGACACACCCCCTTCCTCCCTCCACCCCCCAGGTACAAATTTTGTGCACTGGTCCTCTAGTTGTAGTTATAAGTGATGAAAACGGGCACCACAAGATTAATTTCCTCTCTCAAAGGACATTTGGGCATTTTCCTTATGGTTCAACAGGCTACTTGTAGTTTTGATGGAGAGGCCTGAGGGCTGAAGAGGAGTGCAGGAGAGGGAGTAGTTGTGTCTGGCTGCTCTCTCAAAACCACAAAATACAAACTCAGCAGCATCACCTTCAGAACCCATACCTAGTGGCTGCAGTGCTAGAGCTCTGCCTGGCCCTATGAATGCTCAGAGGCAGAAAGCATGTCTTACTAGATTTGGTTTATCTCGCGTCTAACACTGGTACATAGTAGGAGGTTAGTAATTATTTGCTAGTCAAATACCCGAAAAAGAAAAAATACCTCTTTAGAATTTTGTTGGAGTTGATTTTATTTATATGTATCTGATGCTGGGAGATTATACTCAGCCTACTGTATAGTAAAAAAATTTGTAAACCCAAACAAAATTTATATTTACTATTCTATTCAAAGAAACCCATGAGAAATTCTTTTATGAAAATTGATTAATCCTTGCCTCCTCTATGTTTTGTGAATTGCTCTCTCCCTAAAGCAATAAAGTGTGAATCTAAAATAAAACGCTATAGAATAAGCATACGAGGCTGGGGAATCTGAAGTCACCACTTCTACAACTTAAAATGCAGTTCTTTCAGGGATGCCTCCGCCAAATGTTAAATCAAACATCTCTACAGGTAATTGAGAAAGCTGATGTGAAAGCACTGTAGACTCTTCAGAATAGAAGTGTTATATTTCACTATTCTACGATAACTTAAAGGTGTAATGCCTAATTCCTAGTAAAGCCTATTCTCAAAGGCACACATTTTAAGGCTTTCCCCTTGAGGCAGAAGTGAACGGGGTAAAATCTGGGGGGTCCTTTCAGAAGTTGTGCATTGGGGGGGGGGGCGTTTTCTCAGGGCAGCTGTTCCCCAACTCTGCTTTCATCACTGTGAGAATCGGGGTGAGGGTTAGCCTTTTTCCTGCAATTACTTCTGAACCAGGGCATGGTCCTGGGAATGAACCAGACACAACCTTCTGAATGTGGCTCACTTGGTGCAGCGCCTTCTCCAACTCAGCACTTTCCGCCCACCCCTTGACCTGCCTTTAACTTCCAACAAAAAGAGGAAAGTAAGTTCCTTCCGGAGCTTGTAGAGGTGCTCTTTGGTGCTAGACTCACGCACGATACAGCTGCTGAAGTGTAGTGCATTTAAAAAACTCTTTCTGGGTAATGAAAACATGATTTTGAAGTAGTTGCAGTATTGAAATGCAGCACTCTGCTTCTTTTCGAAAGAAGGCTTGCTTTAGGCTCACTGGTGCAGAAGGGTCCTCAAGGTAAAGAGGCTCAGAAACAGCAGAAATGGAATCTTAAGGAAGGTATCTATCGCTCATTCTATCAAACATTGCTCTAATTAAAAAAAAATGTGTCAGGTTAGCAAGAGTAGCTCAATTGGTAATGTGACTCGGGTAAAAAGCCTCTATAGAAATGTCTGCTCTACCAATTTATAATCTACTGTTTTCAGCTGTGATAAAAGATATTGGAAATTGATGGGGAGTGGCCTTCAGCACTCCTGACAATTCCCTTCTCCTTTCACTATCCTCTCCCAACAATGGGGAACCTGCAAGAATTATCTTTTATTTTTCTTTTCATTCTCCTGTTTGAGTATTTGGCTGCAATAGGAATTGATGCTTCAAGACAATATTTGTGTTAACTCATGTCTGTTTTAGCCATCACTCACAAATTCCTATGGAATTTTGAACACTTATGATTTACAAATTTGTGAATTTGTAAGAAAATCTGTGCCCTTAATGATGAAAGATCACCACCCAAAGGAAAAAATAACATTTATTAAAATATAGACAGTAGTTGAAATCATAAACCTGTGTCTACCTAGAAATACTACCTTCCATTTTATTTATATTTATACTAGAGGCCCGGTGCACAAATTCAAGCATGGATGGGGTCCCTCGGCTTGGTCAGCAATTGAAGCCTATTGAGGGGGCCTGCGGCTGGTGGGCAGGAGGGGCCATGGGAGGTTGGTCAGCCGGGAGGAGGGGCTGCAGGAGGTTGGCTCTGGGAGTGCACTGACCACCAGGGGGCAGCTCCTGCATTGAGCATCTGCCCCGTGGTGGTTAGTGTGCATCATAGTGATTGGTCAACCAGTCATTCCAATTGTTCTGGTTGTTTGTTGTAACAGTTGCTTAAGCTTTTATATATAGAGATTTTTGCTTTTGTTTGATCCCATTTGCATGAATTTAAATATTTTGGCTTTTGATTTTAGAACTGCTAAAATTTAAATGACTGTAATTATATCTTATTTCCTGGTGTAGGAAATTCTCATTTGTTTCATAATATAGGGAAAACACCAAAAGCAAAATGCCATATTAAAGCAAAATATACATGTTTGGTGTTCATAAATCTTTGCAGGTTCTTAGAAGTATTATCTCAAATTTACATAGAGATATGAATTTCTTTTACATCAGTGCTTCTCCAAGTTTAATGTGCATACAAATTACCTGGTGATCTTGTTAAAATGCAGTTCTAATTCTGCATTTCCGACAAGCTCCTGATGCTGCTGATGTTCTAGAATACCACACTTTGCAGAGCAAACACCTGTATACATTTGAATTTTTAGTTTCTTTGGTTCCAGTTGTATAATTCCATTAGTCAGTGGAACTCAAAGTTAACTTTACTCAGCAGAATTGACATTGTAATAAGATTTATAATTTTGGCAATGTGTTGGCAATGATCAAGCTTCCTTTTCTTAAAGGAAGAAAAGCTGAGATTCACAGAGTGATTCTCAGTTGGAATTACCCCTGGGAGCCTCATATCTATTTTGTCGTTGCCCAGTGGGGCTCTAGGGCTTTTCCTGTGTTTCCTGTTTATGTGGAATCAAACTTTCCATTTTACATATGTGTTAGAAATGGGTGGATTAAAAAAAAAAAAAGCATTCCTATTTTAAAATATTTCCTCAGCATTGAGCTTTTACCAAATTTCCTGAAGAATCTATAGAATAAAAACTTATGGGACTATTTTGGCAGAACAACCAGTATGACCGGTTGCTATGATATGCACTGACCACCAGGAAGCAGATGTTCAATGCAGGAACTGCTTCCTGATGGTCAGTGTGCTCCCACAGGGGGAGTGCTGCTCAGCCAGAAGCCGGGCTCACGGCTGGCAAGCACAGCGGTGGCAGGAGGTTCTCCCACCTCAGCAGCAGCACTAAGGAACAGCTAGCCGAGAAGTAAGGAGTGTGAGCAGGTGAGTGGTAAGGAGCGAGGGGTCCTGGACTGTGAGAGGGATGTCTGACTTCCAGTAGTTGGAAATTCCCCAAGGGCTCCCAAACTGTGAGACAGACAGACCTGATGGTACGCACCCAGTGCATGAATTTTATGCACTGTGCTTCTAGTATTTAATAATTTGGGGCCTTGAACCTAAGGGCTCCTCTTTATACTTTTGGCTGATTATAACATATCTAAATATAATAGTATAAGTGAAATAATGATAAAATTTTCTTACATTCAGTTGTTTAAATGTTGTCTCCTCCCCTTCCATTAAACTATAAATTCTTTGAGGGCAAGTTTATGTAGGTTTCATCTTTGTATAACTATAGCTGCCAATAGAGGTTTTAGAGAGAGTGACCATACCATAAATAGCAGATGAATTAAATTCAAATGTCATGTTGACATGCAGATTCTAATATAATAAGATCTTTAAAAAAATGATAATGACTATTCTTGGGGAAGCCTAGGGTTCTTTTTCTTCTCAAGACTTGAAGTTTTTCAGACATGTCTAGGTCAGTCACTGACCCCATGTTGCTCTCTAAATCTTCAGTTTTCCACTTTTAAGATAGAAATAAAACATTTTTCATTAAATAAGAATGATAAAAGTAAGCTGTAGGTTTGAATGTTTAGTGAGTTTACCAATCTACTGTTTCTGCACAGCCAAGGGTAGAGTAATATTCTGGGACACTCTCAGTGGATCCTGGATCCCTGTGGGATCACACTGACTTCCAGGGGCAGCTCCCGCATTGAGCATCTGCCCCCTGATGGTCGGTGCGCATCATAGCGACTGGTCATTCCACTGGTCAATTTGCATATTAGTCTTTTATTATATAGGATAAGAAAGCTGTGGTACATTTACACCATGGAATACTACATAACTGTAAAAAAGAAGGATCTCTTACCCTTTGAGACAGTATGGGGGGACCTAGAGAGTACTATGCTAAGTTAAAACAGCCAGTTAGAGAAAGGCAAGTATTATGTGGTTTCACTCATATGTGGAATCTAATGAACAAAATAAACTGATGAACAAAATAGATCCAGAGCAATAGGTGCAGGGATCAACTGTTGAATCTCTCAGAGGGAAAACAGGGTAGGGTGGGTGGTGGGAAGAGATGAACCAAAGAACTTTTAAGCATATCTGCATAACCCATGGACACAGACAACAATTGGTCAAGGCCACAGGGGATGCGGGTGGGGGGAATTGACTAAATGGGGTCAAATTAGAAGGAAAAAATGAACATTTGTAATACTTTCAATAATAAATATTTTAAAAAATAATACATATAAATAATACATATAAATAAGAGAATTTTAGGATATATTAAGCAAAAACTGATAAATAGAAAAGGAGAAATGAACAAATTCACAATTATTTTGGAGTTTTTAATGCTCCTCTTTGTCATAGATATGGATATATGTGAAATGAGTAAGGATATAGAAGAAATGAAGAATGCCATCTAGATCTAACCGACATTTATAGAACATTTCACCAACAGAAGCAGAATTCTTTTCAGGTGCATGTGGATCATTCTACAGCATAGATTATATCATTGATCATAAAAACTTTAATAGATTAAAAAGAATTGAAATGATACAAATTATCTTCTAAAACTAAGATGGAATCAAGCTAGAAATCAATAACAGAAAGATAATAGGAAAATCTCTAAATACTTGAAAATTAATCGTTGAATATCTAAATAATTAATGAGTTCCAAGAGTAAGTCTCAAAAAAAATTGAAAATATTTTGGGGCATATAAAAAAGGAAATTTATAGCATTAAATGTGCACATTTAAAAAGAAGAAAGGTCTCAAATCATGAATTTAAGCTTCTATCTTAAGACATTAGAGAAAGAAATTAAATCCAAATCTATCAAAAGAAAGAAAATTATAAAGACAAGAGCAGAAATAATAAAATTGAAAACAAACAAAAATAACAGAGAAAAATCAAGGAAACTAAAAGCTGATTCTTTAAAAAGATCAATAGAATCCATAAAACTCTAGTAAGACTGCCAAAGAAAAAGAAGACACAAATTACCAATATTGGGAGTAGAAAGGGACATCACTACAGACCCTACAAACATTACAGGGAAAATAAAGAAATCTAACAAACAACTCTACTCATATAATTTCAACAAATTTGATGAAATGGAGCAATCCTTAAAATAACAAATTTCTCAATCTTATGTTAATAATTCTATAACTATTGTATTATAGTAATATTTCCTATAAAATAAAGCTCCACCCAACTGGTTTCACTGGCAAATTCTATGAACCATTTAAAAAATAATTGGCACCAATTCTATACAATCTCTTCCAGAAAAATAGAGAAAGATGAATCTCATTCCAGCTTATTTTATTAGGCTAAATTGCCTTAATAGCAAAATCAGACAAAAGAATTACAAATACAAACAACCCCCCAAAAAAACCCCCCAAAAACTACAGATCAATATCTCTCATGAATATACCGTATTTTTCAGACCATAAGACGCACTTTCCCCCCCCCCAGAAGTGGGGGGAAAAAGTCCCTGCGTCTTATGGTCCAAATATAGCCTACACATATACTTTAAAAAAAAAGTTTTTTTACTTGCCTGGCTCTGTGTGGTCTCTGTGTGCTTGCCCGGCTCTAAAATGGTTCTAAATGCTGCTGTTTACTTTACAGGGTTGATTACATGTATTTATGACTGTGATGTTGGGTTTTAATGCACATAAAATATTTTAGGACACTATTTGTTTCAGAATCTTTTTTTCTTCATTTCCCTTCTCTAAAAACTGGTGCGTCTTATGGTCCGAAGCATCTTATGGTCCAAAAAATACGGTACTTGCAAAAAAACTTAACAAAAAATGTAACAAATTGAATTCAGCAATGTACAAAAATAATAAATACACTATAGCCAAGTGAAGTTGATCTTGGGAACACAAGTTTTGTTCAATACTTGAAAATTAATCAATAATACACTGTATTGACAATCTCAAGAAGAAAACCCACATAATTTTATCAATTGAGGAAGTCAAAGGTTTAGAAAAAATACAACATTCACTTATGATAATAACTCTCAGCAAACTTGGAATAGAAGCAAACTTCCTCAACCTGATAAAAAGCATTCACATAAAAAATTTACCAATAATAGTAAACTAACTAATGAAAAACTGAATGCTTTGTACCTAAGATTGGAAACAAGGCAGGGATGTCTGCTCTCATTCTTAGCTAGTACAATAGAACAAGAAAAAGAAATAGCAGGCATATTTTAGTAAGTTGAGTAATTGGAATAGTGTGTGTGTGTGTGTGTGTGTGTTCACTTATATAATGTCCAAAGCCCCTAGAAGAGGGCTTTGCTCATTGTAGGCACTCAAAATATTTATTGAATGAATCAATGAAAACTCAGGGGGAAAATAATTCCATTCCATCTTGCTTTCTCATAACTGTGATGATTAATCAGGATATAATTGCCTCATGGTGACCTTTCCAAGTAGAAGTGGGATGAATAGAGTTGGTGCCTGGAGTTGGATCTACCTAAACCCTTTTGCATGGGTTTAGTATTTCTAGGAAGGAATTTTCTAGAGATCTTGATCTTAGGACCCTTTCTATATTAGGAGTATGTCTGGTGAATCTTGTCTTCCTGAAATGCCAGGTTTGGATAAGTAAAAGGGCACTTCTGTTTTTAATTGTCTGTCTCCATCCTGCTACTGAAATCAAGCTGCTAGGTACTTGGGTCTGAGGAGGATTTGAGTGGAAAGGCCAGCTAAGGCTTCTTCAATGGAAAGCAGTGCGGTTTCGTTAGAGACAGAGATGCTTTTAGATGGGACACTGCCTGTCTTGACTGATTTCCCTGACATGCCACTGCCACCCAATTCCATGGCCTGTTCCACCTGTCTTCTGTCTTGGGCAGCAGTAACCCTGACCTTTCAGAGAATATATTTGCCAAATCTGCCTTTACTCTTCAATTTATTATAGCTTGAAATGAAATATCCAATTAACATAGGTGATGCGGTAGGTATGGACTTCCCAATACTTCCCTCATCTTTCTTCCTGATAATGCATATTTAGAACAAATCCCAATTATTTGCTTTTAAAACATCTAATAGAATTATGGCTTAAAAACTGAACTGCAGATTTCTGTGAAATCTCATCTCCCACTTTCCTCCCATGAATTTCCTTCTTGTGGACTCCAAGGTAATGACAGAATATTGAGCTGATCAAAGGCAAAAAGTGTCTGTAGACATCAAACATCCATTTCAAGGAATTTTTTGGGATGGTTCTTTATATTAGTGTTATGCAATTTTAGGATTCCAGTTAGATATGTAGAAAATTATAATTAAAAATAATTAGAAAATTATATCTGTCTGAAAAATTCAATTGGGATTATCATTGTCATTAAAATCAATGTTTTGTCAGTAAAAAGACTTAATTTCTTGCCATTTACTCAAAACTTTGGGTTCCACCCCCTTTAATCTTGACAACCTGTGGCTTTATCCTGTTAATTATGATATATATTCATAATAGAAAGGTTTCTCTTTAATTAGGGAAAATCATTAGTTCTCTGAGTATACTTTTTTTTTTTTTTCTCAATGAGGGAAAAAAAAAGAAAAAATAATGTATTAAATTAAGTGGAAAATAATTTACACAATTTTCTTTTATATATATATATATATATATATATATATATAGTGTGCGTGTGTATGTGTGTGCGTGTGTGTGTGTGTGATTTCAGAGAGGAATGGAGAGAGAGAGAGACAGTGAGAAACATTGATGTGTGAGTAGAACATTGATCAGCTGCCTTCTGCATGCTCCCTACTGAAGATTGAGCTAGCAACCCAGGCATATGCCCTGACTAGGATTCAAACTGTTATCTTCTGGTTCATAGGTTGACATTCAACCACTGAGCAACACCAGCCGGACTACACAATTTTCTTTAATAATAATATTAATATTACTAATATAATTAATAAAATGTTAATAAGTCAATAACATGTACTTAATATTTCTCCAAAGAAGATGTATAGATGGTCATTAAATACATAAAAAAGATGCATGCCTTTATTTGGGGAATACAAATCAAAACCACACCATACACACAAGAATGGCAATTAACAAACAAATAAATAAACAAAAACAGAAATTAACAAGTTTTGGTGAGGAAGTGGAGGTGTATATATATATTACTAGTGGCAATGTACAATGGTGCAGCCACTTTGGAAAACAGTTTGGCAATTCCTTAACTTTAAACAAAGAATTACCACCTATAAATATATATCCAAGAGAATTAAAAGCATATTATTATACAAAACATATATGTTTACAGCAGCATTATTTATAATAGCCAGAAATATAAACAAATGTTGTTTTGTTTTTTCTTTGTTTGTTTTTTACTTTCTTTATGGACACTTTGTAGATGTTACGCAGATCTAAAAGTTACACTTTTAAATAATTATTTAAAAACTGATCCAGACCTTCAAACCAGAAGCAGAAAGGAACAGGGGCAGTGGGCTGAGTTGTATTCCTCCAACATCACAAAAACCCGGAAAACCAGTATCCTAAGCTCCTTCACAAGCCAACCAGGGTGTGGGCTCTTGGGCTAATCCTCAGGGGCCTCTGGCTGCATCGCTCAGGGTCAGGAACCAGCAAGGGGCTGGCAGGAGCAGCCGGCTGAGTCCAGACGTGGACAAAAATGGGAAGGACAGAAAACGGACCGGTACCGTCCAGCTGTAGATAGGACCACAGAGTGAAGCTAAGGCAGGTGGGAGCAGGGTAGCAGCTGGGGTGTGGTATTGCAGCAATGCAGGAGTGAGGCCCCAGGGGCCTGGCCCATCTGGCCAGGGTAGGGCTCACACATTGTGGGCCCTCCTGCTAAGCTGGGGCTCTTTGCCCACAAGCGTGGACTTGAGGTGCTCCTTAGAGGCCAGGATGTCTCCAGGCCACTTGGTGATTGTCTGCTTCTCACAGACCCACATTTCTTGTGCTACCTGCAGAATAAGTCTGAAATCATGGCTGACCAGCATCATACCACCCTCAGATTCATTGATGGCATCAGCCCGGGCATCAGTGGACTCAGTATGATAGAAATGTTCAAGGTACATCCAAGAGTCTTCTTCTAGGAATCACATCTCCTGAGATAAAGCATAGCGTATAAGCCCCAGTCAGATCCCAGGATGCTACTGCGGGCTCCCCTTCCATGATAGGAAAACCTGGGAACAACCTGATTTAGGACAAGGTGGCATCTATACTAATAAAAGGGTAATATGCCAATTAGACTGAACACTTTCCGGACGACCCTCCAGATGTCCTTCCGGATATTCTTTCCTACAAAGCCATGTTGGCGGGCCAAGGCAGAGGAGGTTAGAGGCGATCAGGCAGACAGGGGAGAGCAGTTAGGGGGATCGGGTTGGCAAGCAGTGAGTGGTTAGAAGCCAGAGGTCCTGAGGAGTCCCAGATTGGAGAGACTGCAGGCCAAGCTGAGGGGACCCCCCTTCCTTGCACATATTTAGTGCACTAGGCCTCTAGTTGTGCCATAAAAGGAAATGAAGTACCTTTACATGCTATACCACAGATGAACCTTGAAAACATTATGCTTAATGAAAGAAGCCAGACACAAAGACCACAAAATGTATGATTTTATTTATATAAAATTTTCAGTAAAAGCAAATCTATAGAGACAGAAGATGTATATTATGATTTTTAGGGAAGGTGGAAGAGGAAGTGAAGTGACTCCTAATGGACATGAGGCTTTTTTGGGGGGTATTGAAAGGTTTTAGAATTAGGCAGTGCTGATGATTACACAAGCTTGTGACTATTCTAAAAATGATGAATTGTACTATTTAAATGGTGGATATTTATATAAATTATAACTTCATAAAAATCAATACTCTAAAAATAAAAAAACAATAACATTTTATTGTAACATTAAAATAAAAAAAGAAACATGGGAAAGTTATAACACTTCCCACTGTTAGTTTACAAATAACAATATTTAAGTACAAAATATTAAACCAACATAATTAAGGTTCTTATATGTTAAGAGTCAGTTAGCAATAATACTGAAAGTATTTAAATTGCAAAATGATAGAGAAACATACTCCTATGTAGTCTAACTGCATTAAAATAGAAATGTCTAAATTGAAGTTAGTGGAATGACTTCTGCAGTTGGTTTGAAAAAGATGCCTGAAGTGTGAGTGTACAAGGTTGATTGTCATAGCCCTAGCCAGGTTGCTCAGTGGATAGAGCATTCCCCGGCAGACTAAAGGGTCCCAAGTTTGATTCCAGTCAAGGCCTGGACCTTGTACCTCAATTGTACCTGAATCATGTACCTCAATTGCAGACTTGAGCTCCAGCCCTGGCTGGGGCCCATGTGAGAGGCAACCAATCAATGTGTCTCTCTCACATAGATGTTTCCCTCTCTCTGTCTCTCCCTCTCCCTTCCACTCTCTCTAGAAATCAATGGGAAAATATCCTCAGGTGAGGATTAATAATAAAGTTGACTGTCATACACAGTGACCCCTCTGAAAGTCTCAGCAACTGGGTTCATGCTTCTCTTGTGTGTATCTTCTTGAAGGCTTATGTGAGAGCTGTTGAGTGAGAGGAAATTTCCTGATATTACTCTTACTTCAGGGAGGGGGATAAAAGTGAGGAGGGGGGACTTAAAAGCAAATACTTTTTTGGCAAACATTTTTTGAAGGCACAAAGTTGGTTAGGTGAAATCTGGATATGTCACGTCTAGTAGTACTTGATCAGCTGAAAATTTTCCACTGCTGGAAAAATGGTGATCTTGTGGTTGGTTCAGATGTATACCCCAAGATATTTGAAAATTTCACCATGGGTTTGGGACTTTCTATAAGAAAAATACAATAATTGGAAATTGTTCATTGTGAATACATTAGATTTGTACAGACAAAACATTCATGAAGTGCAATTATAGCCAGTATTGCTATATTAGTATGAATGTTAATAGCATGTTTGTTTTTGAAATGGGTTATGCATTCTGATAAATGTCTGCTTTAATCTAGTCATCTGTGTATCACTTGTCTAAGTACTCTCATTTAAGATGCCATATCCCTTCTTGTAGCAATAAAGGGGTAAAGCAACATTAATATTAAATAATTAGAAAAACAAAAGGGGAATGATTAAACATATTTACATAATTGAAATAACACTGTGTCGCAGTGGGAAATCGGGACAATGTTGTCTCCTTTCAAAGTAATTCATAATTCAGATTTTTAATTATGGCATATTCATTCATTTAAAGATGATTCTAGATGAGAGGGCCACTAATGAAATACAATCATTAGCATCTAAACAAAGTAATTTACAAAGTCTCCTTTAGGGGAAAAGATTTCTAGAACATCATCAATCATACAAGATATGCAAAAACAAGCAATTAAACCACACACAAGAACTACAACAGCCTTATATATCAGTAATGTACACATGAAAACATAACTGATTACAATGATTAGACTAGGGTAGTGTGGTTAATTTGTATTTTATGTAGTGATTTTATGAAAGAATGCACCCGGACAGACACTTTACACACAAGGGGAACTTCGTTTCATTAATATTCACTTAAAACATGCAATGAAAAAAAACCAAAAAAATACACACACACACACACACACACACACACACACACACAAGCCTGAATTTCAAATCATTGCCTGGACATCCATGTGGGATCAACATCCTGCATATTTTAATAAAGCATCTTCCTTTATTCTCGCCTCTGTTTGCCTGCTGTTTACTTTTATAAAATGGCAAGATGAGGGATTAGGAAAGTATGTTGTGTGAGGCAAGTGCTGTGCTGGTTTCTCTTTATTTGTTCAATCCTGCGTTAGGCTTCCAGCGACAAAGCTCCTCCAGCCGTCACAGGGTCAGTGATTCACTGGCTCTTCCTCCATAGACAGAATTACGGATCATTAAGCATGCATCAGGACAAAACGGATAGTATAATTCTGTGACTTCTAACGTCTGGATGTAATATCTTGCTAAATGGACCCACAAAAAGGCTGGTTTCAAACACTGCTGCTCCAGGCCACGTTATAACCTTGTTGGAAACCTATACTAATTCCTTCTGATGGTGGACTGTCCTTTGTGAAGGTGAAAGGAAGGCTTGGGTGTAAAAAGGGAAGGAATTAGGCGAGCTGTGGTGTGTGAAGGAGGGAGGGAGCCACGAAGGAGGCTGGCACTGCTGGTGTAAGCTGAGCAGCTTTTGCTAACCACCAGCTACAGAAGCCAAAATATGCTCTATTGGGTACTCAAAGGATAAAAATACTGGTTAATTTTCAACAGTGCTCCTTCATTTGACTTTACAATTTACAACAGCGAACATTAATGCAGGAATGGCTTGGCTGAGGAGGAGTTTAAAATTAGGGACCCTCTTCTCATTAGCCCCAACAGCCTGACCCAGGGTGACTGAGAAGCAATTTGTCGCCAGATTCTCATTTTGCTTCTGTTATGGCTCCTTGTAAATGAAGCGCAGCAATTTATTGTAGCACCTCTAGGAGTCAAGAACATAATGTGTAAAACACATACAAAAAAATCTTTCTTCACATTCATTAACACCCAGCACATAGAGGCTGTTCACGTTTCCCTCTAATGAAGGAGGGGATCTTAAATCTAAAGCTTTCCATCATGTGAAGAAGTCCTCTTCAGGCCATTAGACAGAGGCTGAGTTGGATTGAAGTAAGGTCATTGACAAAAACAGAGAATGGCAATATGAGGAAAAATAGAAAGTGGATAAAAGAGGAGACTTCAGACGCCTCAAAGAATAGAAAGCATATTTTTGGCATTGATGCTCAACCCTTCTTGTCTCTCGGTGTACTTTCTGTTGTCAGCAGAGAAAAGAATACCTGGCTTTTTATTCAGCTGGAAATTGCTCTAGTGTTTGGCCAATTCTCGTTTCTTCACCCTTGGTCTGACCTTGCTAGAGACATTAAGTTAGGTTCATTTAAAGAGCATATTGTCTCTGATCTTTAAAATATGTTTGCTTATTTTCTCTCCCCGCCCCTGCAGCCTTTAACAAGAAATTGCAGTGTCTGTGATTTAATGCATTCTGATTGTGTAGCGGGCTGCTCTGGCCCGGGGACTGCCATGGGCTTTTATCTTACTTCTGTGATTAATTCTGATTAATGGTTTGGTTGTGTGAGGTCTCACAAATGGTACCTCCAGATGAACCTAATAACAAATTACTATATGGAAAAAATTGCAAGAGGGTCCAGGATTGCCCTTTTGGATTAAATGCCGAATGTTGTCACACAGTGTACTTAGATGCTCTTACCCACTTTATGATGTAGTAATAGGCACTCAATATTTAAGGTAATAATAGCGGTCTTTTAAAACTCATCTCAGAAAAAGTAACATCATGAGCTTATAGAACCAGGTGGAAATGGCAGTAAAATCTGAAAGATATTCTTTTGAGAGTTTATTGAGGTTTACAAAGTGCCAGGTACTGAGCCAGGTGGATCGAACGAATGAACTAAGTTACCTCTTACAGGACCAAATTAGAATAATTAAAGTAGGAACAGAGGGTGATACATAGTAATATAGAGTACAAATATTATCTTGCTTGCTTCCCACTATGCAGATAAAGAAGCTGAGGCACAGAGAGGTTAAATTATAGGCTCAAACTTGAGAGTTAGAAAGGATGGCGTTTAGCAAGGCCTGCATGCAACATCCCAGCCAGACCACTCTCACTGAGGGCACCTTGTTCCAAACTCCAGTGATAATTTCCTTTTTAAAATCTTTAAAATGTAACAGACCCAAGGAGTGGTCATTGAACCTCCAATCAATAGCCTCGGTTCTGAAACCTAGATGATACTTGGACTTGCCACTGGCATTTGAAGCTGAGGGTGTGTGGGACTGACTTCTTAATCTCTGGAATCTGAGGTTATCTCAGATAAGTCATTGTTGGTAGGGAACCCCTGCCTTTGGAAATGGGGGTCAGAATACCCTTAAGAGTAAAAAAGTATTAGCTGCTCAGTGGTGCAGCTGAATCCTCATTCCACCTAGTGATTGCCTGTATCTACAATAGTTCCCTTAGACTCCACATGTAAGGGATATGTCAGTCTAAGGCACAGTGCAGTGCTGCCATGCAGTGGGCTCAAAAGTTTTTATTGAAGGAACTAGAGGCCCAGTGCATGAAGTTTGTGCATAGGGGAGGTCCCCTCAGTCCAGCCTGCACCCTCTCCAATCTGGAACCCCTTGGTGGATGTCCAACTGCCGGTTTAGGCTCGATCCTGGGGATTGGGCCTATACTGGCAGTCAGACATCCCTCTTACAACCCAGGAACACTGGCTCCTAATTGCTTAACTGCCTGCCTACCTGATCACCCCTAACTGGCCCCCCTGCCAGCCTTATCACCCCTAACTGACTCTGCCTGCCAACCTGATAGCCTCTAACTGCCCCTCACTAGCCTGGTCACCTCAACTCCCCCCCTTCCAGCTGATTGCCCACAACAGCCCCCCTCCACTAGCCTGGCCACTCCTTACTGCCCTCCCTGCTAGCCTGATTGCCCCCAACTGCTCCCCCTCTGCTGGCCTAGTTGCCCCTAACTGCCCCCCCTGCTGGCCTAGTTGCCCCCAACTGCCCCCCCCCCCCACTTGCTGGTCTAGTTGCCTCCAACTTCCTCCCTGATGGCCTGGTCACCTCTAACTGCCCCCCTCCTGATGAACTGGTTGCCCCCAACTGTCCCCTCCATTCCACACCCTCCCCCCCCGCTTCGCCAGCCGGGTTGCTCCCAACCCCCAACCTGCCCCTCCTGCTGACCTGGTTACACCATGCAGCCTGCTGCTCAGTCTGTGTGTGTGTGTGTGTGTGTGTGTGTGTGTGTGTGTGTGTGTGTGTGTGTGTATATATATATATATATATATATATATATATATATATTATTTATTTATTTATTTTTAAATAAAAAAGCCTTGAAACATCTGCACTCTGCAGGCTTTAGACAAACTGTGACATTGGCCAAAATTGGTGGTCAAGCAAATTCTAATGGTCTATTATTTCACTTAAAGCCATTTAATTTAATTTAATTTAATTTTATTGAATAGCTATCATAGTCTCCCTATACTATAATTCTTATTTTCTTAAAATAGGATGTGATGCCTATTGGATGAGATAAGTTTTCCCACATAATGCTTTGTGTACAGCAATTGCTAAACAATAATTGTAGATTCATAATGTAAACATTTATTGATTAAGTGACTAATTTGAAAAACATGTACTTGTCCCTCTTATATGCAGTCAGTACAGGCTAGGTGCTGAGCTAGATGCTGGGAAAACCTAAGAATAGTCAGGGGAGACAGACAAGGGAAAAGATGGAAAAAGGTGGCAATCAGGTTGGCAGGGGAGTGGTTAGGGGGCAATGATGCTGGCAGGCAGAGTGGTTAGGGGCAATCAGGCAGGCAGGCAGGTGAGTGGTAAGGAGCCAGCGGTCCCAGATTATGAGAGGGATGTCCAACTGCCAGGACATCTCTCCACAGGGATTAGGCCTAAACTGGCAGTCAGATATCCCCCAAGGTGTTCCAGATTAGAGAGGGTGCAGGCTGGTCTGAGGGACATCCCTTCTCTGTGCATGAATTTTGTGCACTGGGCCTCTAGTCTATATAATAAAAGCCTAAGTGACCATAATGCTGAACAACCAGAATGACCGGTCGCTATGATGCACACTGACCACCAGGGGGCAGATGCTCAATGAAAGAGCTGCCCCTGGTGGTCAGTGTGCTCCCACAGGGGAGCACCACTCAGCCAGAAGCCGGGCTCACAGCTGGCTAGCTCAGCAACGGTGACAGGAGCCTCTCCCACCTCCGTGGCAGCACTAAGGAGCAGCAAGCTGAGGAGTAATGAGCAGTGAACAGGTGGGTGGTAAGGAGGAGAACGTCCGACTGCCATGGGGAGTGGGCCTAAGCCGGCAGTTCAGTTGGATATCCTCCTCTCAGACTGCGAGAGAATGCAGGCCAGGCCGAGAACCCCCAACTTGGTGCATAAATTTCATGCACTAGGCCTCTAATGTACTATAAACAGTGATAAATCTTACAATGGCTCTGAGAAAGTATTTTGGGTAGAATGGTCATATCATGTATTGTTCAAATTGGGATGCTTTTGAGAGTTAAAGAAGATGTTGTTGACAATTAAGCTAAGACATGAAGTGGAACAGTCCCCAGCAAACCAAGACTTATAGTAATCCTCATTATGGGGAATTGTGGGATCCCTTAACATGACCCATGTGGTTCAGGGCCCACTCAGAGTCCAGTTTCTGGAGAAGGCCACACACTAAGATGAAGAAGCTAGAAAATAGTTAATTTGGGAAAATCGAGGGCCAGGCGGGAGTCCACCTCTGGGAGAGGACTACTACTTCTCTGGCCTTTTACCATTCCTTTTTTAGAGATTCTGAGACAAAGACATCTCTTAGGCAGGAAATTCCAACAACAGAAAATCAACAGGAATTTGCATATAATTAACAAATTAAAGTTGCCTCAACTACCACTTTCTCAACTAGATGAGTTAATAGCTTCGATCATTCAGAGCCATCAAGGTTGTCCAGCTCTTTATACATTTTACTACCAGAGAACAATGTTTGGTTTAGGTTAGCTAGCTCTTTTTACATTTTATCACTAGTGACTCAACCTAGAGTCAATGAGTTAATAGCTCCTACCATTCAGAGTCACCAAGGTTGGCCAGCTCCCTTTACATTTTATTACCAGTGACAATGTTCGGTTTCCGGCAGGGAATTGTGGGAGAGGAAGGTCACAGTGGAGAAGGGCACCTGTGACTATTTTAAGTGTCAACTTGACTGGATCAGGGGATGCCCATATATTTGGTTAAGCTTTCCTGAGTTCCCAGCTTGCAGAAGGCAAATTGTGGCACTTCTCAACTTCCATAGTTGGGTGAGCCATTTATCATAATAAATATCCTTTTGTATCCTATTGGTTCTGTTTCTCTGGAGAACCCTGACTAATATAGCACCCATGTTAAATGTAGAAATTGAGGCACGGGGGACCAGTGAGTAGCTAAAGATAGATGAAAGAAGTAACAAATTATTGAATTCTGATAATCACCTATCTTGAGTTTGACTAGACCATGATATTCCTGACCCCTCAAAGAAATGTTCATTGTACATTATCTTATGACAGTGAACGAATTCAGGGAGATGCTATTAAGATTATACACATCTGAGTAGTCATGATTCTAACATCATGTGTCAAACAGTATTTTTGAGCAGTGGTTAAAAGCATTTTCTTAGGAGATAAAATTTTATGATCAAATGCTGTTTTAAAATTATAACATTATTCTGTCTTTCCTACATTTATCAGGGTGTCTGCAACCCTATTAGTTGCTTAAAAATTATTTCCCTGTGTTCAATCCACACATCTGCAAAGAAAAAGCTACAAACAACCAATCAAAGCCCAGAGTTTAGAAATGGCCAACTATTAGGAGGAATATTCCATGGACTATTTTAGATACTAAAATTCTGACAGCTTGCTCTTGTGACAAAGATGTTAACAAGGAAAGAAAATGGCACTAATTTAATCTATTCTTATAGTTCTTTCTAAAATGAGACTGGTGTGACACCAAGTTATAATAATAAATACTATAGTAATTTTATAATTCTTCCTACAGGCTGTTCACAGTCCTTTCACATGTAAATTTGGCGTCCCTTGCTTCATGACAGTGATTTTAAGTGCCTTAAAGAGTCCTAAATTCTCTTATACTCAATCTCCTAATTATGTTTTAGGAACTTATACAGAATAGTACCATGTCCTGGCATTTGTCTGGTTTATAAGATTTTTCCATTCAGTGAGTTCCTCTCTTCTCCTTCCATAGTATTGGGGTTCTGGAATATAGGTTTCACCAGCAATAGTCAATTATCACTCCTATAATAATTAGTACAGGCATAATAAACAAATAATCACTGGGAGTAGTAAAAGATAGAAGTGAAATTTACCAAGAATTAAGTCATTGTGGAATACCCAATATATCTTTATTTTGCAATACAAATTTTCATTTATATAAAGTTTTTAAGAAACAAGAGAACATTTAAAAGATATGTCTACAGATTTTTGCTTTTGAGAAAACATTGGAAAGTACTATATTATAGTTATGAAGAGAAGATATTTAAGAACCATGCTTCTGGGTATCCCACTTTCCTCCAGTGATTTTGGGCAGCATCCTGGGCTGGTATGTTGGTGCAGAGCCCTGGTATTGTTATTGTGTGAAAGAAACTAGAAATGTTATAATTCTTTAAGGAGCTCAAAACCCAGACCAATTACAAGTTTCCCATGTGTTAGAGAATGCAAGTGGTTGACACATAGAATACTGAGGTCTACTATTGCTAGATGAATATGAAGATTTTGGTGTCTTTGAAGAGAGAGAAAAGTCTGGAGAAAGCACTTGTTCCTGACTTAATGTATCTTTTTATTTTATTTTATTGATTTTTTTACAGAGAGGAAGGGAGAGGAATAGAGAGCAAGAAACATCGTTGAGAGAGAAACATCAACAAGCTGCCTCCTGCACACTCCCCACCGGGGATGTGCCCACAACCAAGTACATGCCCTTGACTGGAATTGAACCTGGGACCTCCCAATCCACAGGCCGACACTCTATCCACTGATCCAAACCAGTTTTGGCTTAATATATCTTATGACCCCTGAAACGATAGCCCAGAGTACGTAACTATCAGAAAATCCTTCACTTAGAAGAAACTATTAAGTGGTCATCAATCTCATTATATGCTTTTATTTTGAAACTAGAAGCCTGTGCACGAAATTCCTGCATGGGTGTGTGTGTGTCCCTCAGCCCAGCCTGCACCCTCTCCAATCTGGGACCTCTCAAGGGTCCAATCCAGGTAAGATTGGGCCTAAACGGGCAGTTGAACATCCCCCTCCCAACTGCTCACCTGCTTGCCTTCCTGATTGCCCCTAACCGCTTCTTCCTGCCAGCCTGATCACCCCCAACCACTCCCTGCCAGCCTGATTGATGCCTAACTGCTCCCCTGCCAGCCTGTTTGCCCTTAACTGCCCTCCCCCCACAGGTTTGATGGCCCCCAATTGCCATCCCTTGCTGGACATCTTGTGGTGGTCATCTTGTGTCCACATGGTGGCAACCATCTTTGACCACATGGGGGCAGCCATATTGTGTGTTGGAGTGATGATCAGTTTACATGTTACTCTTTTATTAGATAGGATATTATTTCATGCTTGATAATTCAATGAGGGACATTGAGGGACACCAAATTCAAGTCTCTACTCTCCAGGTAATAACTTTGTGAGGTTTCCTCCTGTGAATAGAAAATTGTGGCTGAAGGGGAGTTCCAGGTGACAGGCCTTCTTGCCCACCAGGAGTGTGAAGACCAGGCTCTGACTCTGCCAGTAACTTCCCCGTGTGCCTGTTTCATTAACTAAGGGCTGTAGGGATACCACAGCCTCTGAATTAAGCTTAATAGCCTTAATTATGCAGGAAAACAATACACTGTGTGAATTAGTACACACCAGATATGACATAATTACCAGGGCAAGGTGGACAGCATCTTGTTGGAGTGCTGCTTTAAATATGTCCTTTCAATGCTAAAAATATATTTCTTGTATTTGAGAGCTAATGTACTGAATTGTTCTTTCAGAAACCTGGTTCCAATTGCTCTAAAATGCCAGGTAGGTGGAAAATAATAAATTCTGTGTCTTTGGGATAAAAACCACATTTTGCATTATACTGCTGGGCTGCACAATTACTGTAATTTAGGACAGTTGCGATTATTGTATGAGCAAAAGCTTTTTTGTATTATTACTGTTTATTTTAATGCAGGGCCATGGACACATAATGAAAATGGTCTTATATTAAAATTGTTTGCCTGCTGTTTGCTGAAAGACGCTGTAAAAACTAGAAATAAGAAAGACTTCCTATGTCATCTAGCCCATCCCAGGCAGGGCAGAGAAAAAGATTATACCCTATCGAGGCTTTGCGAGGGGAGCCAAAATTATAGGTGGCAGGATGAAATCGCTTGTGTCAATTCAGGAGGAAAAACAGTATTCCAGCAGATGATGGGAAAGGGGGATACCAATTTATTGACTGAGGTTCCACAGGAAGGGGTTTAAGGTCAAAAGAAAATTCTAAAATTCTTCAGATTGATCATGCTTACTTGTGTAGTTATTTAGAATTTCCATGTTTAACTTATCCAATTATCCGTGTACGTATATAAAGCATTGGAACCAGGGTGGAGAATGTTATTTTTTCACTCTGCAGATAAAGTGTAATAAAATACAGATTGATTTAAATTTCACAACCTCTTCCTTCCCTTCTGAATTTCCAGATGTACAAAGGAGTAAGAAAAAGCAAAATGAACAGAAAAGCAAAGGAGCAGATGAGACAGAGGAGGCCTCGATAACTCACACCAGAAATGAGCCCTCAGCCATCAAGTGCTGAAGCGACACTGCAGTGATAAAGCTCAATCAGTCTTTGGCACAGTGGTGAGGCCATCCTGGTTGTCCTTCTCGCGGTTTCTGAGACATTTCTATCCCTTCCTCCACCCTTTCCCTGCACTCTCACCATTCCCCCTTTCCTACTTCAGAAACCCCCAAACCTCCCCTAGTCCGTGAGAATCTTCCCTTGGACAGATTGTTCCCGAAGACAAACAAAAACCCCCACCCAGGATGTATTTACCCATCTGTTTTACAAATTCATTTTCTCTTTTTGGACCTCCATTGGAGAAGGGACTATTTAGCAAGTCTTAGCTACGAAGAATTTCAAGGGCTTTCATACTAGTGAGTGTGGTAGGCAGCTGCTAAATAGCCCCCAGTGACCCCCAAATCCTGGTGTTCCTGCCTGTGTACCATCCCCTCCCCTTAAATGTGAGCTGGACCTAAAGGCTTAATTCTATCAGATATGATGAGCAGTCACTTCTGAGATTAGGTTATAGAAAGCCGTGGCTCCTTTCGGAAGCTCTCCCTTGCACTCTCTCGGGCTTACTCTGAGCGAAGCTGGCTGCCACGTCAGCGCTGCCTGTGGATGGCCCAAGGAGGCCTTGGCCAACCACTAGTGTGAAGCTGAGTCCTGCCAATGACACGAGCACGTCCCTCTGTCACGCCTTCAGAAGTGAGCACATCTAGCGGGCACCTTGCCTGTGACTTCATGAAAGGCCCAGAGCCTGAGGCATCCAGCTAAGCCAGGCCCACGTTCCTGACCCATAGTAACTGTGAGATAGCAAATGCTCATGGTCTTAAGCCTCTAAATGTTGGGTAAGCTGTTACACAATGAATAATAAACAACGAATCATCATTTCAGTTAAAACGATGTTAAATTGGTTAAACTAGTTAACTAGTTAGCTAAATGAACAATGTTAAATCAATATTCACCAGGCAGACATGTGGTGTATGTGCTTGGCTGAGGAGCAAAGGGGGATGCTACCGTCTGTGGCATTACAGCTGAATGTCTCCTAGTCAGAATCCCACCCAGCAGCTCCCCTTCCTTCCCTCCCCCCGTCCCCTCGCAGCCTCAGAGAGCTGTCCCCAGCTGTCCACAGGCAGATGTCGCCCTCATCCCCCTCATCGGTGTGGCACTCTCAGGCCCTGCTGCTCTGGTTTTGCCGGAGAGAGCCCTTCGCCTGGAAACCGGATGTGGCGGGAAGGGGGCTGCCCTCTTGAGGGTCAGGAAACAGCGGTTCTTGGTGGACAAGGTGCTAAACCATTCCTGGACAGCCTGCTTCTGTGAGTTCTAAAAGTTAGAACACAGAGCTAATGAGGCTAAATTTGTAATTTTTGACAGCTTATGAACCCAAGTGGTCTTAGCTTTTGTCCTGACCACAGATTATGCCAGTTTAGCCTGGCTTGTAAACTTTATCTTTCATTCCAAGGGAATTTCTACATTTAGTTGACTGTGGAGCTCTTTTTTAAAGTAGAATCTCATGAGACTAGTGTTCTAAGGAATACACGTTGGTAAACATTGATAAGGTATTTCCTATTATTGGACATATAGATTATTGGCAGTGTTTAGCTATTGTAATTAACTCTATTGACATCAGAAATATTACATCAACTTTTTGCTCCCACCTTAGTGTGTTTTCCTCAAACCCTAACACTGGAAATTACTATATTAAATATTTGTCAATTTGATAGGTGAAAATTAGATATTTTATAATAAACTTCATTTCTTTGATTACTAATGTAGTTAAACATTTATATTTTTCTTTGTGAATTGCTAATTTTTGTACTTTGCCCATTTTCTACTCATGTGTTGGCTGTCTTCATTATTTTGTGTAAGTTTTAACATAATTTCATGTAAATAAAAGTGCTTGGAGACAAATGGAAGAACAGTTGGTTACGGGAGTGACAAAGGACAGGGGTTGGAGGCACGTTTTTCTAGACAGCCTGGCCAGAAAGGCTGCTCAGAGAGGGGACATTGGTTTGTCTGAAACTCTTTTCTTTGCCTTCGTGCGGAACATGGCCCATTTGCTCCTCCAGAGTCATATTCATCCTTCCCATAAGCTCTTCTCCAGGGGCGGGCCTGTGTGCACAATATTAAAAATTTCCCTGGCTTCTCCATGGGCTTAGCAAATGAGCAACCCACCGGGAGATCAGAGGGAGGGAGGAGAGTGAGATTGGGGTGTTTATTTCCCTGGTCTCCATGCCCCCGCAGTCACTTTAGGCTGATGAAAATCAGTGCTTCTCTTCAAGCAGCTCTCTCTAAACAACACTCTTTCTTGTTCCAATAACCAACCTCTCCCTTCATCCAGCTCTAGAAATAGTCACGACTGCAACAGCTCTACCCTTGCAATTTGCCTAACTCCAAGCACATCTTTACGAATAGTCTGTTTGCAAATAAAATATACTCTTTAAATTATTCTATTTGAGTGTGCCATCTATTTCCTTTTGGGACCTGAATTAGGAACTGTTAGCGCCCCACCAGGTCCCTTGGCTGGGCCAGTGCTCCTCTTGCCATTGCTGTGAGTTTGCGCTGCTCATGGCTTACAGCTGCACACTTTTCCAGAGCATTTCATTTGGACCTGGGGAGCCACCTTGTCAGAAATGCCTGGGAAGGTAGGCCCCTTGCCCCGAGGGCAGCCTGTAACCAGTGACTGGCTGATAGAAGGAGCAGGATACCAAAGTCTAAGCCTTAGCCAAGGTGACTAGGAAAAAACAAGAGGTGGTGAATTTGTTTTACATACTAGGCAGTAATATGAAGCTGCAGTTTTTAAAACCATAAGGTGCTTGCCAAGATAGACAAATAGACAAAGAATAGAGACTAAAATCAGACCAAAGTATATTTGGGAGTTTTATATATAAGAGGGGTGATAATAAAATCAGTCTGAAAAGGATGAACTACGTAACAAATAATTCTGAAGATATTGGCTATTATGTGATAAAAGATAAAATTAGATATCTATATCACATCACTCACAAACATGCATTCCAGAGGTTAAAGATCTAAATACCAAAAGTGAAGATCTAAATCTTTTAACCTAAAAATGGGAGAATGTATTTATGCCATTAATAGAAGACAATTCTTAAAAACAAAAAGCACAAAGCAAGAAAAAAACGTTGATATATTTTTGCTACATTGAAACAGAAAACTCCTATATGATAAAAGATGAATGAAAATATAATACAAGTCATAGACGGAGGAAAAGATAGCTTTAACTCATATTACCATTGAAATATTAATGTCCAGAATATATAAAAATGTTTTAGAAATTAAAACTATCAGAAGAAGAAATATTATCAAAAGATGCAGTCAATTCGCAGAGAACAGAAGACAGTTGTTAAATACATGCAGAGATGCCCTACTTCTTTAGTACTTTGAAATGTAAATGAAAACAAAAATTTAACATTTTATATTTTAAATTGTATTAATTTTTTTTTTAATTTTCTTCTTTTTTTAAATATATTTTATTGATTTTTCACAGAGAGGAAGGGAGAGATATAGAGAGATAGAAACATCAATGAGAGAGAAACATCGACCAGCTGCCTCTTGCACACCCCCTACCGGGGATGTGCCCGCAACCATCACACATGCCCCTAACCTGAATCGAACCTGGGACCTTTCAGTCCACAGACTGACGCTCTACCACTGAGCCAAACCAGTTTCGGCTAAAATTGTATTAATTTTGATAATGTTAGCTGTTGGCAACAATTTAGAGAATTAAGCATGGCTGGGCGAGGGAGGAAGGGAATAACCACCCTGAAAAGCCATGTGAAACTGCCAAGTGAAGCTGACAACAGTTGTACTTCTGAGGAGTGCTTCTCAGGGAGAAATTTGTTCCAGGAGGCATGGACAAAGATGCTTATTTGTGATTGTTTGTTCACTGTTACAGGGCTAAGGAAACCTAAATGTCAGACAATAAGGGAATGGGCCAATAAGAAGCATAGAGTGAAAATGAATGGACTAAATTGGAATGCATCAATGTGGATAAGTCTTAAAAACATAATCTTGCAGGTAAAAACGTTGAGTATAAGATACAGTACCAAATATTTAGGAAGTTTACCCAAAGGAAGAATAAAACATATTTGAGTTTGATGACACCTACTTCAGGAAAGGTCCCTCTGGGTAGGTGCGGGTGAGGAGGAAGGTGGAAAGTGGGACTGTAGCTGAATTTGCAATGTTCTGTTTCTCTGAAAATAGAAATAATCTTAATGTAGCAAAATATTAATAGAGATTCAATCTCAGTAGTGAGTATATTGATATCTGGTACATTTCCTATAATTTTCTATTAAGCATAAATATAATAACATTGAAAAAATCACGTTAAAACTATTATATAGAAAAAATTAAAATGAACAATAATAAATCTTATCAATAGTGCTTAAATTATTTGTGTTAATATGGCTCTAAAGCATCAATTAAAAGTTTGTTGGTGGAAAAGATGCTTGATATAAAAATTTAGTAATACAGTCTGGGTCTTTTAAAAAAAGTCTGAAGCTGGGACCACTGTCTGGTGCTTTCATACTACAGAACTCTGCATGCGGCCAGGCTGACGCTAGACTGCAGCTGAAATCTTACTCTGTGGTATATAATGTTCTGGATCTATACCATCCAACCTGGTATCCACCGCTAATTATAGTTATTGAACACTTGAAATGTGGCTTGTGCAACTGAGGGATTGCATTTTTAATTTTACTTAATATTTTAAAATTTAAATTAAACAGCCACAATGTGGCAAGTGGCAATGTATTGGCACAGATCCAGATGACCAGGGATTAGCAGTTGCCCCAAGTCAGGGACTGTTTTCTGTGTTCTATTATCTTTTGAGATTAATGTTTTTGCTTTCACATTTAGTTTCTGGGACTAAAACAAAAAATCTTCTCCATTAAACTATCCATTAGAAATATTTTATTTTTAAAAAATATATTTTATTGATTTTTTACAGAGAGGAAGCGAGAGGCATAGAGAGTTAGAAACATCGATGAGAAAGAACCATCAATCAGCTGTCTCCTGCACAGCCCCTACTGGGGATGTGCCTGCAACCAAGGTACATGCCCTTGACCAGAATCAAACCTGGGACCCTTTAATTCACAGGCCTACGCTCTATCCACTGAGCCAGACCAGTTAGGGCTTCATTAGAAATATTTAAAAAATGCATTATATTGCATTATAGTTAGATAATGTACTATCTATAACATATAAACATAATATTTAATGTAATATTAAAAATTTTAAATAATATATATCATATACTTATATTTAATATAAAATTATACTATATAAAATATATCTATGAAATATAAAATACTAAAAAACTTATTTCTAAGAAACACTTTTCCATTAAACTATGCATTACAATTATTTTCAAATACTTACCTGAAAATGTTTATTGTTTTGAAAGAGAAATACCGCTGTGAGAGAAAAACATAGATTAGTTGCTTTTCATAAGCGCCCCAACCAGGGATTGAACCCACAACCATTCTGTGCATGGAACAATGCTTGAGCCAAATGAGCCACCCGGCTGGGGCTGCATGAAAATATTTTAAAAACTTATTACCTAGTATTTTTAGCTATACTAGGGATTTTTTCCAAGGTATCTAATTTGCTACACTGCTGACACAGAAGTTGGAGGTGATACGCGTACACCTTGAATGTGGTAAGGAAACAATTAATGGAAAATAAGTTCAAAGGAAAGACCAAAGGCACTGGTACAGGAATAGCTTAAAATATTCAAGAACGATCAGTACAGCAAGTGTGAGCAGCATGAAACAGCATGGAGGAAGAATAATAGGAGGCAAAGAGGTAGGTCTGAGGTAGGTGCTGTTAGCTAGTCTTATAGCGCATGGTCAGGATTTGGATCATTCCAATTTTGGTGGAAAACCATAAGTAGTTAGATTGGGGAAATGATATGGTATAATTTACATTTTAAAAGTTTACTCTGTTTTTTCAGTGGAATATAGTTAGCAGGGAGAACAGTTAGGTTTTGAAGTTTTCCAGGTGGGAGAAGACTGTATGGATTATACCTTGTTCCTGAAACAAATACAAAAGCGCTGAATACCATGGCATATGGATGTTATTAGTGAGTCTTTATTTTTATTTTTATTTTTTACCAGCATCAGCCATGCCACAATGCCTCATTTATACAGCTGCTATGAGGCAGTCCACTTGGAAGATGAATTCATGTAATGGAGGATTTTTAATGCCATAATTTTACTTCTGCAAACTCTGCTTCCATTAATTATTTTCAACATGGTATATTTTAGTAAATTCCACAGTTGGTCTTCTTGGTTAAGGTAATTTCTCATCTAGTTCCACAAATTACCTGGAATATATTATTGAATTAAATAGAGTATCTGGGTGGAAAGGCTGTTTATAGGCAGGGCATCGTTTATTGCACATAAGTGCCATTATTCATCATTATGCTTGTTACAGTACAAAGGATTGATCTGCTTTTGACATATTGCCCTTTAAAGTAACCCAATTTTGGCTCATGTGGAGGGTTAAGAAGTACAGCCCATTTTTCTAATGATGGTGCTGTAGAAGCTAATGGCAGCATAAACCATTCTAGACAACTAAGAACAGCTCAAGTAGTATTTTTAAATACTTTTAGAGGAAAATTTGAAAATCTATCAAGAAGGAAAAAATTAAGTTTACTTTAAACAAAAGAGCTTTCACTTCTTATTACTGCATCACGGATAGGGAAAAAAGGAAACACCTCAATATGATAGAATTGTGTGTGTGTGTGTGTGTGTGTGTGTGTGTGTGTGTGAGTGTGTGTGTGTGTGTGTGTGTGTGTGTGTGTGTGTGTGTAATTTTCCATAGAGAGATCTTGGCCCCCATTATGAGAAATCAAAAGTTGAGTTTGAGTTTAAGTTCTGATTTGACCATTTGTTGAGTGACATTAGGCAAGTCAGTTTGTCTTTTGGGCTTCATGCTCTGATATTCCCCAGTTCTCCAATCTCTCTTCTCTCTAAGAAAGAGGTGGTCAGTTGCCACTGGATAGTGTCTCACTTGTCGATAACTGCTTGAAAATTGTGGTGTTTGCCTCTGCAACTGTGATCCTCAGAGGGAATGACCTCAAAATCTTCTCTGTGCTGCTTATGGTGTGTTATAGGCTTTAATAATAATTTCTGGTGATGGAGGTAGTGCTGATAATGAAGTTGAAAGTGCATGAACTTGAACATTTGTTGTATTTGAAATCTCTTTTACTAGGAAGCTTTCTGAAAATGTGCTAAGAAATACTGCTCGCAGGAGCATAGCCTACCCATGACACCCACTGTCTTCTCTCTCCAATTTTTGTTGGGATACACTCCGTATAGAACAAGTCTCTCTAAAGAAAGGACAGGGGGAGGATTAACTATTAGATATTTAACTTCATTGCTGCTCAACTTTAATGATTTTAAATTAAAAAAATTTTAATTTAAAAATAGCTTTCTGAGATTGCTTATCTAGGATTAATAAGAGGGAACAGCAAGAAGATTTGACTATAAGAAGGCATGGGTAGGGAGAGGCTAATAGTAAGTTTCAGGGTTCCGGTGAAATGGCTGGAAGATGTATGAGAGAGGGGAGGATTTATTCATAATATTTACTAAATAATTATGTTTATAATACAGATGTTTTGTCATGACAGTTATTCATTTATGCATCAAATACGTGTTAAATGATTTTATTTTAGGTACCAGTGGATAAAATACAAATAGGATATCATCAAATAGTGAAAAGAATTCTTCAGAAGTTTACACAAGAGATGTAAAACAAAATTCTTTGGGAGTTTAGAGAGAGAAGAATGTTATTTTGTTATTCCTGAATAGGCCAGAAAAGTCTCTGGGCAAGAGGTCTTGAAGGATAGGTAGAAAAAAATTTTATTTGGCAACAAATACTTAATATTGTACTTACCTATTTTGTGTTAGGCTTTCTTTTTGGTGCCAGGAATATGGCATTAAACAACAAAGTTCTTGCTCTTAAAGATCCTTCATCTGGAAGGAGGAAAGCAGAAAATTACATATAGTATTTTTTTTTTTTTCCTTGTAAGTGATAGAGAAAAGTAAAACAGAAAGACAGGAGTTGAAAATAATGGATGGTACTGTTTTATACAGGGTATGGACAGGGATGGCTTCATAGAGGTGACATTTCAGCAGAAACATGATGGGAGAAGAGGACCAACGCTTAAGCACAGACCAAGAAGTAGGAGTATGCTTGGCATGCTTTACGTTCACCAAAGAGGCCAGTGTGGCTAGAGCAAAACAAGCAAGAGGGAGAGCAATATAATATGAGATTATAGACATATCTAGGAACCATATTAGAAAGAGTTTTGCAGCCAACACAAGAACTTTGGATTGTATCCTATATAATAAAAGCCTAATATGCAAATTGACTGTCACTCCAACACACAAGATGGCTACCCGATGTGGTCAAAGATGGCCACCCCTCTGTGGACACAAGATGGCCATCACAAGATGGCCAGCAGGGGAGGGCAGTTGTGGGTGATCAGGCCAGCAGGGAAAGACAGTTGTTGGTGGTGGCCTTCAGGGGAGGGCATTTAGGGGTGACCAGGACAGCAGGGGAGGGCAGTTGGGGGGACCAAGCTTGCAGAGGAGGGCAGTTGGAGTGGACCAGGCCTGCAGGGGAGGGAAGTTAGTTTGGGGACCAGGCCTGTAGGGAAGAAAAAATGGGGGCGACCAGGCCGGCAGGGGAGGAGAATTAGGGGTGACCAGGCTGACAAGGGAGGGCAGTTAGGGGTGACTGGGCCAGTAGGGGAGGGCAGTTTGGGGCAACCAGGCCTGAAGGGGAGTATAGTTAGGGGTGACCAGGCCAGCAGGGAATGCAGTTAGGGACAATCAGGCTAGCAGGGGAGTAGTTAGGGGGTGATCAGGCAGGCAGGTTGGGAGCCAGCAATCCTCAATTGTGAGAGGGATCTCAGATTTGAGAGGTTGCAGGCTGGGCTGAGGGAAAGCACCACCACCTCCATGCATGAATTTCATGCACCGGGCCTCTAGTTCTAAATAATATGGAAAATCAGTGGATGGTTTTAAGTAGAACAATATGATGACTTGCCCTCAGGTCCAGCCACACCACACGCCTGCCACCCCCAACCCTACCTGGGCAGAGCTTAAAGGACTGGGGGACTCTGGCAGGGCTGAGGGCACTGGAAGCCACTATCTTGTGGCTATGTCACATCTTTGTGACAGTGTGTTGTCAATTTGCATGTTTCTTCTTTATTAGATAGGATTTTGGATCTCTGTTTATTAGACATCCAGGTAGAAATGTTGAGATTATTGTCCATTATGAGCCTGGAGTTCAGAAGAGGAATTAGTGCTGAAGAAATGAATTTGAGCAACACATTCAAGAGTCTAAAAAGATATATATTTTTTTCTGACATTTGTCATTTTTTTTTCATATAAATGTCCCCTTCTGCAATGCTGAGTAAAATTTAATATCAATGTATATGGAATAGATACATATATATGCCATGTGTGTATAGAATCTATATACAGGGTAGGCAAAAGTAGGTTTACAGTTGTACATCAAACAGAGTTAATAAAACAATTGTAATAATCATTACCTGCATGTCTTTTTCCATACAAACAACTGTAATCCTACCTTTTCCCACCCTTGTATATATGGAATCATATATATTCATGAAATAAAAATGTATATGGAACCATATGTTTATGAAATAAATATATATAGAATCATATATATTTAACTAAATATATAGAATAATAGTCCTTAGTTCAAAACATACACACAAATAAATTTCGTATAAACTTTAAAAAAATTAATAGAGCCCAGCTGGCGTGGTTCAGTAGTTGAACATTGACTTTGAACCAGAGGGTCGTGGTTTGATTCCTGGTCAAGGCACATGCCTGGGTTGTGGGCTCGATCCTCAGTTGGGGGCATGCAGGAGGCAGCCAATCAATGACTTTTTCATCATTGATGTTTCTAGCTCTCTCCCTCTCCCTTCCTCTTTGAAATCAATAAAAAATATATTTTTAAAAATTAATTGACTTTGTATTTTAGGGTAGTTTTAAGTTCACAGAAAAATTAAGCAAATGGTATAGAGAATTGTCATATAACCCCTCGTTCCTGCTCTCAATTCCTTCTAGTTTTATTAGCATCTTGCATTAATGTGGCATATTGAAATGCATTAATTTTAGAAAGAGGGAAAGGAAAAGAGAAAGAGAGAGAGAGAAAGAGAGAGAGAAATAGATAGAGAGAGAGAGAGAGAGAGAGAGAGAGAGAGAAAGAGAGAGAACATCAACCAGTTGCCTCCCATAGATATCCTGACCCATAATGGACCCCAGAGCCTAGGTATGTGCCCTGACCAGGAACCAAACCCACAAAATTTTGGGCACGTGACAATGCTCTAACCAACTGAGCCACCTGGCCTGGGCTGTTTTTTTTTTTTTTTTTAATTGAATTACTTATATTATATGTAATCCAATTGTGGGCTGATAAGATATTTTCTTAGATGTCTATTCCATTAAAATTGTACAGGTGTGTTTTATGGCTCAGAATGTAGTCTGTCTTGGTGAATGTTCCATGTGAGTTTGAGAGGAATGCTTTTTTGTTGTTGAAGTATTTTATAGTGTTTTGGGTTTCTAGCATTTCCTTTTGATTCTTTCCTAGAGTTTCCATCTGGCTGCTTACATTACCTATAACTTCTTGCACATTGTCCACTTTCCCCTTAGAGCTCTAAGCTTACTAATCATAGTTATTTTAAATTCTTGGTCTGATAATTCTAAAATTCATATCTTCATATGGCTGGAAGCTTAATTTGTCTCTTCAGGCTGTTTTTTTCTTGTCTTTTAACATGACTTACAATTTTTTGCTAAAAGTTAGATATAATGTATTAGGTGACAGGAACTGAGGCAAATTGACCTTTAGTGTGAGATTTTCCTTTTCTAGCAAGAAGCTCTGCTATGTTTACTGTATGCCATGGCTGTAGTTATCAGAAGCTTCAAGTTCTTCTGCCATCTTTGTTTTTGTCCTCTCTGTTGTATTTGGGCTTTCCTAGACACTTGTTAAATTGTCTGTGCTCTGCAGCTCTCTCAGTTGTAATCCTGTTATTATCCTGGAGCTCTGGTAATATGATGGCAAGATATTGGAATATTGTCTTCTCTCTCCAGTCTATTACATACATAGGTGATTGAAAAATATTGAGATAGCTTATATATATATTCTATTATAGTACATATACATTACAGTTATATACTATTACATTGGAACTAGAAGCCCAGTTCATAAAATTCATGCATGGGGGAGGGGGAATGTCCCTCAGCCCAGCCTGTAATCTGGGACCACTCAGGTGATGTCTGATCGGGACTACTGGCTCCTAACCTCTTGCCTGCCTGCCAGCTTGATTGCCCCTAACCACTTTGCCTGCCAGTCTGATAGCCCCCTAACCACTCCCCTGCTGGCCTGATCGCCTCCAAATACCTTCCCCTGTGGGGCTGAGGGGACTGGGGGATTGAGGCTGGATGAGGCGGGGCTGAGGGGTCTGGGCACTGAGGCTGGATGAGGCGGGGCTGAGGGGTCTGGGCACTGAGGCTGGATGAGGTGGGCTGAGGGGACTGGGTGCTGCCATCTTTGTGAGGGTATGATGGTCAATTAGCATATTCCCTCTGTATTAGATAGGATATTCTATTATATTGGGATAGTCTATGTGATATTCTATTATTTTATGATTAGATACCCTTTTTTAGTTGTTTTTTTTTTTTTTTTTTTTTTTTTTTTTTTTTTTTTTTTTTTTTTTTTTTTTTTTTTTTTTTTTTTTTTTTTTCCTGTGACTTTCAGAAGTGTTTCTTAGACATTTTTCCTTCTCCCTTACGTGAGACTGAAAGACTAGTGGAGGCTGGCATTGGCTAATTGTTCTTCCATAGGCCAGATGAGGCTTTTCTAAAGTAGTTTCCTTTGGCAGCTGACCTTTGTTACAAAGGACAGAAATAAGAATAATGCTTTAGGCGTATTTCAAAATGGGTAATTTCTACCTGTCAATTAATTCCATCTAATCTAGTGAGTTATTTAGGATTGCTGTTTCTTTTTGTTGAGAGAATTTATCCAGTAGTGTTAGTGGAGTATTGAAGTCCCCTACTATGAAAGTATTTCTGTCGATCGCACTCTTGATATCTTCCAGAATTTTTTTTTTTTTTTTAATGTATTTGGGTGCTTCAGAATTGGGTGCAAATATATTTACCAGAATTATATTCTCTTATTGAATTGCTCCCTTTAGTATTATGAGGTGTCCCTCCTTATTTCTTGTTATGGCCTTCACTTTGAGGTCTATTTTGTTAGATATAAGTATTGCCATCCAGCTTTTTTCTCATTTCCATTTGCCTAAAATCCACCCCCCCCCCTGTCCTTTTACTATCAGTTTATATGAGTCCTTTGTTTTGAGGTGGGTCTCTTGTAGACAGCATATAAATGGTTCATGTTTTCTTATCCATCAAGCTACCCTATGTCTTTTGATTGGAACATTTCATCCATTGACATTTAAGGTTATTACTGACTAGAGCACATGTGTCAAACACAAGGCCCTCGGGCCAAATCCGTCCCTCCAGGCCTTGCAATGTGGCCCGCACCGCGCTGTCATCACTGCACTCCGCTGCGTTTCCATCACAATGACAGTTTATGACTGTTCAGTAAACCATTCGGCCCGCGATTTAGGCTGGATTTTAGATTTTGGCCCCTTCTCTGATTGAGTTCGACACCCCTAGACTAGAGGCCTGGTGCACAAAATTCATGCATGGGGAGGGAGGGTGTCCCTCAGCCCAGCCTGCACCCTCTCAATCTGGGACCCCTTGAGGGATGTCTGACTGCCGGTTTAGGGGTGGGATCGGGCCTAAACAGTCAGTTGGACACCCTTCTCATAATCCAGGACTATTGGCTCCCAACCGCTCACCTGCCTCTGCCCAATTTCCCCTAACCACTTCAAGCTGGCAGCCTGATCACCCCGTAACCAATTCACTGTCAGCCTGATCAATGCCTAACTGCTCCCCAGCCAGCCCAATTTCCCCTAACTGCCCTCCCCTGCTGGTCTTGTCACCCCTAACTGCTCTCCCCTGCAGGTTTGGTACCCCCAAACTGCCCTCCACTGCAGGCCTGGTCCCCCCCAACTGTCCTGCCCTGCAGGCCTGGTACCCCACAACTGCCCTCCCTTTCAAATCTGGTCCATCCAACTGCCTGCCTCTTACTGACCTGGTCTCCCCCAACTGCCCACAACTGCCCTCTCCTGCCAGCCATCTTGTGGTGGCCATATTGTGTCCACATGGGGGCAGCCATCTTGTGTCTTGGAGAGACGGCCCATTTGCATATTACTCTTTTATTAGATAGGATACATATTTGATTGTCACCATTTTTATTCTTTGTGCCTGTGCTTTCTTCCCTTCCTATGTTTTCTTTTTATAGTAGTCCCTTTAGCATTTCTTTCATTTCTGGCTTGGTGGTAATAAACTTCCTTAGCCCTTTGTGAAGTTCCTTATTTCACTTTCAATTATGAATGATAGCCTTGCTGGGTAGAGTATTCTTGGACTCAATCCTTGGCTTTGCATCACTTTTTATATTCCATTTTATTCCCTTATGGCCTGATATGTTTCTGTTGAGAAATCAGTTGATAGTCTAATGGTAGATCCCTTGCAGGGGTGTCGAACTCAATCAGAGAAGGGGCCAAAATCTAAAATCCAGCCTCAATCGCGGGCCGAATGGTTTACTGAACAGTCATAAACTGACAATGTTAACCAGAAATGTGAATTTAAAATGAGTGGAACAATCTTTTCCTTAACAGTGCTGTTAACCAACTCACATGCTATCAAGCAAAACAGTAATATTGGTATCAAGCAAAACAGTAATATTGGAATGTACCTAAAATGCTCATTGTTTTGTTTTCTGGCTAGATGTCTGACACCGTTTTCCCCAGATCAATGAGTCAATGTTCGGTTTTATTTCTTGGGCTGTAGCAACCCGCAAAACAGCATGGAGGTTGTCATCGGTAATGTGTGATCTATGCTTGTTTTTGTTCAGATTCATTATTGAAAACATCTGTTCACAAAGATAGGTGCTCCCGAACATGGATAGAATACGGGCAGCATGAAGTCGGAGCTCTGGCATTGAGTCAGGGGGCAGTAGAGGGTAGAAGTCCTCAATTTCAACATCCTGAAACCTTGATTTCAGGCCACTGTCAGACTGAAGCTCGATTATCTCCATCTGAAGGTGATGGGGCACATTGTTGACATCAACTGTAAAAGCATTGGCAAAGATGTCAAAGCCTGAGTGCTGTGTTCTAAAGTCAGAGAACCGCCGCTCAAATTCACTTAGTAAACGGCTAACTTTGGTAGCCAGCCGACTGCAAGGAAAAGTACCAGAAATAGTGGTTGAGATACTCAAACAAACGGGAAAGTGGGCAAGATTGTCCTGTTCCAGTTGGGACTTCCATAGTTGAAGTTTACGCTGGAATGCTGTGATCATGTCAGACATCTTCGTGATGACTTGTTTGCATCCCTGCAGCTTCAGATTCAGTTGGGCGAGATGCTCGCATATGTCACACATCATAGCAAAATCACATAGCCAGGTGGGATCCGACAGTTCAGGCAAGGGCTTTCCTTTACTTTCCATGAAAAGAGCAATTTGTTCTCTGAGCTCAAAAAATCTTTTGAGGACTGCGCTCTTGCTCAGCCATCTTACTTCTGTGTGGTATGGCACGTCTCCATGCTCTGCACCCACCTCCTGTAAAAACTGCTGGAACTGGCGATGATTCAGGCCATGTGCCAGTATAAAGTTAATAGTTTTAATGACTGTGGTCATTATGTCATTCATGTCCAGAACTTTTCCACACATAGCCTCTTGGTGGATAATGCAATGATAAGTAATCAAGGGTGTGTGGCAGTGACTTTTTTGCATTCTTTCCTTCATTAGTCCAACCAAGCCTTTCTTTTCTTCGCACATTGAAGGTGCGCTATCGGTAGTTAGCCCCACCAACTTTTCCCAGGGTAATTTAAAATTATTTATAGATTTCTCCACAGCCTCAAATATATCTCTACCAGTCGTCGTCCCATGCATGGCAGCTACATCCAAAAGTTCCTCAGTGACAGAGAGGTCAGTCTTCGTAGCACGTATAAAGATGGACAGCTGCACTGTATCAGTGTTGTCTGTGCTTTCATCGATAGCAAGTGAAAAAGCGAGATAACTGCATGCCTGTTCGGCCAGCTGTGATGATAGATTTCCTGAGAGTTCTTGAACTCTATCTGCAATGGTGTTTCTTGACAAACTGACATTTTGAAAACTCTGTATCTGGTCTGGGCATAGTTGCTCACACACTTTTAGCATGCATTGCTTCAAAAAGGCACCCTCTGAAAAACACCTTGAAGTACGGGCAATTTCTTCAGCCACTATAAAGCTTGCTTTCACTGCAGCATCATTTTTCGCTGTAGCCTTTGTAAACATTTGCTGCTGTGATTGTAGTTTGCCTTTTAGTTCTTTAACAATTTTATGCTTTTCTTCCAAAGTATATTTGCCATACTTAACATTATGTTTGGTGTCAAAATGACGACGTATATTGTACTCTTTCATCACCGACACTGTCTCATAACACAATATACACACTGGTTTGCCCTCTCTAAGCACAAACATGTATTAATTTTCCCATGTGTCATTAAATTGTCTGCCTTCACCGTCAACTTTTCTTTTCCTGGACATTTTGGGATCAATATTGGCAGTAAAAGATGTAGTTTATTGGAAATCTGCGTTAGAAGGAAAAAGTTGAAAACTGCACAGGGATAGCTTGATTTGGCAGATGGAGTGGAGAAAAAAAAAGTCAGTCAGTAAATGCCTGGCTGGGTACAGATAGCAGATTCTGTTGCGATTTTTATGCCTGCACTTTATGCCAGGAACTGGCAGTTTCTGCTGTGTATTTTTTATGCCCGCACACTCACTCTCCCCTCTGCTCTGCCACCCGCACAACCACATCGGATGCCGGACTATAGGTCACGCCTCCTGAATCTCGCGTGACTTGTTATCTATGCGCATGCGTAATAGATAGCAAGTAAGGCGGCCGGCGAGGCGGCCGGCAAGATCACAAGCCTCCTATGTCACCGCGCTTCATTGTGATGGAACGCAGCGGAATGCAGTGATGACAGCGCGGTGCAGGCCACATTGCAAGGCCTGGCGGGCCGGATTTGGCCCGCAGGCCTTGTGTTTGACATGTGTGCCTTATAGGTAACTTTCTGTCTTTTTCTGGAAGCCTTTAAGGTTCTTATTTTGTCATTGGTGTTTGCCAATTTAATTATGATGTGTCTTGGTGTTTATCTTTTTGGGTTCATCTTGTTTGGTACTCTTTGTGCTTTTGGACTTGTGTGAGTTTTTTCTTCTCACTTTTAGGGAAGTTTTCTATTCCTTACTCAGTTTTCTCTTTCTTGCATCCCTATTATGCAGATGTTTCTTTTCATGTAGTCCCATTAAACCTCTCCTCCTGCTTAGTTTGTTTGTTTTTTTTCAGTTGCTCTGCTTGGGTGTGTTTTTTTTTTTCTACCTTGTCGTCTCTACCCTAATGTAGTCCTCAGCTTCTTCTAGTCTACTGTTGATACTTTCCATGGTGTTCTTTATTGCAGCTATGTCTTTATTTCTTCTTTGTTCTTCTTCATTTCCTCTTGATTTTTACACATGTTGTTTAATTTGTCTTCCATTCTTTTCAGTGTCCTTATGACCATTGCTCTGAATTCTTTCTCTGACAAATTGCTTGCTTCCATTTTGTTTACTTTCTTCTTTGGTAATTCCTCATTTTCTTTAGTTTGGGCATTGTTTCTTTGTCTCCATGTTTGTTCTTCCTTTGTGGCTGTTTCTATGTATTAGATCAAACTTCTATGTCACCCAGATTTTTTTGAGCTTGTGTTACATAGTAGATGTTTTGTGAGACCCCTACTTGGGATCTTTGTGTTCTTTTGATGTAGTTAGGTCTTGAGTGTTATTGTCCCATTCATGGATGGAATCTCTTCTCAGAGTGTCTAGTTAATAGCTCGCTCTACCACGTTGACTGAATAACACAAGATACAACTTGACAAGACATGACACAAAGGAACAAAACATGAATGTACCCACAACACTGATAACCTCAAAAAAAGTGCCCACCAGAGAAAAGAGAATTAGGAGAGAGAAAATAAAGCAAAAATGTTATTGAGAAAAGAAAAAAAGGTAATAGAGAAAGGAAAAAAGGAGAAAAAATAATGGAAAATATACATATATAGGGAGAAAACACCACAAAACGAACAAATAAAACAAAAAATGCAAACAACAAACACTCAGAAAAAAAAGTGTGTGTGTGTGTGTGTGTGTGTGTGTGTGTGTGTGTGTGTGGTGGTGGGGGGAACAGAATATATAGAAGCAGGGCTTATATCTAGAAAATAAGATAAAGGAATTGAATGAATAGGCTAATGGCCATTGCTAAGTATAGAGGTAGAAGAAGAATGAGTGGATAAGAAGAAAATAAAAAAACAAAATAATCTGTAAATAAAAAAATAAAAAGATAAAAAAAAACGTTTAAATATTTTTTCTACATATTCATTTATTTTTGGAAAGGGGAAATAGAAGAGAGAGCAGATAGGCTTGAGTTTAGCGAGTGAAACTAAGCAATTAGGAGCAGAAGCAAGCAAGAGAGGAGAGGAAAAACAAAAGCATAAAATATTGGCTAGCGAAAGAGAAAAGAGAAGGGTGCATTCACTTGGAGCAGGGGAGAGGAAATTAGATATATGAGTAAGCCAACAGAGACTACAATAATAATAATGCATCAATATCGCAGGTAATGAAGATCAATTTTTAACAAGGGGTAAAAAGAGAGGAGAGAGGAAAACTAAAGCAGGGATAGGAGAAGAGAAACAGGATGAAAACGGAAAAGTGAGGAAGAAAGGGTGGAAAAAATAAGATAAAAATAATGATTAAAAATAGAATGAAGAAAGATAATACAAAAAAACACAAAAGGTTAAAAAAGTAAAAGAAAGAAAAAAAAAGATTTTTTTAAAAGTAAAAGATAAAAAATAAAAAAGTGAAGTGTTGTTCACTTCAGCCAAGTTTTAATGTCCCATGGGGACTGGCTTAAGACCTCTCTCTACTGTTCTTTCTGCCACTTCTCAGTTTCCTGCTAGGTAGTCAGCACCATGTAGAAGTTTCCAGTAGTCCACCACTTCTCTGTGTCTGTCTCCACAGCCTTGGTTGCAGGCAGGCAGGGCCAATCTGCCTACTTCATCTGCCTGCTTTCATTCTTATTTATACAAGTGTCTATTTATGACATGGGCATTAGGTGGGGGCATTACTGTATTGGTTTCCAGGACCAAATAGCCCCCCAAACCAGTAGCTCAGGGCCCCTGGAGCTATTCAGATTCTTTGTTTTCTCTGCAAAGCTCAAGGCTGGGTATGGCTGCACTAGTTGCCTGCGGGTGCTTCTGGAAGGAGCTAGCTCTTCAGGAGAAAAAATGGCTGCATAGCGTTGCAGGGTCTGGAATGTCCCAGGGCCAGATTACTCATTATCTCTCTCTCTCCTGCTCCTCTCCACAGCCCCTCCCCAACCTCCACAAAACTGCACCTCCACCAACATCACAGCCTCGGTGAATGTTTGTAATTGAAAGGTCCTATGAACTGGGTATAGTGAATAAAAGCAAGGAAAATATAAAGGCAAAAAAAGAAAAAAAAAACCAACAACCAAAAAACACACCAATGCGAGTTTCTCTCCCCCCGCCCGCTCAGGCAGTGCTTCAGGCTGCCTTTTTGGGTGCAGCCTCTTGGACTGTGGACTTAGATCTAGATTCCCCAGCTGTCAGCAGCCCTGCGGACCTCCTTTCCGTAGTCTATTGTTATGCGTGTCCCAAGGGATATGGACTGAGTGCAGCACAGGTTCCTTCTGACTCTCTCATCCCAGTGGTTGTGCGTCTATCTCTCCAACCTAGTTTCCCTATGTCACATGTGTCAAACACAAGGCCCGCGGGCCAAATCCGTCCCGCCAGGCCTTGCAATGTGGCCCGCACCGCGCTGTCATCACTGCACTCCGCTGCGTTTCCATCACAATGACAGTTTATGACTGTTCAGTAAACCATTCGGCCCGCGATTTAAGCTGGATTTTAGATTTTGGCCCCTTCTCTGATTGAGTTCGACACCCCTACCCTATGTTCTCCAGGCATCCTCTGTCCTTTCCAGCCATGGGTTGTCTCAACAGCTGTGTTTAATTTGCCAATTCTGGATGGATGTTATTCAATTTAGTTGTTCCTTCTATCTGTTCCATGAGAAGGCACAGGATATGTCTGCCTCTTTGGCCACCATTTTGAAAAAACAAACAAAACAAACAAACAAACAAAAAACCCCACCTTCTTTCACTTCTTTCTTACAAAATCCAGCCTCAACAATAAAAAGTGGGAAAAGCAATTTTGAGAAAGAAAGAAATTAAAGCATTAAGAATGAAAAAAGGAAGAAAGTAAGGAGGAAGGGAGAGTGGAAAGAAGGAAGAAAGGAAAGAAAAAAAGAATGAAGAAAGAAAAGAAGGAAGGGAGACATACTAGATGTAGAATATGGGCTAAAAACATATTTGGGCCCTAAATTTTAGAGGGATTCTGTCCATTTAGGCTTTTGACTAAAAACAGCAAAGTTTAACATGTTATTGTGACTGTTTAATGATAGAAGTGAGATTTAGCAATGTATTCAAGGTCAAGAAATATTTAAAAAATATATGGATATAAACCTTTCTTTGGCAAGCTCATTAACATAAAATGATATATTTATTATTTTTAGTGTATTTCTAATCAATTGCCATCTAATGCAACAATAATCCAGGTGCCAAGATGTAGAGGGTGCCTGGAAGAGCACCTGAGCAAGGTTCATTGGCTGAGTCCAGCGGTGTCAGCAAAGCCATGTCCTGGAAACATACCTTGCCAAAGGGCGAGAATGTTGTTAGTCCTACCTATAGCTCAGGTGCCAGGGGCTTGGTGTAATTATCTAAGTTCTGTCAGGGGCCAGGGGTGGATGCAATTATCAAGGTCCAGTCAGGCCTGACGATTCTGAGAAGCCACAGAATGAAGAATTGCAGCTTGATCTTTAAGCATGATTTTACATAAATTTTTTTGTCTTAAACTCTAATAAAACTTTTTAGTATCATACTGTATATAATAAATGTGCTGCACTAGCTTTGGGTCACTGTCTCTCCATCTGAGAACAGTGTTCCATCTGGTCCCAGCTTTACCCACTGTCTCTGTGTCTGTCTATTTCTTTTTCTCAATCCTTAGTCGCCCCTACTCAGGACTCATTTGCTCTCTAGCCATTCTGGTCGTGGCTGGAGAACCCCCATACTATGATGAAGTATTGTTTAAATTGTGAAACCAAACCTACAGTCAGACATGCCCTTAATAATGCAAATGTATTTGTAAATAGCTAGGAAGACAAATTTATTTATAAAAACAGGTAATGTCAGGAGAAGGTTAAAATATATATGCACCACATAGATGAAATAATTGTAATCAGAATGGTGGAATTATCACAATTGGAGAATTTCACTGGGTAGCTGAATTTCATGTATAAAACAATCAAATTTTCTGCCCATTCAGTCTCACCAGTGTTCATTTTTTTATATCCTGATTAATTTAAACCATGGTTAATTTAATACTGAAATATTTGGGATAATCTAGACTGGAACACTCTACTATGGACAATTTCCACTGTAGTTTTAAGATTTAGAGGCTATGTACGATAGAATGAAGCAGGCAAGATAAACTACGTGTTTTACTAAATGTCTGTCATGGAAGTAGAGATTTTATTTGTGAAGATGCAAAGAAAGGGGCTATAAAATGTTAAGGTTAAAACATTTTTTTGAAAAGAGGAATATACACTGAGTGGCCAGATTTTTATGATCTCTGAATGCATAATAATCTGGCCACTCAGTGTGTGTGTGTGTGTGTGTGTGTGTGTGTGTGTGTGTGTATGTGTGTGTGTATGTGTGTGTGTGTATATATATATATATATATATATATATATATATATATATGATTTTTTTTAGAGGTCCAGTGCATGATTCTTGCATTGGTGGGGTCAGGCCAGCCTGGCCAGGGGGAGGGGACATGGGTAGTTGGCTGGCCTGACTGCTGGTTGAACTCCTGGTCGAGGGGACAATTTGAATATTAGCCTTTTATTATATAGGATATACACTGAGTGGCCAGATTTTTACGCATTCAGAGATCATAATAATCTGGCCACTGAGTGTAAATATCCTATATAATAAAATTCATTCATAATAGTTATGAATGAATTTCAGTATTCATTGGCAGAATAGACTTAAGAGTTTCAAAGTAGCAATCCTGAACTAGGTTTGCATTCATTTGGTATTTTCTTACAAAGGAAATTTGCCTGTTCAAATGCATTTTAAAAACTGACCATTCTTTTCATTATGATAAATTAGAAATTTTTGTAGCAAAACTGTTAAAATGAATTAAAAGTAGGAGTGGTTTTATCAAACAACTATGTATATTTAGACATTATTGATTCTCAATTTTCAGTTCTAGATAGATAATTTAAAAACGCTGGTTACTATAACCTGTACATTTCCCCACTGCACCCCATGTTCCCACCCCTTTAACTAAATTGCTCAGTAGCTCTTCATTGCTGTCAGTAGACAGCTGAAAATATTTTCACAATATAAGTAACTCAAATGATGATATTCTCATAATATGGTACTTAATGTTGATGAGATGAATGTTATAGGACAAGTTATTTTTTCAGGTAACATCATATCTTCCTTTGAACAGAATGTGGAAGCCAGTCCCAGATATCTCTCTCTAATATTGGAGCAATATACTGGTAGCCATACAATTGTTGCTGGTAGAAATGGGGCCTTCTATGGAACTGCAAAGAAAGCATTTCGGGACCCACCTTTGCGAAGATGAAATGCAGTGGTAAGATTTATTGGGATAGAAATAGAAGACTGCCCTCAGGTTCCCCATCTCATCTCCTACCATCCCACGGTGGTAGAAGTTCAATCTTGTCTTCATCAAGCTCAGAAGAAAAGCCAGAGTCCAGAAGTTGTGCTATCGGTTGGGTTGGGTTTAGTCACTATCCCCATCGAACTAGTTTGGCTGTTCAATGTTCCTGGCTGTGCTCTGGCCAGGGCTCTGTTCCTTAGCCAGGACCCCACTTGGAACCCTCTGGGAGTTGTGTGCTTGGGGCCCGAATGGCTGCTGTGAAGAGAGAATGTGCAAACCAACAGAACTGAATGAAGAGACAGGTATTACTGGGAGGAGGAAGAGCTTGCATTTGTTAGGCTGATTATATTTTCTCTGGCTTGGAAAGGCCCAGGCACTTTTTCAAACTAATCAATCAATTTCCCAGTCCCTTGCGGGCCTGTGCTGGGCCTTTCCCTTAACCAATCATTTCCTGGACCATCAGTCCCTTATCCAATCTGATCCTTTTCTCAATCTAAGTAAGTACCTTCACTTTATGGTCATCATCGTGGCTCCTATCGAGAATGCTTCAAAGTAAAGGACCTTTCCCTGCACCCAGCAGAGGATTTTCATTGCTGTTTTATCCTTACCCCTCAGTAACCCCAGCTAATGGCCAATTACATCCTTTCTGCACTTTAGGTGCCGAGGGTGGAAGATGCAGCGGCCCTCTGGAGAGTCTATGAATGCTGCAGCTCCCTAGTGAAGCAGGCTTCTTGTCCAAATCAGCTCCCTAGTTTATTATGTTTAATGTCTGGTTCCTTTTGCTTCCTTTCTTTATTAGTGTTTAGCTAGCTAACTATACTAACAGATTATGAGCCTTAAAGATTTTCTCATTAAAGCTATCAAAGATGAATTCACACAACTCTGACCCAACTCTTTGTTACTATTATAATTTTAATGGTGATATAACTAAGGTAAACATTTATCAGTAACAAAATATGTTTTATGACATGCCCACATATGTTGTCTTTTAATCCTCATGACCCTGCACTAGTGGTGTGTTTTCCTGATTGGATTCAATCATCATTAGACACTCAGAGCATCTGAATTGTTGAGACAGAGATTGTGAGGACAGTCTGAGGTCTGCCAGTAGTTATTATGGAAATCATCATTAAGATAAGAGATAGAAAACTAAAGGGTGATAAGCCTTGCTGTTTCCATCTGAAATAATTATTCTACAAAAAAAAAAAAAAAAAAAAAAAAAAGCATGAAAATATCAAATGTTAGGTCCAGAAGTAACCTTAGTCTATCTAGGCCAATATCCTTATTTTACAGGTAAGGAGCTTTGGTGGTTCATTGATTATTCATTCCAAGATCACACAGCTAATGAAGGTATGTTCTCTAGGATCCCAAGTCAAAAGCAGCATGGCTGTCAGTGGGGAAAACGAGAAGTAGATGAAGCAGTTCATAGGACAATGTTAAGCCTCTGATGAAAGGACATCAGAGGGCAGTGAAAAAACAAGAATGTGTGAAACTTAGAGAAGGTAGTCAAAGGGTCATATCTTTGTTAAGTGCATGCCCTCACCACACCATGCATAGTTATCCCTCTCCAGTGTTAGAATCTAGCTACATATTATCCCAAGTCTGTTGTTTTTCTATTTTCATGACTTTCTGGTGAGTTACAGGCTGTGTGTGTGTGTGTGTGTGTGTGTATGTGGGTGTACTCCTTTACATTTTGACCATTGACCTAATTTATTTATCCCAGCATAATGACAACAGATTGAGAGTTAAAAGAAAAGAAGGAAATCATAAAATATGTGTTAACATGGATGAACCTTGAGGACATTATGCTAAGTGAAAAAGCCAGTCACAGATGGACACATTTCCATGATTCCTCATATATGAGATAACTGAAACAATCAAACTTCTAGAAGCAGAGAGTAAAATAGTGGTTTCCAGGAGCTGGGGGAAGAGGAAAATGGGGAAATGCTAACCAATGGATATAAAATGTTAGTCATGAAAGATGAAGAAATCTTAGGACTCTGTACAACATTGTGGTTATGTTTACACTACTGTATTGAACACTTAAAAATCTGTTTGAAAGAGGAGATCTTATATTGAAAATAAATAAATAAATAAATAAATCTCTTGCTTCTTTTATTAAAAAGAAAGCATTCAAATTTAAGTAGGCTCAAAAAGAAAAACAGTTAACACAATTATTTAAAAAAGAGTAAAATTGCTCTTCCCTTAACTCAACCATAGTTTCAACAGAGGAGATTAATGAAACAGACAAGTCTTCCCTATTCTGTTTATTTTCTATTTTTTGTTTTCTGTAGGAATTTGTGGAGATATATATGCAAGAAGATAATGAAACTAGTGGTTTGGGGCAGTAGAAGAACCCATGGAAGGAAGTTTCACATTTGGTGAGACAAATAGAATTTGTTTAGGGCTTAATGCTTTTGAAAACTCTTTAAAAATTTGCTTAGTGGTTTTGTAGTGATTTTGTGACTTGTAGAGCATAAAAAAATATAAAATAGGATCAAAATTCTCTCTTAAATGCAGTTAGTGGCACTGTACAAACTAGCAATTCTAAGTTACTGTAAAGTCAGAATTGCTCAAAAGAACTACCATCCCAAATACTTATATCTTTCTCATATCAGTCAGCCAAATACTTATCTGTGTGTCCATGCATCCAGCTAGTGTTTAGTGTATGCATGATTTAATGCTGTATGAAGTCCTAATACCTTTTTAATACACTATGCTACAGAGAATGTAATAACTAATATGCAGAGCAAAGTAAGTATGTTTTTAAATCTTGCTGTGTCTGAACTTTTAATGCTTTATGCTATAAATCATTTTCATTTCAATTCAAGTAACACAATACTTTTCCCTTATTAAAAATTCAAATATGCCTGACAAAACAAAAGTATTCTTTTCAAGCTCGAATATTTGGAGTGTATCCTTCTAGATGGAAATATATACATTTCCATAGTTTTATGTCAATAGTCTCATGTTGTATGTCCTATTCTGCATCCAGCCATTAGCACTTAATACATCAAAGGAGAAAATTGATTCATCTGTGTAGTTGCCCTAAAAATGTATCTGTGGTTACTATGGAATGTGCTTTTATCTTTGGTTTAATAGTCATATTCATATGTCAAAAAGAAAGAGAAACTATGATAACATTCATCTTGTCTAGTAGTGAAAATTGTGAGGCAACTGTGGAGAAATTGCCAATTTTCTGATGGTTTTCTTTCTAAATTTTTGCTTTCTACTGGAGAAGAGTTGAAGAGTTAACATAGATAAAAGTATAAGCATTGTTGCTTGCACTGAAAACTTAAAAATCGCAATTCTCCTGATAGGGTTGTCACTGGGGAAAACGCCATCTGAAGTTTATAATAACTGACAAATTTGGTTAATACAGGCAATTCTGGTCCTTTGGCCATGAATTCCAAGGTGGATGAGAGTGGATCACCATATTCTTCATATTCTTTCTCTGTGGGACAGAATGGCTTCACAGCTGACTATGTCTCTGGCTGAGGGGCTAACCTCCTGCATGTAGAGCAAGTGCCTCAGTCAAAGAGGGACTGTTTAAAACCCAGCAAAGCTGAGCACAAAGTTATTTCAATACTTTTTCTCCTCTTTGCAGGAGATTAGTCCTATTAGTATTCTATTACTATCATTTATATCGAAATTGTAATCATCTATGTATATAGAAACCTAAGTGATCAGAACGCTGGAACAATCAGAAGGATGCTCACTGACCACCAGGGAGCAGGCATTCCCACAGCCAATCTCCTATGGCCAGCCATCATCCCCTGGTCCCTCTCTACGCTGGCCAACTTCCCACAGTCCCTCACCCTGTCTGGCAGGCCCTGGTTGGCAGGCAGCATCTGGCAGCCAAGGCCCACAGGGAGGCCCTGGCCAGCAGCTGGTGGCCAGCAGGATGGCCTTGGCTTGCAGCCAAAGGCCCCGATCAGCCCTGATCGCCAGCCAGTCCTAGGGACCTCACCCACGCACAAATTTCGTGCACTGGGCCTCTCGTTTTCTAATAAGTTACAGGGAATGGAAGAAGTTAGCTGGACCATTTCCTTCTGTTTTGTAAGCTCTCTTGCCTTCTTTGCATAATGGTGAAAATATGTGGACGCATAACTTCGATAGATGCCATGATTAATTATTCCATTATAAGTAGCTTATTGTAACTGGGCTTCCAGAACACAGGGAGAGGATACAATTTCATTCACAAAGAAGACTGGATCAATTTTAACTCCTGCATCAAACACTTTGAGCTGGTTGACTGCCAGTTGTGTTCGGTCCTGGGGAGAATGAGGTCTCATTATGCAGCTTCAGCACCAAGTCCTAGCTTCTCACTGTTAGCCAAAGCAGCCTTCTTCTTCAGAGGCCTGAGTCTCCTCCCAAAGCCCAGGAGAGTGTAAACAAATCCCTTTCTCTCAGGGTTACAGGAAAAGCCAAGTCATCACCAACACAATAAAATAAGCTGGTAAAGGAAAGAACCAATCAAACCTCTTTCATTCCTGAGACTTAAGGAAAGCTCTTAGGAAACCTTCTAGTCTGCCCATCAGAGGAGAAAAAGGCCCCAATTAAACGGAAAGAGTACTCTTTTTAAGCACTCTAAAAATGTTAAGATTTTAAAAATACAGTGCTTTACATTCTGTAGAGCTACAACAAAGACTACGCTAACCTTAGTATTTACACACTAAGACTCTGCCAAGCCATTTCATAATGTACCTTAAATAAACTTCATGCTTTCTCACAAAAAGACGCCCTCTCCCTCCCCTGCTGCTGGCCCGCACATTCCCAGGCATGTGAATTGTATAATTTTGAAGTTCTAGTGAGGCTGGTCGCTTGAAGGTAAAGCTGCTGCCAATAACATTGTTGCACCTGGTGCTCAGAACTGGTACTGCTGAATGCCTTATTTTTTATTATGATATTTTCTCCATACGATTTTGACTGAATAGACCACTTTTTGTCAGGCCAGGTTCCCCCATGTTGTCTGTGTTCTGGAAAGTGGAATCAACCACCTGTCAGTTCCATTTCTATTTTCTTTTCCTAATCAAAATGCCACCCCAACCATCATGCCCTTACATTCTTTCTATTAAAAAACCTATTATTAGTAGTGTAATTAAGCTATTGATTGTGATATTTATTATATTGTTTTTTTCTAATTTTTACATAGCTGCAGAAATTCTTTTCTATTACTTGTCATATGCTGTAGTTAGACTCCTTTTAAAACCTTAAGAATAGCCTTGTCTACATGGCTCAGTGGTTAAATGTCAACCTATGAACCACGAGATCACTGTTTGATTCCCAGAGTACATGCCAGTGTGGGGCATGCAGGAGGCAGTCAATCAATGATTCCCTCTCTTCATTGTCTCTCTCTCTCTCTCTCTCTCTCTCTCTCTCTCTCTCTCTCTCTCTCTCTCTCTCTCTCTCTCTCTCTCCCCTCTCCGTTTCTCTCTGAAATCAATAAAAATATTTAAAAAACAAAAAAAAAAAGCAGATTTAAAAAAAATACAAAAAAACTTATGAATAGCATAACTGGGGCACTGCCTACTGAAATGAGATAATGTTAGCAGAAACTCTGAGATTTTTCTTTTAAGAAGAAAGAAGATTTTAAGACCAGCTTAGGAAGGCTGTCAAAAATACAATTATCATAATTATAAAACAGGGACTTAGGAAGAGACTATCTAGTTGTCTAGTTGCCCTGGCTGATGTGGTCAGTGGTTAGAGTGTCGGTCTGTGTACCGAAGGGTTGCAGGTTCTAGATCAAGGTCACGTACTTTGGTGGCAGATTTGTTCTCCAGTCCTGTCAGGGGGCATGTGGTAGGCAGCCAATCTCTCTCACATTGATGTTCCTCTCTCTTCTCCTCCTTACCACTCTCTTCTACTCTCTCTGAAAATCAATGGGGAAAAAATCCTCAGGTGAGAGAGAGAGAGAGAGAGAGAGAGAGAGAGAGAGAGAGAGAGAGAGAGAGAGAGAGAGAGAGACTATCTAGTTGACCCCTTATTTTACACAGTAAGAAACAGGAACAGAGAAAGAAGAACTCTGTCCTAAATCACATAACTGGATTAGGAGTAGAGGGAATGGAGTCTGTTGTTTGATCAGTCAGAAATCTTCCAGTTTTACACGTTCAATCTGAGAGGCAACATTTAAAAACTCAGCTGTGGGGCAAACATAGTGCATTTTAAAATATTTTTGAATTTTAAAATTTATGGATAATGTGTCCTAAATATATAATTATAAGATTAGAATAGCACTCAAAGGTCTATTTATGTCAACTGCAGAAATAATACACTTTAAAAACATTTATGAGAATGTATTAGCATTGTTAATGGTGTCTTAGATCTCTGATGAGTATTGTGGTGTGTGTGTGTGTGTGTGTGTGTGTGTGTGTGTGTGTGTGTAAGGGCACAAATTCCTTTCTGAGAGTGGAACAAATGGATTTAGAGACAATCAGAATCTCCCAAACTCTTTTGTCTATTTCTGGCACCCACTTTGACCAGAATAGCTTTTTGAAGTTTAGAAGTATTTTTCTCTCCTTCTCCACTTGGTGGTTATAGAGTCAATCAACTTAAAGTGAAGTAGGAATGTGGGCAGGTTAATTTGTTTATTTGTTCTACCCATCTTTCCACCTATAGATCTGGATGGGTCTGGGGGAACAATGAATAACACCTCTTTGCCTTCCCAGTTTCTGCACAAAGTAAATAAAACAGAAGAGCCAGATAAGAGGAGAACCAGCCAGAAGCATCACAGCTGGTGAAGCTCTTTGCCTGTGGAAGAAAACATAAAGAGTTGGGAAAAGTGTTGGCACTTTTTCACTTATTTACTTACTTCTAGGGTCCAGGCACAGTCCTTTCACTTTAAGAGCTCATAGACAAGTGGCATTCTACATTATTATTTTTTATAATATATATTTTATTGATTTTTTACAGAGAGGAAGAGAGAGGGTTAGAGAGTTAGAAACATCGATGAGAGAATCATAGATCAGCTGCCTCTTGCACACCACTTACTGGGGATGTGCCTGCAACCAAGGTACATGCCCTTGACCGGAATCGAACCCAGGACCTTTCAGTCTGGAGGCCGATGCTCTATCCACTGAGCCAAACAGGTTTCGGCGCATTATGCATTATTACCATAAAGAGCGATTGGCAAAAATTCTAGGACCATACAGTCTAGAATGTTGAACTGTGCCTGGGATTGGTGATGCTCAGACTGGAGAATGGGAAGTGCCTTTTGAGATGTTCAGCTTTACTTTTTGTCTTCAAAAGACTATAGATTTTCTGATGCTGGGGAAGGTATTATATATGCTTATTTCATTTTGGAAATGTGTATCTATTTTTTTGTTTGAAATAGAAGGTGCTTAGTGCATATTGAATAACTGACAGTTTGAGCTCAAGCCTATTTATCAATAGCAACAAGGAAAGAATAGCCTCAGTTTAGTATTCTGAACAAGAACTCCAAGTAGCCTAAAAATTGATTAAACAATTCCTTTTAGTTATATTTTCATTTGCTCATTGGAGTTGAAGAAACTAGACATTAGTTTTGACACCTTTTAAGTACACCCTAATCCTAAGATATTATGTACTATATTTTTTCATGTGTTATTTGCATTTAAATTATAAGTTGTTAGAGCTTAAAATTAATATTTTCAGTATTCCATTCAGCATTATGATGCCTGGCACCCAATATATTTTGATAATAACCTCGGGTTTAATCAAGTGCAAGGAGCTTATTGGAATCAGAAACCTGCATCATGTCTGAAGTGAGAAAGGAAGACATCTGCCCGTGGGATCCTGGATTGAAGAATTTTTGTGCAGCAAGTTGCCTTTTTCAGACTGCCCGGTGTCTATTGTGGCTTTGGAAAGGGAAGGGAGAGTCACCTGTTTGACGGTTGTCAGTCATTTCCTCTGAGCTCCTGTGGCTGCGGTGTGACTGTGGCTCTCCCAGATCTTGAGTGGCTGCCACGGCTTCATTAAGTGTTAATCGAGTCTGAAGAACTGAGTTGGGGCGATAAAGACACATTGGGCAATTAGGAATTCGGTGATTCTCTGAAAGATTATTTAACCTTTGGTATAGTTAAAATATCACATATTTTAACTGGATAGTTTGATGCTGCTATAATTTTGGCAGTACTTGGGTTTTCAATTACATAAACAGGTAAATTGTTACAGACTAGCCTAGGAACCTAACCACCAATTATAATATTGTTTCTATGGAAATATAGATTTTTGGGTCCCACAACAATAGCCAGATAAATGAACTTTTGGAACACAACCTCTTTGTATGTTAAGAATTCTCTATGTTTGTAGCTTTATTATTTCTTTTGATGTTTTTTCCTATCATCTCTCTCAGTGCTGGGGTCTAATGGTGATTGAGTGTGATTATGAACACGTTACCTAGCTGCCCTTCTATTCAGGTAGCAGGTACTAAAAGACCACGGTATAATATAATAGGGAATGGAGATGATAACAGCTACACATTTCCTACTTTTCAGTGATGATAGAAAAATAATTGAGACGATATTTGTGACTGCTAGGGAGAAATATGCCATACAGAAATCTGAATGCCATTATTCTCTGGCATGCTGTATGAGGAAGAAAAATGTAAACATAATTATTGTTCATTTCCCTCCTTTATCCCAGGCTGAGTGACCTTTCAACGTCCTTTATTCTGAAAAATCTAATGGGCCTTTCTCAGACACCTATGGATGGCAGCTGCTATAACCCCTTCGCTTTCACATGTGAAATGTATACAAAATCCCTAACCAACCCCCAATAGGATTTTTATTTGTAAACTTAACAGGATGAAAAATCAGTTTCAATTCCTGGGGGAAATAACTGTCGAAAGCAAGCAAAATGCATTCCTGAACAAGGAGCTGGTGAATGCAGAAAGTTCACTGTTCAGAAAATGTTTTGTCGCATGAAGTGGCTGGGTAGGTGGCGGGAGAGGATACACAGAGAGCTCTGACTTTCTCCCTCAATAAATTCCTGATGAGGAATATTAACAACCGTGGGGTATTTAACATGTCCTGTCTTCCTGTTCTTCCTCTTCAAGTAGCAGCTATAGCAAAGCTCTGGCAAAGGCTAACAAGGAGAAAAATAAAAGCTGAAAGTTCTAATCAAAACTCTAATCAGAAAGATGACAACTGGTGAAGATTATTAAATTTTCTTTGCTCCCTTGATGAATTTAATAAAGAACTAATCAAAGATCATTAGAAGGCTTTTGTGCCTGGGTTGCATTGTAACTGGATTGCAATCTGAATTTGTGTTTTAGTGGGTTTTCAGGGGTGGATTGGACATGTAAATATATTTAAAACTATAAGTGGTTAGACTTTTTTTTTTTTTTAAGTATTTTTAGTTGATGTACAACCCATGAAAATGTATAAGCTGTTTATTGTGCTCATCTATCCTGCCAACTAAAAATATAGAGGATTTTGATTTTGATCTTTAGTAATTAGAATTTTAAAAATTTGTATCAGTGTCTAGCTCAAAAAATTTCTAATGATCTTTGATTAGTTCTTTTCTTAAATTAACAGGGAAATAAAAATGGTATCATTTAATTTTCAGAGCATAAAAATATGTAAATAACTCTGTAACTACCAGAGCCACTAGAAATTTATAGAAAATTATGGCAAAATATCTTAAAGCAGTTTTTCACTCCCCCTACCAATTCTGAACACCTACTTAATGTTCCTTGTTTTCAAATGATCTCCCCATAGCCTTCCAACTACATTTTAAGTACTACATTTATAGCTTTTTTATTTCCTTATGACATCTGTGCTCCATCCATTTCCAGAATGGTTTTTCATGCCTCGGGATCTGGTTGGTCTAAGGTAGACTCCTCTCTAACGCCAACACTGCTTAAACCCAGTAAGTTTAGGATTTTTGTCAATTCTTACATTCTCCATCTCATAGAGCCTGCCAGCCCTCTGAATCTAGGACATTTGGTTTTTATTTTATCTATATCTATATCTATATCTATATCTATATCTATATCTATATCTATATCTCTTTATATAAATATCTATATCTCTTTATATAAATATCTATATCTCTATATCTCTGTATATATTTAAAATTTATCTCTACTATTCAAAGTATTACAGATATCCCTTTTTTGGTCAATTGACCCCATCCACTTCCCTACCTCCCCAGGCCTTCCCTATACTATTGTCTTGGTCCATGGGCTATGCATACATGCATATGAATTCCTCTGTTAATCTCTCCCACCCCATCCCCACCTTTCTTCTGAGATTTGTCAGTCTGTTCCATACTTCTATGTCTCTGGATCAAATTTGTTCAATAGTTTATTTTGTTCATTAGATTCTGTATATGAGTGAGATCATGTGATACATGTCTTCCTCTGACTGGCTTATTTCACTTAGCATCATGCTCTCCAAGTCTTTCCACATTGTCTCGAAGGGTAAGAGATCCTTCTGTTTTACAGATGCATAGAAATCCATGGTTTAAATGTACCACAGATTTCTTATCCACTCATCGGTTGATGGGCACTTGTGCTGTTTCCTTATCTTAAGTATTTAAAATAATTCTGCTATAAACATAGGAGGACATATATTCTTTCTGATTGATGTTTCAGAATTCTTGGGATATAATCCTAGAAGTGAAATCACTGGGTCAAATGGCAGTTCTATTTTTAATTTTTTGAGGAAATTCCATACTGTTTTCCATAGTGGCTTCACCATTCTGCATTCCATCAGCAGTGTACAAGGTTTCCCTTTTCTCCACATCCTTGTCAGCACTTGTCATTTGTTGATGATAGCCATTCTGACAGGTATGAGGTAATACCTCATTGTCATTTTAATTTGAATCTCTCTGATGATTAATAACTGAGATTTTTTTCATATGTCTCTTGGCCTTCTGTAAAACCAGTTTGAAGAAGTGTCTATTTAGATTCTTGGCCCATTTTTAAATTGGATTATTTGTCTTCGTTTTGTTAAGTTGTATTTTTTTTTTTATATATATATTGGAAATCAACCCCTTCTCATATGAATCATTGGCAAATATGTTATTCCATACAGTGGGCTCCCTTTGCACTTTATTGATGATTTCTTTTGCTGTGCAGACGCTTTTTATTTTGATACTAGGGGTCCAGTGCACAAATTCATGCACCTTGAAAAGAACTGTGGGCCGATAGGCTGCAGTGAGCACAGGAGCAGGTCTTGGCCCTGCTTGGCCCCTCCCACCATGGCCCCTGGTCTGGTGCCCTTTTTGCTGGCAGTCTCGCTCCCACCCGCTGACTGCACGAGCGATTGGGGCTGGTGCCAGAGTCAGTGCTGTTAGCAGATTCCAATGGTGGCTGCTGCTCCTATTACCCCTGAGCCACAGGGGGAGGTGGAGAAGCCCTCAGGGGAGATCGAGGCTGGCAGCTGCCACTCGCACCCATTGATGGTGCCAAGTGATCAGGACCAGTTCTGGGCACCAGCAGTTGGTGTGAGCACTTAGTGGAACCATGGTGAGCAGGAATGCAGCACATGGGAGCCAAGAATTTTCAGTAAGTAACAGAGCCTTGCCCCAATAACAGTGACCAGTGTCCCAACTTGGTCTGGCATCCTGCTCACCTGCCCCACCATCCCGCCATGGCTGACGCCTGCCATGTTCCACGCACTCCCCTTCGTGGTCAGTGCACATCATAGTGACCAGTTATTCGGTTGTTTGGTTTTTCCACTATTCGGTCTATTTGGACATTAGCGTTTTATATATACAGACAGTCCCATTTGTTTTACTTCTCTTTTGGATAGGTATAAAAAAATATATAAAACTAAACCACCAACTTACACCAGACACAAGAATACACTCAAAATGGGTAAAAGACTTAAATGTAAGTTGTGAAACCATAGAAACTCTAAAAGAAACTATAGGCAGCAAAATCTCAGACATCTCTTATAGTAATGTTTGCTGAAACATCTCCTAGGGAAAGGGAAACATAGGACATTTAGTTTTCATTTGTCTTAGCAGTAAAATTCCTCTATGTGCCTATCCTATATAATAAAGAGGTAATATGCAAATTATCCATCACATTCTTACATAAGATGGCCGCTCTTGTGGTCACAAGATGGCTGTCACAAGATGGCTGCAGGGGAGGGCAGTTGGGGGCAACCAGACTAGCAGGGGAAGGCAGTTGGGGGAGATCGGGTCAGCAGGGGAGCAGTTAGGCATCTATCAGGCTGGCAGGGGCGTGGTTAAGGGATGATCAGGCTGGTAGGCAGAAGCAGTTAGGGGCAATCAGGCAGGGAGGCAGGCAAGCAATTTGGAGCCAGCAGTCCCGGATTGTGAGAGGGATGTCCAACTGCTGGTTTAGGCCCAATCCCACAAGGATCGGACATCCCCGAGGGATCCCATATTGGAGAGGGTGCAGGCTGGACTTGAGGGAAGACCCATCCCTCCCCCCCATGCATGAATTTCATACACTGGGTCTCTAGTTATAAAATAATTAGCTCTCATTAATATAAAAAATTTAGATTTTCTTTGAGGTTTTTGTTTAAGTATGGTTATATCTTAGACTTCTACCTATTTTTTTTGCCAGAACAGAAATATTATTTTGGAACTATCAGTATACATATGATAAATGAAACAAAAGAAATAGCAGAGGCTTTAACAAATGAAACAAATATTAAACCTTTAAAATGGACATTTTTATTAGATTCTATAGATAAACTGATTAATTTTGTGCTTTGTATTTAAAGCAAAATTAGGCGCAAAAAGCATAACTCAACTATGAATACACATTAAAGGAAAATTTGTTTCTGTATTAGTTTTTATATTTCTTTTTATAGGTAAAATATCTCTTGACCATTTCAAGCTTATAAAATAATGTTTAAAATTGTACTGAGATTGGTAGTGTAAAAGTACAATGTGATACTACCTCACACCTGTTAGAATGGCTGTTATCCACCTCTCCAACATTAGATAATTCAAACTCTTACTAGGTTTTTGAGGAAATAATCAACTTTTTTTTTTGTATTTTTAAATTAAATTTATTGGGGTGATGTTGGTTAATAGGATTATATAGGTTTCCTGTTTTGATAATAAATAATCTTTTCCTTGCATTGTGTGCCTACCACCCAAAGTTAAATAATCTGTCACCATATATTTTCTCCTTTACCATTTATTACACCCCATCCCCTTCCTTCTGATAACCACCATACCATTGTCTGTGTATATGAGCTTTTGTTTTATTTGTTTTTCTTATTTATTCATTTGTTGTTTTCAGTTTTATAACCCACATGAAATCATATAGTTCTTAACTTTTTCTGTATGACTTATTTCACTTAGCATGATCTCAAGAATCATCCACACTCTCATAAATGGCAGTATTTTATCTTTCCTAAAGGCTGAGCAGTATTCCATTATATATATGTACCACATCTTCTTTATCCAATTATCTATCGAAAGACACTTGGATTGCTTCCATGTCTTGATCATTGTTAAAGTGAACACAGGGGTGCATATGTCTTTGCAAATAAACATCTTCCATTTTTTTGGGTAGATACCCAGAAAAGGGTTGTTGGATAATATGGTAACTAGAGGCCTGGTGCACGAAATTCATGCACAGGGGGAAAGGGGTGTCCATCAGCCCACCCTGCAACTCTCCAATCTGGGACCCCTCAAGGGATGTCTGACTGCCCGTTAATGCCAGTAGGATTGGGCCTAAATGGACAGTCAGACATCCCTCTCACAATCCAGGACTTCTGGCTCCCAACTACTCACCTGCCTGCCTTCATGATTGCCCCTAACCACTTCTGCCTGCCAGCCTGATTGATGCTTAACTGCTCCCCTCCAGCCTGTTTGCCGCTAACTGCCCTCCCCTGCAGGCCTGGTCACCCCTAACTGCCCTCTTCTACAGGCTTGATTGCCCCCAACCGCTATCCCTTGCAGGCCTGGTCCCTCTCAACTGCCCTCCCCTGCTGGCCTAATCACCCACAACTGCCCTTCCTTGCAGGCTTGGTCCCTCCCAACTGCCCTACCATGCTGGCCATCTTGCGGTGGTCATCTTGTGTCCACATGGAGGCAAGATCTTTGACCACATGGGGGCAGCCATCTTGTGTGTTTCAGTGATGGTCAATTTGCAAATACACTTTTATTAGATAAAATAGAGGCTTGGTGCTTGTGTGGGGGCCAACTGGTTTGCCCTGAAGGGTGTCCTGGATCAGGATGGGGGTTTCCTTGTGGCTGGGGTGGCCTGGGAGAGGGGCCTGTGATGGTTTGCAGGCCAGCCAATCCCCCTGCAACCCAAGAGGAGGCCCTGGTATCTGGGGTTTATTTATCTTCCATAATTGAAACTTTGTAGACTTGAGCAGAGCCAAGACAATTGCTTGCTCCATAGCCCCAGCCATTTTTGTTGGGATTTATTTATCTTCTATAATTGAAACTTTGTAGTCTTGAGTGGAGGCCTGGACTGGCCAGGGTGTGCAGAAATCTTGGCTTCCTCCATTGCCAGGGAAATCCAAGTCTCCTGCTGGCTCTGTGGCACAGCCATCTTGGTTGGGTTAATCTGCATAGTCACTTTTGATTGGCCAGTGGGCGTGGTTTTGTGGCTATAGCAGAGTGATGGTTAATTTGTATATTATTCTTTTATTAGATAAAATTTTGTTCTTAATTTTTGAGAACTCTATATTATTTTCCATGGTTGCCTTACCAGTTTACATTCCCACCAGCAGTGAATGAGGGTTCCTATTTCTCCACAACCTCTCCAACATATTATTTGCCTTGTTAGAACAGCCATTCTAACAGGTGTGAGTTAGTATCACATTGTAGTTTTGATTTGCATTTTTCTAATAGCTAGTGGAGTTGAGCATCTTTTCATATACCTATTGGCCCTTTGTATGGCTTCTTGGAGAAAGTATATATTCAGGTTTTCTGCCCATTTTTAAATTGGATTATCTGTTTGATGTTCAGTTGTATGAGTACTTTATACGTTTTGGATATTAACTCATTGTTAGAGCTATTGTTTGCAAATATATTCTCCCATTTGGTTAGCTGCCTTTTGTTTTGTTGGTGGTTTTGTTTGCTGTGCAGATTTTTTAGTTTGATATAATCCTATTCATTATTTTTTTTTTGCCTTATTTCCCTTCCCTTAGGGATCAAATTTCTAAAATCTTCTCTAAGCCAAAGCAACTAAAAAAAAAAAGAATGAAGCCAGAGTTATCACATTCCCTGACTTCAAATTATATTACAAAGTGACAATAATCAAAACCGCATAGTATTGGCAGAAAAAACAGACAAGCAGACTAATAGAACAGAATTGAGAGCCCCAAAACAAATCCAAATGTATATGGACAAGTAGTTTTTTACAAAGGAGCCAAAAACATAAAGAAAATAAAGCCTTTTCAATAAATTATGCTGGAAAGATTAGAAAGCCAAATGAAAATGATTGAAATTAGACTACAGTTTGTCCCCATATACAAAAATTAACTCAAAATTGATCAAAGACCTAAATATAAGACCTGAAACAATAATTACATAGATGAAAACAGGTACTAAACTTATGGACCTTAGTCTTAGAGAAGCATCAACAATTTAACTCTGAATTATAGTCCTATTCTACTGGTCAGTAGAATGTAGACAGGGACTGTGACACTAGATTCTGAACTCATGTTCATTGTAAAATTAAATTAAATGGTAAATTTAGGACAGCACTAAAAAAAAATGTTTCAAGTTAAAAAAAAAATTCAGCTAACTTTTAGTACCATCCTGGTTACAAGGGGCAGATATTAAGATGGCTAACTCATCTGTAGAGAAAATTTGAGATTAAAAGTCTGTGGGAACTTTAGTTCTGTAATGATCTCTATCTTTAACATGATTCTGAGAAATTTGTCCAAGTTTTTATATTTTAGCTGCCTATCTTCTCTTACTCAGTATTTCTGTTACTATCTTTTTCTTTTCTTTTTCTTTTCTTTTCTTTTCTTTTCTTTCTTTCTTTTCTTTTCTTTTCTTTTCTTTTCTTTTCTTCCTTCTTCCTTCCTTCCTTCCTTCCTTCCTTCCTTCTTTCTCTTCTTCTTTCTTTCTTCTTCCTTCCTTCCTTCCTTCCTTCCTTCCTTCCTTCCTTCCTTCCTTCCTTCCTTCCTTCTTCTTTCTTTCTTTCTTTCTTTCTTTCTTTCTTTCTTTCTTTCTTTCTTTCTTTCTTTCAATAGATTCAAGTGTCTCTTTGACCTGAAAGAAATGCTTCAGGTAGGCTGGAAATAAATCCTCTCAGCTTTCATTGTTCAGCAAATGTCTTTATTTAATCCCTATTTATGAAAGCTATTTTTGCTAGATATGAAATGCTGAGTCGACTCTTTTTTCTTTCAATGCTTTAAAGATGTAATTTCATTGTCTTTTGACCTCCATTGTTTCTGATAAGAAGTAAGTGATAATTCTTATTAATATTCCTGTTATTCCTGTATACAGGTATATACATTTCTCTCTCTCTCTCTCTCTCTCTCTCTCTCTCTCTCTCTCTCTCTCTCTTTCTCTCTCAGGCTGCTTTCAAGATTCCCTCTCTACCTTTGGTTTTTAGCGATTTGGCTATGATGTGCCTTGGTGTGTTTTCTTTATATTTATCTTGTGTGGGTTTGTTGTGAAATTCTTACATCTGCAAGTCAGTGTTTTTCTTTAAAAGTGGGGAGTTTTGAGTCATTATTTCTTCAAATTACTTTTATCCTTATATTATTCTGTTCATCTGGGACTCAATTATTCTCTTAATTGGCTGATTGATATTGTCTCACAGGTCCCTGCATCTCTTTTATTTTTAATAGACTTTATTTTTTAGAACAGTTTTATGTTTACAGCAAAATTGAGCAGAATTTACATTTTTTTAATATACTCTCTGCCCCCACATATTCAGACTCTCCCATTATCAACATCTGCCTCCAGAGTGGTACTTTTGTTAGAATCAACAAACCTACATTGACACATCATTATCACTCAAAGTCCATAGTTTATATTATACATAGTTTACTCTTTGTATTTTAGCGTCTACAAATTTGAACAAATTTATAACAACATGTATCCATGATTATAGAATCATTCAGTGCAGTTTTACTGCCCTAAAAGTACCTCACCTAGTTATCTATCCTTCTATTCTAACCCCTGGTAACCACTGATCTTTTTACTGTCTTTGTAGTTTTCCCCTTGCCAGAATGTCATATAGTTAGAATCATATAGAATGTAAACTTTTCAAACTGGTTTTTTCACTTAATTTAATATGCATTTAAGTTTCCTTTATGTATTTACATAACTTGATAGCTTATTTCTTCTTAGGACTAAATAATATTCCATGGCCATGACGTATCACATTTTGCTGTTTTTTATCTATTCACCCACTGAGGGACACCTTAGGTGCTATAAAGCTGCTATGAATATCCATGTGCATGATTTTGTGTGAATAGAAGTTTGCCACTCCATAAGAATCATATGGTAAGAATGTTTCATTTTGTAAGAAACTGCTAAACTGTCTTCCAAAGTAGTTGTACTATTTTGCATTCCAATCAGCAACGAAAGAGAATTTCTGATGTTCTACATTTGGACCAGCATTTGGTTTTGTCAGTGTTCCAGATTTTGACTATTCTAATAAGTATGTAGTAATATTTCATTTTATGTTTATTTTCTTCAATCTTTGCCTTTCTATTTTTCAGTTTAAATCATTTCTATTCATCTATAGTAATAAAAGCCTAGGTGGTCCTCGTGCCCTTGTGTGATGCCCTCACATCGTCACAAGATGGTCACTACAAGATGGCCAGCAGGGGAGGTCAGTTGGGGGTGATTGGGCCAGCAGGGGAGCACTTAGGCATCAATCAGGCAGGCTGGGGAGTGGTTAGGGGGCGATCAGGCTGGTAGGCAGAAGTGGTTAGGGTTCTCAGGCAGGCAAGCAGTTAGGAGCCAGCAGTCCCGGATTGTGAGATGGATGTCCGACTGCCAGTTTAAACCAGCAGTGGGACATTCCCCGAGGGGTCCCAGATTGGAGAGGGTGCAGGTCAGGCTGAGGAACACCCTCTCCTGTGCATGAATTCTGTGCATAGGGCCTCTAGTTTATATATAAGTTCACTATTCCTTGTTCTGCTAGCTCTGATCTGCTGTTAAGCCTATCAGTTTTTAAAATTTCAGTTACAGTACTTTTCAGTTCCATAATTTTTATTTGTTTGTATTTAAAGTCTCCCTGTCTCTGAGATTCATCATTGCTATTTAAGTCATACTTTTCTTTGGTTATCCTATATAATAAAAGTCTAATATGCTAAGTGTCCAGTTGTCTGGTCGGCTGTTCAACCAATCAAAATGTACTATGCTAATTTTATGCTAAGGCTGCTCAACTTCTTGCTATGAGTGCACTGACCACCAAGGGGCAGACAGTCAAACAATTGACAGTTGCTATGATGTGTACTGACCACTAGGGGGGAGACAGTCAAACTATCACTGGGACTGAGTGAGACGGGCTGGACATGCCCTGGAGCCCTCCCGCAGTCCCTCCCTGACTGGCCAACCTCCCACATTCCTCCCTGGCCCTGATCATGTACTAGTGGGGTCCCTTGGCCTGGCCTGTGCCCTCTCATAATCTGGGACCACTTGGAGGATGTTGGAGAGGCAGTTTCAGCCCAATGGCAGAACAACCAGTCACTATGACATGTACTGACCACCAGGAGCAGATGCTCAATGCAGAAGCTTCCTCCTAGTGGTCAGTGTGCTCCCACAGGGGGAGCGCCACTCAACCAGAAGTTGGACATCCCCGATAGCTCCTGGACTGTAAGAGGGTGCCATCCAGGCTGACTCTCCCTGTCCCCTCCCCACTGCCGAGTGCACACATTTTGTGCACCAGGCCTCTAGTTTTAATGTAATTTCCCTTTAATTATTTGTATGTCTTATGACTCAGTATTGGACATTGTGGATAATACACCATAGAAATTCTAGATTCTGTAATCTTCTTTTAAGAGGGTTGACTTTTATTTAAGCAGGCATTTCATTTACTGGCTGATCACTGTAATTTCTACAATCCTGGTGTCCCGGTGTTTTGCATTATTAGTATAGATCAGTGGAAAGCCCACGGAACTTTCCCAGTTCCTTAAACTTGGTAGGACTCACATTCTAAAACTGTGCCTTCCATATAAGTATTTTTCAGGTTTGGTTTTAGGTTTGTTTGGGTGGATTTGGAGTAGATCTTCCTTTAAGACAAATCCCTTATTCATAAGATGTGCACTGTGGTATCTCAGCTAGACGTCAGGAGTTATAATGATGTGTTAATAAATCTCTCCACTCGGGTAGGACCAGGACTCTGGCCTCCCCTGCCACTACTCTTCTAGAAGATCACTCAACCTCCAATATCTTGGTTCCACTTTCAACTCTATAGCAGCTGATATCTCAATGCTCAGTTTGCTCCACTCTGCATATGTACTAGTCAGCTCTCAACCATGGGTTGTCAGAAGATCCCTACATAGATTTCTGGGGTCTCCTCCTTGTACTGCTTCCTCATCCACAGGATCTAACTGGTTCAGTTATCTCGATGTCTGATATTTGCTTCCTCGATTCAACAGCACTCCAGACCTCTGTTCCATGGTCAGGAAATTGACTCCAGCCAAAGAGCAGGGAGTAGTCATGCAGGTCATTTCATGTGTTTCTTTTCTCTCAAGGATCATGATCTTACGCTGCTTGTTAGCCAAGGCCTGAATCAGCTGTCTCACATATTTTGTCCAGTCTTAGAATTGTTTGGGGCTAGTGCAGCATCGGTCACCTCATCATGGTTAGAAGTTTAAGAGTTATTTCTTGATTTCAACACTACCTAAAATCACATTCCCACACTGGGCAGAAACACAAGCACCATGGCACTTTATATGAGCTATTATTAAATAACCCACACCTTGGTTGCAAAAGCTCAAGTAAAGGCTTCTATTAAATTATTTTAAACTCAAAATCACATAAATCACATGCCATGCTTAGTAAAGTGCTTAGCATGAGCATGCTATTTTAGGAGTTATTAAATTGTTTGGTGGATAGAACAGAAAAAAAGTGGGAGAAAGAACCCACACCTTAGAATTATGACTTATCTACCAATTGTCTAGGATCTTGGTCCTACAATTACATTTAATCCCATCCTTGTATGGGATCACTGGAAAAATCTCATCAAAAACTAAAAAATACGAGTAGTAAATTTATATCTATAATTTGCCTTGATTATATCTTCTGAAAGATAATTTCTAAGCTCAAACATCATTGTTGTGGTTTTGTTGCAGAATTAAATAGGTTTTCAAGTTTGGCAGTTGGGATAATAACTTTGGAGGGCTTCCCTAATTCCAGAAAGAGTTTTATTCCTGCCGAAACTGGTTTGGCTCAGTGGATAGAGCGTTGGCCTGCAGACTGCAAGGTCCCAGGTTTGATTCCAGTGAAGAGCATGTACCTTGGTTGTGGGCACATCCCCATTAGGGGGTGTGCAAGAAGCAGCTGATCGATGTTTCTCTCTCATCAATGTTTCTAGCTTTCTATCCCTCTCTCTTCCTCTCTGTAAACACTAATAAAATATATATATATATTTAAAAAAAGTTTTATTCCTATAATTGTATTGAATTAATCTAGAGATAAAAGGGTCAATGACATAAGAAAACTCTGAATAGTAAATAACAGTTTGGTAGTATGAGGGAGATGGGAGAAGGTTTTTCAATCAAGAAATGATTTAAATATAAATGTACTGGTAGGGACCCGAGTGGCTTCTGGCTGCTGGCTGGGGCCTCCCTCCCTTTCCCCTGCCAGCCCATCCTCTAGTCAAACTCCTGGAAGAATTCTGGTCAAGGGGACAATTTTCATACTACACTTTTATTATATAGGATAATGTCACATGAGTGGTTAGACTAGCTTTTACCAGAGGACAATATTAAGGTCTCAGCAGGCTAAACTGGTATGTTGATGCAATATAATTGTACCTTTGGGTGAAACATCAAAGATGTGATTACTACAAGATAAGGAGGTGACAACACAAGCTAAAATGTCATTAATTTAAAGAAAATCCAGCAGAGTAAAAACGAGTGCTTACCAATATGGTCTAGTATTTTGTCTCAGTTCAAAGTATAACTGCCAGGGTTCTTGTCCCAGGGGTTCAGCAATCTGGAGAAAGGAGCTATGTGTAGATTCAAGAAGGAGTCCAAGGACAAAAGATAATTTTGAAAGGCATTGGGGATCAGAGGAGCTTCAGCTAAAGGAGCTAAAAACTACCCTTTGACTCAGGACCCTGCTTTTATTAACACAATTTGTCCTAAGGCAAGGTGGAGACATACACTTCAAAGGGTAAGGTTCAAAGGGTAGGGTTTACAGAAGCATTGTCAGTTGGGGAATAGCCTATAGCTGTTCAGGTGTTTGGCCAACAGGAGGCAATAACATGCAAATTAAGAAGCTCTGAGCTGTCTGGCAGCAGACAATAATATTCAGGTTTGGGGGAAGTGCCATTTAGCCATTCTAGTAAGTAAACTACATATGTGACTCAGCACTTCTTGAGCCTACCAAGTTTCACCAACCTTTTGATGACACTCCTCTAATTATAACATGTTGGAAGTGGTTCTCGGCAATTAACCTGACACCCGAATGATCACCCTTTGACCTCATACCTTCAGTTGACTTTTCTAGAACAATCTGCTCTCACAGAGTAAAATTAAGATGAAAAGAAATACATCAGATCTCAGATAATTTTTTTCTCCTTTCCCCATTCTTCTTCCAGTTATGAATCCTCTTTTACTCTAGAGAAAAAAAAAAAAAAATACAATCCCGTTTTCTTCCTGAGCCATCACCAAGTCATCTTACCCCCCAGTATTTTATACTTTCGTGTTCAAAACTGAAGACATCTCCAGTATTGAGAAGTCTGGAGAGGGAGCTTATATTGGATTCCTGGCCTTGATATTTCTGCTGGAAAAGAAAAAACATTCCTTCATGCTGAAGCTGAATGAATGTTTTGTCAGAGGAATTTCTGGAACTGGGCCTGTTATTGTCTGCAAGGCAGTTCTAAATGAGTGTGAAAATGGTGTGTGGGATGGCTATGCCTACAAATATTCTGCAAAGAAATAAAGGAACAAATGACAATATTAAAATGAACCAACTCAATAAAGTCTTCAGATATTACATGAATTTTGGATGTTGTATGATTGGTGTCTATTGAATCTTATTGTAATATTATATGTGAATCTAAGACTTCCTGCCTTCACTGTCATGGTTTAATGGGATAAACTGCAGAGCCCTTCCTACTTTTGTGCTCAAATCTCTGATGTAGGTCATTGCCAGTAAATGCTCAAGTTTATTGATTTATAAGCAGTGAGAAAATACAATGTTCTATATAAGGATGATCTATATTGCCCAAATTTCCTAAATCCTCTATCCTGAGGTCACCTCTTTTTTTAAAAAAAAAATATATATATATATATTTTATTGGTTTTTTACAGAGAGGAAGGGAGAGAGATAGAGGGCTAGAAACGTCGATGAGAGAGAAACATCAACCAGCTGCCTCTTGCACACCCCCTACTGGGGATGTGCCCGCAACCAATGTACATGCCCTTGACCGGAACCGAACCAGGGACCTTTCAGGCCGCAGACCGACGCTCTACCACTGAGCCAAACCGGCTTCGACATGAGGTCACCTCTTTTTAATAACCATCCTACATAATGTAGAAAGTCGAATGTGTTCTCCAATTTTTCTGCAGATTCTGGAATTGAGACAGTTTCTCCCCCCCCCCCCCCTTTTTTTTTTTCAAACATTTGCTTCTGACATTTCTCCATTTTTTCTTTCCATATGCCATGGCTCCTACCTGCTACCTCATGTCTGCTTTGCTTCAAAATTCAGGCTCACCACTCTCTTCATTATGACTCACCATTCTACAATATGTGAGTAACAGTGCTGCATTACATTTTTTTGTGCTGTATGTATAGTACAGAGGAATTACACTACAAAATGGGGAACCATGTCAAATTGAGCATTGGGATCACTGTTGCTAACATTATCTGAAACCTTCACTTCTAGGAGTTGTTATTGGCAGCCCTCTCACTATGCATTTCTGGGGCCTGCTCACTGGATTCTGAGAGTGCTTTTTGTTTTTAATCCCTCTCTCACGGTCTGACCCACTTCAAAATTCCTTTAACTTCATGATGCAGAGAAATTTGGCTCTCCTTTAGGCTCACCCTCTCCTCTTCAGTTTTTTCTTTAAGAGGAATTTTGTTGCTCTTTTGGAGAAAACAATGAAAATTGCTGTTAGCTTTAAAAAATTTTTCTCAGTTATAGCCATTAGTTCTCTAAATATAAGTTTATGTAGTATTTTGAATAAAATTATTTAGTAGAAGATTTAATAGAGTGGTAGATAAGGATGAAGGGTCAGGTTGTCAAGTAAGGTGATTCTAGCTGAGGCAGAAACAAACAAACAAACAAAAAACATAGGTAGAAGAAGAGCAAGAGTTTGTGATTTCTCCTCCCCCCCCCCCCCCCGCCATGACCTAAGCCATGAGTGGAAGAGGTTAAGTTAGACAGACAGTAATAGTTGTCTTAACTGTGTGTAGCTTCTCAAAACCCAGAAAACAAAGTGATATCAAAGTGAAGTCACCGTGGAATCAGTGTCTAAAATGAGGAGATGAAGCTCCAACTGAGACGAGGGACGGTGAGAAGAAATCCTTGGTGACACTTCATATTCTGGGAAAGCAGCTGAGACCCAGGAAACTGCAAGGCTACTCTCAGGGGCTCCTCACTCCAGGCATCACCTTAGGACTCCACTCCGGACAATGATGACCTTGGAGGGGAAGGGAAGTAGGTTTTACAGGCTGAGATTTACTTATATGTCACCTGCATCATCAATGTTATTGTATAAGGTACTAAATTCTGTTTCTTATATCAATAAAATAACTGTTAAGAATGCTTCTGGGGGGAAAAAAGAGGAAATAACTGATAAAGAAAAAAAAAAAAAAGCTCTTCTGTATTTCAGGGACTTCTGGGAGTATTGGGAAAAGGAAATACTCCCCCTGGCAATAGTCTTTTAAACACATTATCAGGAGAAATTTATGCAAGTTTGCAAGGATGCTTATGCAAGGCACATAATTACTACAAATATACAAAGAATTACTTTTAGGTGTAATCTAATTCCAACATTGCCTTAGTAACCATTTATTTTGTTGCCTTATTTTAAAAATAGGTATGAAATAGTACTTCACAAGGAAGGGTTTATAAAAAGGATTTTGGAATCAGAATAGAAAAATGTTTGTCCTAGTGAGAATAAGATGTGCTATTCGATATAACAGTAAATCATATGCAAAGTTCTTTTTTTAAAAATTTATCTTTATTGTTGAAAGCATTACAGGTGTCCCTTTTTTGTTGTTGTTTTCCCATTGACCCCCTCTGTTCTGCACCCGCTCTCCCAAGCCTTTTCCACACTATTGTCTGTGTCCATGGGCTACGCATATAAGTTCCCTCCACACCCCGTACACCCTGCCTTCCCTCTGGCTTATTTCACTTAGCATAATATTCTCCAGGTCCATCCAGGCTGTTGCAAATGTTAAAAGTTCCTTGTTTTTACCACCTCATAGTATTCCATTGTGTAAAAGTGCCATAGCACTTTTATCCATTTATCGGTCTACGGGCACTGGGCTATTTCCAAATCTTAGCTATTTTAAATGGCCCTGCTATAAACCTAAGGGTGCATATATTCTTTCTGATTGGTGTTTCTAGTTTCTTAGGATATATTCCTAGAAGGGGAAACACTAGGTCATATAGGAGTTCCATTTTTAATTTTTTTAGGAAACTCCGTACTGCTTTCCACAGTGGCTGCACCAGTCTGCATTCCCACCAGCAGTGTTCCCTTTTCTCAGCATCCTCACCAACACTTGTCATTTGTTAATGGCAGCCCTTCTGACAGGTGTGAGGTGATACCTCATTGTCATTTTAATTTGCATCTCTCTGATGATTAGTGACCTTGAGCTTTTTTTCATAAGTCTCTTGGTCATCTGACTGTCCATTTAGGTCCTTTGCCCATTATCTAAATGAGTTGTTTGTTTTCTTTTTGTTAAGTTGTATGAGTTCTTTATATATTTTGGAAATTTACCCTTTCTCATATGTAACATTGGCAAAATATATTCTCCCATGCAGTGGGCTCTCTTTCACTTTGTTGATGGTTTCGTTTGCTGTGCAGAAGCTTTTTATTTTGATGTAGTCCCATTTGTTTATGTTATCCTTAGTTTTCTTTGCCCTAATAGAAATACCAGTAAATATATTGCTATGAGAGATATCTGAGATTTTGCTGCTTAAGGTTTCTTCTAAGATTTTTTTTCATTTCACGACTTACATTTAGATCTTTTATCCATTTTGAATTTATTCTTGCATATGGTGTAAGTTGGTGGTCATTTTTTTGCATGTATCTGTCCAATTTTCTCAGCACCACTTATTGAAGAGACTGTCTTTATTCCATTGTATGCTCTTGCCTCCTTTGTCAAATATTAATTGAGAGTAATAACTTGGGTCAATTTCTGGAATCTCTGTTCCATTTCATTGGTCTATATGCTTGTTCTTGTGCCAGTACCAGGGTGTTTTGAGTACAGTGGCTTTGTAGTATAATTTGATTTCTGGTATTGTGATTTCTCCAACTTTCTTCTTCTTTCTCTAATTGCCGTGGCTATTCGAGGTCTTTTTTTGGTTCCACATAAATTTTTAGAATATTTGTTCTAGATCTATGAAATATGCTATTGGTATTTTAATAGGGATTGCATATAATCTATAGATTGTTTTGGGTAGTATGGACAGTTTAATGATGTTAAATCTACCAGTCCATGAACACAGTATATTCTTCAACTTGTTTATATCTTCCTGTATATCTTTTTTCAATGTCATGTACTATTTTTGAGTACAGTCTTTTACCTTCTTGTTTATATAAAGTTAAATAAAGTTTATTCTTAAGTATCTTAATTTTTTTTTTGCAATGGTAAATGGAATTATTTGTTTAGTTTCTGTTTCCAAGAATTCATTATTGGTGTATAAAAATGCCATAAATTGGCTGGTCCGAGTGCAGTGGTGTCTTAAAAATGCCATAAATTTCTGGGTGTTAATTTTGTATCCTGCTACATTGCCAAATTCATTTATTAAATCTAGTAGTTTTTGTGTGGAGTATTTAGGGTTTTCTATGTAAATATCATGTCATCAATGAATAATGACAGTTTTATCTCCTCCTTTCCAATTTGGATGCTTTTAAAAAAAATATTTTATTGATTTTGTACAGAGAAGAAGGGAGAGAGATAGTTAGAAACATCGATGAGAGAGAGTCATCGATCAGCTGCCTCTTGCACACCCCCTACTAGGAATATGCCCGCAACCAAGATACATGCCCTTGACCAGAATCAAACCCGGGACCTTGCAGTCCCCAAGCCAACGCTCTATACATTGAGCCAAACCAGTTTTGGCCAATTTGGATGCCTTTTATGTTTTCTTCTTGTCTGATCACTGTGGCTAGTATTTTCAATACAATGTTGAAAAAAGTGGTGAAAGCAGACTTCCTTATCTTGTTATTGTTCTCAGGGAAATTGTTTTAGTTTTGCCCCATTGAGTATGATGTTGGCTGTAGTTTTGCCTTTATGATAGCAGCCTTCCATCCCTGAAATAAATCCCACTTGGTCATGGTGTATGTCTTTTTAATGTATTGCTGGATCCAATTTGCTAATATTTTGTTGAGGATTTTAGCATCTATGCTTATCAGAGACATTGGCCTGTAGTTCTTTCTCTCTCTCTCTCTCTCTCTCTCTCTCTCTCTCTCTCTCTCTCTCTCTCTCTCTCTCTTTCTCTCTCCTTCCCTCTTTCTCTCTCTCTTTTAATATATTTTATTGATTTTTTACAGAGAGGAAGGAAAAGAGATAGAGAGCCAGAAATGTTGATGAAAAAGAAACATTGACCAGCTGCCTCTTGCACACCCCCTACCGGGGATGTGCCCACAACCAATGTACATGTCCTTGACCGGAATTGAACCTGCGACCTTTCAGTCCACAGACCAACGCTCTACCACTGAGCCAAACCGGTTTTGGCAATGTAGTTCTTTCTCTTTGTGGCATCTTTATCTAGCTTTGGAATTAGGATAATGCTGGCCTCATAGAAAGACCTTGGAAGTGTTCCTTCTGCCAGGGCTGACTAGCAGACCCCGAGAGATAGAATGATTTCTCTGACACACATTTCTGCAAAAGAGAGGGCTAAGGAACCAGACAGCTCTGTTCACCTGCCTCCTTAGGCTTTTATTGTAACAACAGCTTGAACTAAAATTAACTATTATGTAGATACTATCAGCAGGGTAAGCATCCTTAAGAAGACACATGCATATTAAGGAAGTGCAAATTAAAATCAGAATGAGTCCAGCTGGTATAGCTCAGTGGTTAAGCATTGACCTATGAACCAAGAGGTCACTGGTTCAATTCCGTGTCTCTGTAGTGTCCTTTAAGCAAGGATGTTTTGAAGTCTAAATATAAAGATTCCTGTAAAACACTGGGGGACTAAGACTTATTTGGAAATGTCAGGGCAGGGTCTGCCGCCTTCAGCAAGGTTCCCCTGAAGGCCCCCTACCTTTAGGAGATTCCTCTTTACAGACTTTCCAACCAAGTCCCATGTTTCCCCACATCCTTCCTCTTGGGTTTTTGTTATAGTCTGAGGAGGATAGGTGTTAGTTCTTTGTATGTTTGGTAAAACTCCCATGTGAAGCCATCCATCCATACCTAGGCTTTTGATTGCTGGGAGATTTTTATTTTATTTTTTTTATAACTACTTCAATTTCATAATTATTTATGGATTTATTCAGGTTTTCTAATTCTTCTTGGTTGAATTTTGGAAGATAGTATTTTTCTAGAAATATGCCCATTTCATCGTGGTTGTCCAGATTGTTGCAATATCATTGTTCATAATATTTTTTTTTCTTTTGCCATCTTTATATTTCTGTGGTGTCGGTTGTTATTTCAACTCTTTCATTTATGATTTTGTTTATTTGAGTCCTATCTCTTTGTTTCTTGATGAGTCTGGTTAATGGTTCATCAATCTTTTCAACAAAATAGCTCTTGATTTTATTGAACTTTTGTATTGCTTTTTTAGTCTCCATGTTATTTATTTCTGCTCTAATTTTTATTATTTCCTTTCTTATAAGTACTCTGGGCTTTTCTTGTTCTATTCCTAATTCTTTTAGTTGTAGGTTAGATAATTTATTAGAATTTTTTTTTTTTTTTTTTTTTTTTTGAGGTATGCTTGTAATGTTATGAACTTTCCTCTTAGGACTGCTTTCACGGTGTCCCATACATTCTGGGTTGTTGTGTATTCTTTTTTTCCTCTTTTTCTTAGAGGAGCTAGCAGCTCCCACAGGGCAGGTAAAGAAAAAGAAAAGCTCTAGGTGAAACAGCCTGTCCTGTCCTCAGGAGCCCTGCCTGCCACACCCTGCATTTTGGCTTTTTCAGAGGAAACAAAAGCAGAGGCAAAGACTACCAGTTTGAACAGTCTCAAGAGCCTAACTGAGTGAATTGGAGGGAAAGGCCTCACTACCCAGGGAACCAGACTGGTACGTTCTCCATGTGAGAGATGATAGACACTTCAGGTTTCCAGCCATCTGAACTGAACTGCGTAAAAGGATTTCTGCCAAGCCCAGGGCGGAGCAATGCTTTGGGCCCCTCGCAGAGGAGTAGCTGTGGGACAGGGAAACACCCACCACATTCCCCAGAGACTGAGCAGCACCGCCCCCACCTAAGCTCTTTCAGAAACAGTCTTTTGAGTGATTAAGATTGACAGCTGGCTAGCAGGGGAAATTTCTGAGTCAGCCCTGGGCCCCATTCTGCTAACAAATCTGCTTTAGAGGGTAGATTGGCTACTCCTGCTTGCAGCCAACTGCCCTGGAGACACAAAAACTGTGGATCACTTGGAGCTTCAAGCTGGTTGTTGAAAGCTGAGTTTTGATTCAGGAAGTGATTATTTAATTCAGGAACCCTCTTTGTTTTTAAAAATATATATATTTTCGATGATGAGAAAGAATTATTGATCGGCTGCCTCCTGCATGACCCCCACTAGGGATCCAATGTTTACATCACCATTTGTCTGGGGATCAAACCGTGAGCTCCTGGTCATAGGTTGATGCTCAACCACTGAACCATGCATGCCAGGCATGGAACCCTCTGTGTTTAATGGATCACCAAATTGTGGCTAATATGGAGTGAGAAGATAGCAGACTGAAAATTGCTAGTACATTGCTGGCGATTGCCAGCTAATTATGCCTGATCTGAAAGAGAGGAGCCAGGTAAGACAAACCACAAACAGAACTTAAAAAACAAACTCTCATCTCCTGTGTTCATTAGAGTGTGGCCACTAAAAAGCATGGTTCACCAAAGCAATACCCTGAATGATTAGCTGAGAGAGCTGTGGAGCCAACCTCCAAGATTCACGTCACTTGAAACCACAGATTTAAGTATAATGGAAGTGAAATCTGCAATGTGATCTGTTTGTTGTCTCATGTGAAGCAAGCCTCAGCCACAAGTGGTTAAGTGCAAGATGGTCAACATGCTAAATTTGAAGATTCAGAGTTTGAAGAACACCTTCCTGTGTCATGGTTTAGACCACATGTGTCAAACACAAGGCCCGAGGGCCAAATCCTTCCTGCCAGGCCTTGCAATGTGGCCCGCACCGCGCTGTCATCACTGCACTCCGCTGCGTTTCCATCACAATGACAGTTTATGACTGTTCAGTAAACCATTCGGCCCGTGATTTAGGCTGGATTTTAGATTTTGGCCCCTTCTCTGATTGAGTTCGACACCCCTAGTTTAGAAAAATGAAAACAGGAGCCCCTAGTACAAACAAAGGGAGTGCAGAAAGTTCAAGGCACCGAGGAAAAGGAGAATCAAACTAACTCAAGGTTCTAAAGAGAGTGAAGGAAGAACTGGGACAATGAGGACAAGTTCTTCCCGTAGAGGGTGAGTCTGAGCTTCCTGATCTGTGTAGGTGCCTTGAGGTGTTGAGGGGGATCAGAATAATTCCTTTCCATTGTGCAGTTTGGGTGAGAGGTGTCTAAAGATGGAGATAGAAAAAAGCCACTTCAAATTTGCTGTCACCATTCAGAGAACTGTGGTTCCTCTAGGCTATCAAGTTTTTTTCCTCCAACATTTAATTTTGAAAATTTTCAAATATAGAGAAGGTAAAATAATTGATATATGCATAAAGAGGTAATAGCTAATTGGTCTTAACAGTGTCCCAGTCATAACCAACAGGCTGCTGTGCACAGGAGCTGGTGGGCAGGGACGGGAGTGGGGACTTCTGCCCCCAGCAAGGAGTGTGCAGGCCTGCCCAATACTAGCATCATGCTGCCTCAGAGGAGGAGGCCTCTCCCAATGCAGGCACATGCAGGCAGAAGCTGGGTGGTGGGGACACAGACAGGGGAGCATGCCCAAGTCGTCACAGTGAAGCCTGAGCAGGCCCGAGTGGACACAGACATTTTTTGTTTGGTAAAGGAACTGGAGTCTGTGTGGATGAAATCACCTTGGCGGCTGCGGCAGCTGGCAGTGGCAGCAGCAGTGGGATGGTGGGGGTGGTGTCTTTCCCTGGTTAGCCCTGTCACCTTCTGCAGAGGGGAGTGGACCTAAGCTGCCAATAGGACATCCCCTGAGGGCTCCCAGATTGTGAGAGGAGGCAGGCTGGGCTAAGCCTGCCTCCTCTCACAATGCACAAATTCATGCACCAAGTCCCTAGTTTTACAGTACTCATAAACCCACTATCTAGGTCCTATCACTAACTTAAAAAAATATATATATGTGTGTATATATATATATATATATATATATATATATATATATATAATTTATTTTTCACAGGGAGGAAGGGAGAGGGATAGAGAGCTAGAAACATTGATGAGAGTGAGATACATCAACCAGCTGCCTCCTGCACACCCCCCACCAGGGATATGCCTGCAACCAATGTACATGCCCTTGACCAGAATCGAACCTGGGAACTTTCAGTTCGCAGACTGACGCTCTATCCACTGAGCCAAATCGGTTTTGGCTTATTTTAAAAATTTATTTATTTATTTATTTATTTATTTATTTATTTATTTATTTTACTGCAAGATTAGTCATGTACTGAAGAAGGTCGTATTTATGTAGAGTTCTTTGGATATGGCAAAGAGAGTCTGGAATTTGAAAACCTTTGATTCTTGGCAAGTTGATTTTTCTAGACAATTAGAGAAGATCCTTAAACTTCAGAGAGAATGCCTTCATGGTTAATAGTTATGGAAATCAGGTCACAGAACTTGACACAAGTTGACACAGGGACCGTGGAATGAAAATCTTGGAGCCCAGATGAGAAAGCATTCACTCAGTATTGGGGGCCTGAGCCATGTAACTCCATTAGGCCAGGAGATAGTGATCAACTTTGGTCAAGTACAGTACGTTTTCTTTAGCAATTCCATATTTTTAGGTAAGTTACCCAAACCTTTCCTTGAACTTTAGAGTCACATTTGGTTTTCAGGCTGTGGGAAGAGTGACAGTAACTGCTGTCAGTTTCTTGGCCATTGAGGCTCTTGGGTGCGAGGAGAAGGGAGGAAGATGCATGGGAAATAGATGGGACTGATTGGTGCTTAGGCAGAAGTCTGGAAAATGGGCTATAAGCTGTCTTGAATTTGACATTTTTTACTATTATTAACATTTTATTATGTTTTATCCTCTCTATGTAGATATGTGTCCAACTCTCTACTTATCATATATTTTTGGATGCATTCAAAGTATGTTTAAGGCATCAGTATATTTTTATTTAAATACTTCAGCATATATATCATAAACTAGAGTTGAGTATTGGTTTACATTTTTTCTAAGGTAAAATTTATAAAGAATAAATGCACAATTCTTAAGTAAAATATTCAATGAATTTTGACAACTGCATACATCTTTGTAGCTCAAATATTTGGCAAGATATAAAATATTACAATCACCCCAGAAAGTTCTCTCATACCCATTCCCAGTTAACCCCCACCTCCTCTCCACCAGAGGAAACCACTGTTCTAATATTTTCCCACTATAGAACAGTTATGCTTGTTCTAGAACTTCAAATAAATGAAATAATTTGCTTGCTCATAAATAAAATTAATGAAATCCTACACTCATATATAAGTGAAATCATTTATATACTCATAAATATAAATTAAATAATTTATATATAAGTATATACTCCTGTATAAGGCTTCTTTCTCTTAACATGTTTTTCAGATGCACCCCTGTTGTTGCACACATAAGTACTTCTTTTCCTTTTATTGCCAAGGAATAAATGCATGACAGTTTGTCAGTCCATTCTTCTATCGACAATTACCTGGGCTGAAGTTTTGGCTTTCATAATTAAAGTTACTGTTAAACATTCTTGTACAAGTCTTTGTGTGAACATTTTTATTTGTATATTTTTTGTATTCATTTTTAATTTTTGTATTTGTATTTTCATTTGTTAAATCTCGCAACCCAAGCCCCAACACGGTTTTGAATTCAGTAGGTCGAGAGTGCGCCACCTGCCTCTTAACAAGCTCTCTGAGATTCTTATGAAGGTAGTTATAGCTCAGCTCTGAGAAATTGACCCTGTCATTGCAAAACCCACATTTGGAATCTGGTATCAGTGTGCATTCACTTCTCCATGGCAATTAGAATGAATTGGTTTAATTCTTTCTAGTGGATGTGTTTGGGCACTTTTCATGCTTAATAAAATGTTTATTCTGGTTACTAAAGTTTTCATATTAAAAAATTAAGGACTCAGTAGAACATGAGAATCTAGATTATCTGAACCAAATGCCAAAAAAGAATTGAGAAACTGTGTTCAAAAACAGAAAAAAATCATATTTTTAGCTATATGAAATCAGCATATTATTCTCAAAAATTACCTTATGCATCAGAGATAGAATGAGTAATATACTTTTATTTTCATTAGTGGATTAATATACTAGTATTTGCTAGTTTTGTGTTACACTAATACTGTTTGTTGTATGTGATATAGTAAATAAAATACAGTCCTGAAATAGCCTAATGGCAACTAGTAGGAAAAATGTTGGAAATATACAAGCGTTTTACTGTGAAATAATGTGAATAATGAAAATAATAATAAAAGAAATATTGAATGTATCTAGCACCTTTTTATCAATTGTTTAAAGGCTTTCATAAGTGATGGTTCCTTAAGTCTCACATCATCTCTGCATTTTAGGCAGGAGAGAGAATTTTCCCCCAGTGGAGAAATTAAGGGATAGACTCTTCAATACAAGGTTAGATATAAAGGGTAGAACCAAACACAAAAATAGAACTAAAGATTAGTTCTATTAATTTATTACCAGAAAACATCTTGGTTTGCCAAGTATGTACCACCTTGAACCACACAGATGGGATGCTTAGATTTATCTGGGCATACATGAACGGGAACACTAGTCTGCATTTGAAGACAGGCAGAATTCCTCTCTTGAATTATCTAGTTCAAGTTTCTTTTTCTGTTTAAATAGCTCTCACTAAAGAGTAAAGGGTACTATTTAAAGAAAGTAAAGCAAAAGCAATCTCATTTCAGTTCTCAGGGCTTTACAGATAAGTATCTTATTAAACACAAAGCTCAAACTACCCATTTCTACCTTGAGTGATTCCCCACCACAACCTGTCCTTGCAATGAAATGTGTGTGTCTCTTTAAGAATTTGTTTGGCCTGGTGGGTAACCCGGCCACTGAAAGCTGAATGTCATCCCAGCTGCCTTTGCTGAGGCACTCAGCCTGCTTCTTGGAGCCTCTTCAGCTCTCAGACATCAGCAGCTGTGGGCCGGTTATAACTAGACATTCCACTGAAGAATTATCCCTAGATTTCTGAAAAAGAATCCCCTTTGGGTGTTTGGTTTGGACAAGACGTCATTTTTCAGATCTGCTGTGTTTGCAGGCATCTTTAGAAATGTCTGCCATGACCTAGCAAAAACACTTGGCAGCAGGTGGGGAAGTGTGTGCGGGTTAAAGATGTACACGTTCTCTCCCATTTGGAACCCTTGAAAGCTCCTCTTCTGCCAGCAGGAATCTCTGGCTCTCTTTTTTATTATATCACCTCCATAGATTTTGCTACCTTGACTACTCTTTCCTTTTCTTGAATCAAATTTATATCTCCCAATTCTTTAAGTTTGGCCAAGTTTAGGAAACACCATGTTAGCTCTCGGCCATGCTATTTCCTTTCTTTGTCTTTTAAAAATTTATTTATTTATTGATTGATTGATTGATTGATTGATTTTTCACGGAGAGGAAGAGAGAGGGATAGAGAATTAGAAACATCAATGAGAGAGAATCATCGATCAGCTGTCTCTTGTACACCCCCTACTGGGGATGTGCCCGCAACCAAGGTACATGCCCTTGACAGGAATCGAACCCGGGACCTTTCAGTCCGCAGGCCGATGCTCTATCCCCTGAGCCAAACCGGTCCCGGCCTATTTCCTTTCTTAAGTAGAAATAGGAACATTGGATCCCTATCTTCATTATAAAGCTTTTTGGGGTCTTTCCCCCTTGTATCCTTTAATTATCTTTGTTGCTCAATATGGAACCTTTCCTGGTTCCCTACCACCCCCATAAGCTAGAAACTAGAAAGAGATTACACCTCCCTTATCAGGTTATGTTTTCCAACATCACATATTAGCGTTGATTTTGGTCCAGAGGTCATCTTACTAGTCCCAAGTCATTTACTCGCATCCCAAATGGAAAACATTTTTTAAGGTACAGCTCTGTACCTCCTCCTTCTTCATGTCACCTACTTTAATTTCAACTCGCTCCCTATTGTTCATTAACCCTTTAAAAAAGAAAAGCAAGTTATTGCTTTCATGCTCAATTATCTTTGACTTTCAGTATAAAATGAACCATTTACAGAACAAACGGGGAGGGAAACATTAAAAGCAAAAGCTATTAAAGAATTATAGACCTGAGAAGTCTCGCAGTACCTGTGAATTTTGCTCTGTAGTCAAGGAACCTATAAAACTGTACACACATTAGGAGGAAAGTTTCTACTCAGCATGCATTGACTTAACAACATAACTCCCAGTAACGTAAAGTGTGGACCTTGGTTCCTAAGGTACAATTTGTTGTTATCCTCTCTTTTGTAATAGGACAGGGTTTAAAAATATGCTACTGTGCATACACAATAGCTGCTTTCACTTATGCTTTTATCTGTGCAGAAATTATTCTCTTAGGCAAGAGATTAAAATAATGCTTTATAACTTTTAAAGAATTGCTAATCCAGGCAAACTTTTCTGAGAAAAATCCAGCCTTTAAAAAAGTCATCTCTAACCTTGGCATAAACAATAAACACTAATAAAATGTACTTCTTTCTACAATGGACAATGATGAGGATGAGAAAGCCATGATTTTTTTCTTTTTCCTCCCTTAGGAAGCCAGTGTAGTGCTGGCAGTGTATGCATTACGGCTGTCCATGGTACCAATAAGGTTGAATTTATGTGTGTGCATTTTGCTTCTAAACTTCAACATGGATCGGAGAAGATGGATGTTTTGAGTCAAGTGGATAATAGGAAGGAATTTACAATGGACATAGGCTGTTGCTGTTGGAAATGAATTCTGAGACCTGAGGCTGGCTCTGCCTGTGACCTCACTTTTGTGTGGGGTTGGATGGGAGGCTGAGAAAGACTCATGCCAGAAACTCACCTGTGTTATCTTCTTTAGATCTTCCCATTTTTTGACAGGAAGAAACAGGCTCAGAAGATGGGTGAATTGTATAGAGTTCTTTGGCAGAAAGCCATTTGCTTTGGCAGGACTGAAATAGTCAATGCTTGGCTTTTTTGTTTAGTTTTGTTTTTGTTTTCATCTAATTATGTTGCTCCTGTCTGCTCCCTCCATTTTCTGTTGGTGTCTCATGTCTTTGTCCAAGGGAATCTTTATTCGGGCTTATTTGTGTGAGTTGAAGCTCTACCTGTAAAACCGAGGCTGGGGTTCTTTTTTCTGCAATTTCTATTTTCTCTGAGCCCTTCTCAGACATTCCCAACAACTCAGATTAGCCTCATTCCCCGCCCCCCCCCCAACACCATGTCATCTTGCTTCCTTAAAAAAGCTCCTTTCTGATAGTTCTGACTTAACACAAAAGTAACACTTTACAATTCATGCCTTGATGTCCATTTGGAGGGCTCCATTTCCTGTTTAAAAGCACAAATTCTTCTTAAGGATAGAGCAAACCAGCAGAGTAGTTTTAGATCCATTTAAAAGGATCCCATAGGATAGAACAATTCTAGAATTGAATGTGACCTTAGAGAAATGCAGTTATCACTCATTTTATAGACAAATAAACTGATATCCCGACTTGCCCCAAATCATAGAATAACTGAACAGAATAGCTGAGACTAGAACCTAGGTCCTCTGACTCCGGGTTTGGGGCCCTTTACCACATCAAATAGTAGTAGTTGAATCATTAAAGATAGCTGCTGTTTTCCCTTGAAAAATTTCAATATCATCTCCTTTTACAAATTTCAAACATGAAACTGCACATTACCATTTTATTCTGAACTATTTCCCTTTTTGCACTGCTACTGGCATTTGGCCCTTGCATGTCAAATTTTTATTTTATTTTATTATTTTATTTTATTTTATTTTATTTTATTTTTTGGTGAGAAGAATGTGTTGACCAGTAGTACATGAGTTATATAATTGCATGTTGGTTTTTCTTATAATATGGTGTTGCCTGGGTTCTCTCCTTTAGTCATATACTGGTAACAGTATGGTGAGATGTGATCTTTCACATCTTGTTTATACTAGTACTAGTGACCGGTGCATGAAATTCATACACATTAAAAGGGAATTAATTAGAGGAAACATTTTAATATTGCTTTTGCCCTTTATATAAGAGTTTCAGAGATGAGATGAAAGAAAATTAGTAAAATGTATATGAAAATCTTCTTCCTGTGAGAGTCTGGGGTGTGCCATGGGAACCAGAGTCAAGTTCCTGCCCACCCACATGTGCCTCAAAATCACATGAGATCCAAACCCAGTCAGATAAAGAGCTTCACAGAGAAGAAAAAACTAAAGGAGTTCCTCACCACCAAACCAGTATTCTATGAAACTAGAGGCCTGGTGCATGAATTCATGCCTGGATGGCATCCAGCTGTTCTGCCCCATGGAGGTCTATTGGGCTGGGCCAGCCAGGAAGAGGGGACATGGGAGGTTGGTTGGCTGACTGTTCCTGCCCCCAATCAAGATGGAGCAGCCAATTTTTTTTTTGGGGGGGGGGGTGGCGGCTAGGGAGATGGGCTACTGGTAGTTGGTTGGCCCGCACACGATCAGGGTGGGTGGGTGGGGGGTGATCAGGGGAAGGGCTGGCTTGGGGGAGGGGCTGTGAGTGGTTGGCTAGCTAGCCCCACCCCCTGTTCAAAGACCCAGTAGAACTTCCAGTCTCGGGGACAATTTGCATATTAGCCTTTTATTATATAGGATGTTGAAGGGTATTTTTTAAGAAGAGAAAGAAAAAAAAAAGATAAGGAATATAAACAACAAAATAGAAAAAATACATACCTATCAACAATTAAATCTAAAAATCAAAGTAAGTGAATAAGAAATCTAATGAACAGAATAAACAGGTGAATAAAATAGAATCAGAGGCATGGAAATGGAACAGACTGCTGATTCTCACAGGGAAGGGGGGGGCAGGAAGAGATTAAACAAAGATCTTATATACATATATACATTACCTATGGGCATAGGTAATAGGGTGATGAAAGTCTGAGGCGGGGCAGGAACCAATGTGGGAGGGGGGGGGAAGAGGGACAACTGTAATAATCTCACCAATAAAGATTTTTAAAAATGTTTTGGAAGGAAGTATAATGCTATAGATGTTTATTTCACATGGTGGGATAAAGAGAGGAGAGAGATTTAAAAAGAAACACACACACACACACACACACACACACACACACACACATGCAAAACATCTGCTGATAAGACATGATCTTAAAGACTGGGAAGAAATTTACTCCAAAATGTTAGTAGTAGTTACTCTGGGTATGAAGAATATGAGTGACTTAAAAAAATTTTTTAATGCTTTCTTCTATTCTTCACATTTATTTTTCTTGTAATCTATGTAACCAGAAATAAATGAAATAATAAATGCCAGTGACAATTTAGACAAACTATTTGCTAACTCACAGTGATGTACATTTAAAAAAATATATATTTTTATTGATTTCAGAGAAGAAGGGAGAGGGAGAGAGAAATAGAAACATCAATGATGAGAGGGAATCATTGATCAGCTGCCTCCTGCACACCACCGCCCACAGCCCCCTGCCCCACCAAACTGGGGCATGTGCCTTTGACCAGAACTGAACCTAGAACCCTTCAGTCTGCAGGCTGATGCTCTATCCATTGAGCCAAACTAGCTCAGGCATGATGTAAAGTTTTTGAATGTTGAATACAATGTTGGCCAAGCTTATTGAAAAGCCATTAAGTGGAACTTTTTGTATATTAGTCTTATAGCACTGTGATTTTTTTTTCTATATTGATTTACTCCTTGTATTTCACAAAATATGCTTCCTAAGATCATGCTACAATACATTTCATTGTTATATGAAAATGGTTATTTGTTTGATGTCAAAAAGAATTTCACAACAATATATTTAAAAGCATTTTCCTTTGCTTTCTATTTTGTAGAAAAAATTAAAAATGGATTTACTAGGTAACAGATAACTGAAAGTACTAGTATTCAACTTGATAAAGATAGGAACAGTTGATTTCCCAGTTATTCAAAGCCATAGCCTTGATATGCAGACTAACTCCATTTGAGAGGGAAGTAATTATACTTTTATTCCTAATTTCAACTTTAGGATTAATGTTGTGTTCATGATATGTTGAATTAAATATTAAAGTTCTGATCAGTATGACGTCAGAGAATCATAGATTTTAATCTTAAAAGATTGTCTTACCTATTACTCTGCACTAATTAGTAGTTTCTAACAGATGAAGATTCACCCTGTTGAACACCAACAATGAAGAATGTTAATATCTTTTTGGATAATTTATTGCTATTCTTGTTATAAAAATTATTTTTAACCTAATTTTTACTTCTTACACTGTTTCAGCTTTTTTTTTTATCTAGCTCTAATATTGATGAAGAATAATGTAATGAATGTACTTTTTCACATTTAAAATTTATTATTAAATTGCTCTTTGATTTCCCATGCCACAGGGTATTAAATCTCAGTTTCTATCAGTGATCTTTTTACAATTTTCCCCATTGCTTTCACAGTCCATGGTCATGCCTCTGTGATATCCAGTCCATGAATTTTAGAAAATAGATAGGAGAGGCCTCTTATTATACTCCTAGCTCAATTTTTAACTCTTCTGACAAATGTTTTCCGGAATGTTGAGAAATACATGGAGGTATGAAGGATCAGGTTCCTTCCATCAATCAATGCTCTACAAGGACGTGACAAAATAATCTGGAACTTTTTATAGATCAAGAAAGGAAGAATAGGTGATGGTAGCCCCTTCTTTGTTTTCTTCGTGGAGATGAAAGTGGGGGAAGGAATAAAAAGGAAGAAAGTAAGACTTCCAGATAGAGCAGTAAAGGAGCTACCTTTGGCAGGATAGAGGACAGGGAAAAACAGCAACACGTAAGCTATATAGACTCATAGCTAAGCTATGATTAGCTTCGGCTCAGAAATCTGTGCCTTATAAACATGTCCATCACCACAGTTCTCTGGTCTCCGTGGTAGAGAGGGCTGCCTCCTAGCACTAAAAATGATGGTATATTTTGAGGTGGTTTTGGTGAGAATGGGGACCTCTGTGTAGCTGTCCTTCTTCCTGGCAAGATGCCTCACGAATTCTTCGGTGTTGGTCTCCTCCAGGACTCTCCTAAGTACATATGATCCCTTTACAAATAGGTGCTGATATAAAATGCGAAGGAGAGAGAAAGCATGTTGTAAAAAAGTTTCATGGAAAAGAGGGATTTGAGTTGGGCTCTAAGCAAATGAGTACAATTTGGAAGGGGGAACACTGAGGAAGATGGAGACTTACACGAGCAAGTCAACAATATTCCCCACACCGGCAATGACTAACCAACAGCCAGTCTCCAGGTTACAGTTACGGATGTGAAGATTCCAGCAGAATGTGTTGGTGAGGGGTCTCAATCCTATCTTTTATAGGTTAATTATATTGTCAACTTCTTTTACTTTTCAAATATAATTTTTAATTAATATGAAGAGAAAAGCACCTTATTAAGGAAATATAATTCTATCGATATAATTTTTTGGCTTCTCTAAAAATTATTTTTTTCTTCATATTCTCTTCTCACAAAACTAGATAGTCTGTTATGTATGAATGAAAACCCCACTAAACACTTTAGAGTGGTTAATAAAGAAATGAGCATGTCAACAGGTTTGAGACCATTTTCTGCCAAAGAAATAAATAAATTGATAGCCACTGAAAAGAACAAAAAAGAAATGAGCAAACTGAAATTGAATAAAGGCAAAATATATCTTCTAAAAGAAAAATAATGAAACAAAGTGAAAAATACAGCTGAAGCTGCCATATGTTGAGAATGAACACCCAGTGGTGATGAAAGCTGACTGGCAATTTTTAGAGGAAAGTGTGAAACTGATGTCAGATAGAGACCGATCCATAAATTTGGAGAAGATAAAAACAACCTATAGGCTTAAGTCAGAGCACAAGGGTGCTATGCATTATGAATACCACCTTGCAGAATTATTTGATAACTAAATACTGATACTGGCTTTTCTTATATAATCTCTAACCATTTTATTCCCAACAAGAGTTAGTACAGCATGCCCTTTGAAACTTTGCTATTAATTACAGAACAAATTTGTCAGAAGAGCTCAGAAATTGAGCTGTGAGGGAAATGGGGTCTCTCGTATGTGTTTTCTGAAATTCATGGAACCTTAATTTACCTGGACTCTGGCTTCTGTCTTTTATTGCAAGGCATAGACAGTCTATTTGGCAATACTGGTGATAAAAATACAACGAAAGATTAAAAATGGCAGCAGAGTAAGTGTATGCTTCATGTACATGCCCCCAGGAAATACAGGAAAACTTCCTGAATAATCAAGGAAAAATTTGGCAGGAAAGAACCTGGACATCCTAGAACTGAAAGTGGAGACCGCATAGAGACTGATTTATAATTGTAAAAGAATAAGTTAATTTTAGCTTAAAAAGGTAAAGAATAAAAGTACTTAATGTTTGCGGCAAATGGAATCTAAATTATCCTTTCAATGGAACCACCATAATTCCGTGTTTTTGAAGGAACAAACACAAAGCACTTGAAGTTCAGACAAATGAGTTTACCTAGGGAAATCACAGGCAAAGAGCGAAAGCCTGGTACTGTTTATTTCTTGTAGACTGAGCAAACTATTCTCTAAAGAGGAGTTAAACTTGCCCTTAACAAGAATTTAGTTGGAGCCCTTGGGGCCTGTCCCTTACCTTTAAGGTCAACATCAGGTGTCCTTGCAAACATCCAGTGGTGCCACTGTCAGAGTCAGCGTTTGGGGCTGGATAGACGATTGTTTCTGGCTCACAAGACAGTCTCGTGAATTCTTGTTTTTGTAAATGAGGAAAACGCAGCAGGATCGTACTGTCAAAATTTGGGAAGGACACAGACATGGGTAATGGCATTTGCCCACTAAGTTATCTCCTCTTCATTCGCAACCCAGGCATGTGACCTTGACTGGAATCTAACCCGGGACCCTTCAGTCTGCAGGCCAAACTGTAGCCACTGAGCCAAACCAGCTAGGGCTCATTTTATGTTCTTATCATTATGCATTGCGGGTTGTGAGGTAGTAAATTTAAGTTAGAAATGAGCAAAATGAGTGGTTGTGTATTAGAATAACATTCTGGTTCTCAAACTGCTGAGTAAAGTGTTACTGCAGTGCCCGGGGCCCTATTCCTCCTGGCTCTTCCCCCCTTTCTTATTCATTAAGGGGGTCAAGGCCCAGGAATCTGCATTTTAGCAAATCCAAGCACCTGGTGCAGAAGGCACATGAATCTTTCTTTATGAAGTGTTAGCATGCATGAAAGGGTCTTGTAAAACATGTGCAAAACAAATTTTTAAATTGTTAGTAAACTTTGCCTAGTAATAGCTGACAGTCATTCATCAGCTTCTGTGCCTGAGACTCACGATCCAGGTTCTCTTTTACCCCATTTTCCAGATGAGGAAACCGAGATGTAAAAAGAATAGTATATAGCAGAGCCAGGACTCAACACAGATGATTTGCCCCACTGTCCACTCTTTAAACCACAAGTTATCCTGCTTCTCCCATTACTTCTCGCTATCAGTGGATACCGCAGGAGTGAAAACTTGATGCTTCCAGGAATTCAGCCTATCGTAACACTGTCACCTCTGTCATTGTTCAGGTGTAAATACAGCCATAAGCCGACAGTCCTGAATAAATGTGAAACAAAGTTGGATGGGGTCCCTGAGGGCACTGACAGGCACTTGCACAACACATTGCACGCTCTTGGTTGTACGCTGACCCCTGTCTGGTTGAAGTGTGAGTCTGATGCAGTCTAGGACTTTCACATTTTTTGATTTATATGTTGGTAAAGTTTTACCAATTAAGGGGGGAAATGCCTTTGGGTGAGGGATTATTTTAATTGTTTAGTATTAGGTGACTTTGCACTGGATAGTGTTGCTGAAGGATATATATATATATATATATATATATATATATATATATATATATATAAATGAACTTTTGGTTGATTGACAGAATTTTGACCAAATTCATCAGACATTTGAGCATTATGAAGAGTCATTTTCCTTTACCACTCAATTATTGCCTTCTAAATGGATAAATTAATATGAAAGTAATAAGTAGGACCTCACTAGAGGCTGTGATAGATAACAAATACATAAATCATGGCATTCAGTGTTTCCCAAAGTGGTACGCGTACCCCAGGGGTACGGGAAGAGTTTGGTGGGGGTACGCGTTGCACCGGAGTTTGGTGGGGACATGCATTGCACAGTGCTTAGCTGCGCCTAATTCTACGTTCTCATGAGTATGAGGGGTACTCAGCATTACGAAAATTATAGAAGGGGTACACATATGTCAAAAGTTTGGGAAACACTGAAAAGAATGGCTGATTTAAACATAAAAGTATTTCATTCATTTTTTATAATTCACTGTATAATCAGTGAGTTTCTTTAAAAAAAAATTAAAGGATGTGTATACTTAAAAAGGCTCTCCTTTCCCTTTTTTCTTGATGTTTTTTTCTCTCTCTTCCCTCTTTCTTTTCTTTCTCTCTAACTGCTGGCACTTGAATGTAGAAAATAGGCTCATTTGTTTTATCTTCTCATGAGCTTTGATTGCTCAGTGTAAGGAAAACTATAGTCTGGAGAGGGGCACTAATGTTGGATGCTGATTTTATCATCTTTTGTCATGTAACAGAAGACATAAAAACCAACAAAATGTGCTATTTATAGAAAATACCTATACCTGTTTTGTTAACCCAAGATTTGACCCCTTTACATGTAATTTCAGGTTTAAAAAAAGATCAAAGGTCAACCTTCAGGTTCTGTATGCACCATGTCCCCCATAGTCTGTGTGTCCCCTAAGAAAAGCACCAGGTCTTTTTCATTGTCACCTTCTCAGGCACAGCAAACGGCTGGCAGCATGTGCTAGTATTTGAGGATGAACTGTTTGAAGGATGATGAACTGACAGCAATGTCTTAGCTCACTGAAATGGCAGCTTGGCCACCTGTGATGTATCATCTTTTCATAGTCAGTGTGTTTTGCTGGAAAAGATACAGGAAGGGGAGTCTGGAGATTTGAGTTCTTTCGTTAGTTCTGCAAACTTAAGGAGTTCTAAGGACTTCAGGCTACAATTTTTTCATAGAGAAAGTAAAATACTTGGACTAAATGGTTTTCTTTAGTCTCTTCCTGATTTAAAATGTATGTTTTAAGCCCTAGCCGGTTTGGCTCGGTGGTAAGAGCACTGGCCTGTGGATTAAACGGGCCCAGGTTAGATTTCAGTTAAGGACATGTACCTTGGTTGCAGCTGATTGATGTTTCTCTCTCATTGATGTTTCTAACTCTCTATTCCTCTCCCTTCCTCTCTGTAAAAAAATAAAAAATTAACAAAAATTTATTTTTAAAAAAAATATGTTTTAAAATTGAAGAGAATTTTTTATTTTGAAATAATTTCAAAATTACAGAAAAGTTGCAACAACAGTTGAAAGTCCTGTCTACACTTCACTCAGCTTCACCAGTTAACATTTTGCCTCGTTTGCTTTACTATTCTTTGTTCTGAAACATTTGAGGGGGCAGATATTCTGGAGTCTACTTCCTAAGGACAATGACATATTTACCAAAACCATTATATATTTATCAAATTCAAGAGAGTTAACACTGATTCCATACTCTTATCTAATAATAGCCCATATTTAAATTTTGCCAGTTGTCATATTTTTTGTCAAGTTTTCCCCCTGCTCCAGGACCCATTCCAGAATCACACACTGCACTTAGCAGTCTCTCTAGTCTTCTCAGATCTGGAACAGAACTCAGTGTTTCTTTTGTTTCACATGACTTTGACATTTACGAAAATTACAGGCCGATTTCTTTTTTGTAGAAGGTCTCTTAATTTGGGGGGGTTGTTTAATGTTTCTTCATAATTAGATTCAGGCTGCGTATTTTTGGCAGGAATCCTACACTAAGTAATACTGTGTTCTTCTTGGTGCATCGCATCAGCGGATACATGACACCATGACGTTAAAAAAACATTTTTTTTTTTTAAGATGGGAGTTTCATATGGGAGGGGAAGTTTTCCATTCTCATTGGATTTGGGCTTGTTAAGACCATAAACAAAGGGAAATAATTACAAAATTACCTAGATACTGGAATTCCTTATATTAAAAAGTTGATTGCCTATGTATTGTAGTTTTCATCTAAATAATTTTACTTGCATGATAGAGAACCTTAAAATAACCATCAAGTTTGAAAAGTTTTTGTAAAGCATTCTAAAGAGAATGCAAATGTCTTCACTCTGGAGCCCACATGATATTGTTGCTGTTGTTTTTCTTAAAAGAAAAAAAAAAACTCATAAAAATCAGCTTGTTAATATTATGCCAGGCAGAATTGTAAAGGGTAACTAGACAACTAGATCAGACAATGGTAGAAGAAGAAAAAGAATCAGAAAGCAACTTTCCTGACCCCAATACTTTCTCACTACATTGTGGTTCTCATGAGTCACTATTTGGAAACAAATCTGGCTTTTTTTTTTAAGTAACGTATTTCTCAGAAGTGCACCATGGACCAGTTTCAATGACTCTGCCTTAAAAATAACCACCTAGGGCTCGTTTGGGGCCACTCTGGGCACTGTAGTGTTACTGCCAAGCAGTAGATGGCACTGTTAATATGTGTTGATTTTATTATAAAATCTGGAAAAGGGAAGTAGTATTCCAAAGATTTACTATGTGGTTGTTCCAACTAAAGTTAGTGACACTTTACTTATTTGGTAAAGTCCTGTCAATGGTATGATCTCTATGATGTTTATTTAATTTATTTAAAATATTTTTATTGATTTCAGAGAGGAAGTGGGAGAGAGGTAGAAACATCAAGGATCAGAAAGAATCATTGATCAGCTGCCTCCTGCATGCCCCACACTAGGGATAGAGCCTACAACCTGGGCATGTGACCTGATTGGGAGTTGAACTGTGACCTCCTGGTTCATAGGTCGATGCTCAAACACTAAGCCAATCCGTCTGGGGGCTATGGTGTTTATTTTCATCTCCCCTAACATTATCTATTTGTGGAAGTTTTTTTTGTTTTATTTTTTTAAATATATTTTATTGATTTTGTACAGAGAGGAAGGGAGAGAGATAGAGAGTTAGAAACATCGATGAGAGTCATCGATCAGCTGCCTCTTGCACACCCCCTACTGGGGATATGCCTGCAACCAAGGTACATGCCCCTGCCCGGAATTGAACCTGGGACCTTTCAGTCCCCAAGCCAATGCTCTATCCATTGAGCCAAACCAGTTTCGGCTATCTGTGGAAGTTTTCTTTTTGTTTTATTAGTTTAGTTTTGTTTTGTCGCACATACAAATAATTCAACTTGTAATCTTTATTCCAAGAGTTTGGTACTTCAATGGGGCATTGCGAAGGCATTTTATTCATCTCGGATACTGCAGACTTAGGAAGACAGATATATAGTCTCTAACAACCTTTATACATTTCTTAGCTAAAAAAAATACTCTAACCGAAACCGGTTTGGCTCAGTGGATAGAGCATCGGCCTGCGGACTGAAGGGTCCTGGGTTTGATTCCGGTCAAGGGCATGTACCTTGGTTTCGGGCACATCCCCAGTGGGGGGTGTGCAGGGGGCAGCTGATCGATGATTCTCTCTCATCCATGTTTCTAATTCTCTATCCCTCTCTCTTCCTCTCTGTAAAAAAAAAAAAAAAAAAAAAAAAAAAAATATATATATATATATATATATATATATATATATATATATATATTTAAAACAATACTCTAGAGCATTTCATACTTTTGACCTATTTGTATGATGCAGGCGTCCTCAAACTTTTTAAAGTGGGGGCCAGATCACGGTCCCTCAGAGAGCTGGAGGGCCGGACTATATGAACTACTAATTCCTACTGTAACACCTTGGCTGCGCTCACTGCCCAAAAAACCTGGCGGGCCGGATCAGACTCCTCTGCAGGCCGCATGTGGCCCGCGGGCCATAGTTTGAAGACCCCTGTCAGATGCTTACATAGAATTTTTTAATATGTATTCCAGTTTTCTAATGTTTTATTTAGTTGTTTAAAATAACTAGATTGTTGATTGTTTTTCTTTAGATAAAAATATCATGAAGATACAAGTGTTTCATATTTCATGACAACATTAAAAAAAATTTTTTTAATGAGTGGGTAAGATATTTTACAAATCACAAGAAACCTAAAAAAAATCTGAAAATAGCAGCATCCCCATAATCCTTAATGAATTCAGGCCCTGATTATTTGCATTGAATGAAAACTTTACTGGCTCATTATATCACCTTTTAAACATCTCACTTAAATTATGCAGATAAAAATTGCATTCTGTTTCTTTACTTAAAAAAACTTGAAGAAATAATTAACACTATGTTTAACCAAATGCTTCAGCGGAGAAAAATAATAAATAAGAAACTGGCATTCACTTTTGCTTCTTTTAAAAAATAAAACATTTTAGTTTTTCATCTCAGGGTGGGGGAAGTTTACACCTCCTACAACCATGACATCATATGAAATATTGACATCTATAATACTATCAACCTAATTAACTATTTGCTGTGCACATTGCGGTGAAAGTACATTGAGACTTCTTTTGTACTCTTATCACTTGTTTAATAGCAAATTGCCTGGCATCTGTGTATTAAGGCTTTGATCTAATACTCTATCAGTTGTTGGCTCAGGCACAGGAGACTGCAGAGTACACAAAGCTGTCGCTGCAGACTCCAGGGAAAAAAGAAGCTGTGGATAGAGCCTCTGAGTCAGTCAATATTTGCATGATGCAATGATAATGCCTTCTTTATGTTAGGTTGTTATTTCACTGAAGCAAGTAGGAAACTTCCTTTTTAAGAACGTGGTATATTTTCTTAGAAATTCTTCCCCCCTCTTTCCTTTACCTGGTACATATATGGCCTATTTTCTTTCATCTCCCTTCATTTTCCTTCCTGCCTTCAACATTTGACGATACACAAATGCAACATGGTAAGTATTCTTGAGGCGTCCACATTGTTTTTCAAGATTTATATGTAAAGGAATTTTGATAAAAAATGATCTTGCCTACAATATGTCAAAATCTTAAGTCAAAATTGACTGCTTTATTTTCATACCGTAGATATAAAAGCTGCTTGTTTTATTCCTATTTTCTATTCTCATCTTCAATTAGTTGGTTTGTAAACTCAAAACACCGATGTCTTAATTCTACTTTCTAGTGTACACTTCAGGCTAGTTCATTTTTTAACATTACGCACAGGTTATGAAAAATAAATCTTATAAAATTAATATTTGAATGAAAGCAATTGAAAGCTATGTTTATATCGCAGCAAAAGTTAAAATTTTCTCTACCATATTTCTTGTTTCACATTATTTTAGAATTCATGACTTTTGCAATGAGGATTTGATATTTATAAGATTCTGATTATACTTAGCAAATGTTTCCAATCGCATTCTATTATGAGATTCTTTTTCTCTTTCCATTTTCTTTCCACTTCTTTTGTTTTTAACATACGAATGGGAGTCAGTGGTAATAAAACAACCACAATGGCATCCCCTTTAAGTCATTCAATCAACATTTATGAAGTGGCCTGATGGGCCAAACACAGTGTTATTTGCTGGAGGAGACATACAAGGCACACCGGCCCTTTCCTCAGAGTGTGTACAGTTCAGTTGACCTGTAACATCAAGTAAGTAACATGAAGAACTATAGGAGTTATGTTAAAGCTCTGTATAATGTATACTCTGGGCCAGAGGAAGAAATGGCCAATTCTACTCAGACTAAATGTTGGTGGACTTCAAGGCAAAGGAGTGAAGAATCTTAAAAGCCAAAGGAAGAAATAACATCAATGAAAGACTGTTCCACAGCTCCAAATATTTGAAGAACAAATAAGACAAATACTTAAAAGATTTTTTTGTCAATGACTATTAGGTAATTATTTATTTATTTTTTAAAAAATATATTTTATTGGTTTTTTTACAGAGAGGAAGAGAGAGGGATAGAGAGTTAGAAACATCGATGAGAGAGAAACATCGATCAGCTGCCTCTTGCACACTTCCTACTGGGGATGTGCCCACAACCAAGGTACAGGTCCTTGACCAGAATCGAACCCAGGACCTTTCAATCCGCAGACCGATGCTCTATCCACTGAGCCAAACCAGTTTCAGCTTAGGTAGTTATTTATGACTCTGACCAGAAGAGTTCCAATGAACGTGGGAGTGAATAAAGATAATAAGCCACACTACTTAAAGTCAGAATGAATGGAGATGACAAGGTGGCTATAGAATATTCCTTCAAGGACATTGACTGTTATGGTAAAAAGAGTGACAGAACTAAAAGAGAAATTATGGTATTTCTGTGTCAATACCCATGTGCATTTTCAGTATAGAGAGATATTGGTAAGAGCTGGTTACCTCATTCCAAAAAGGTCCTATTCATTCACTTCCACAATTGTGTATGAAAATATACAATTTTCTACCCCTTTTCAACTATATATTAACATACCTTCTAAAGTTTGCTCATCTGATAGCAAAAAATCTTTTAATTTGTAATTTCCTGCTTATTAATGAGGTTAAACATACCTTTTAGCTATTTGAATTTATTCATTCTTGTATTGCTTATTTATAATCTTTGCCATTCTCCTATTACATTTGTTATTTTAGTTATCTTTTTTTTTCCTGCTGTATATGTTGAAAACATTTTCTTCTGGGCTATAGTTGTTTTAGCTTTGTTTATAGTGTGTTAATAACAACCATATATGTCAGTCTTTACCTTTATAAAATTTAAAAAGTATTCTTATTTGTTTTATTTTAATACTAGTGGCCTGGAGCATGAACTTCATGCATTGGGTTGGGTTGTCCCTCAGCCCAGCCTGCAGCCTCTCCAATCTGGGATCCCTCGAGGGATGTCCAACTGCCAGTTTAGGCCCGATCTCTCTCGCAATCCAGGATGGCTGGCTCCTAATATCTCACTTGCCTGCCAGCCTGCCCACCCCCAATCACCCCCACTGCTGGCCTGCTCACCCCCAACTGTCCCCCCGCCGCCAGCCTGATCACCCCCAATTGCCCTCCCTCCTGGCCTGACCACCTCTAACCGCCTCAGCCTCGGCCCCACCACCATGGCTTTGTCTGGAAGGTCTCCTGGCCTAATTAGCATATTATCCTTTTATTAGTAAAGATTGTGTTTATGTTTTTATAGGCGTAACATAATATAGTGCAAAAAATGGATACTTTACTATTCTTACACCATTTATTAAACATCTATTCTTTTCCTAATGGCTTGAAATGTCACTTTTATTATATACCAAATTCCATGTATATGAGTATGCTTTCAGAGTTTCTATTTTTCCTATTAGTATATTTGCCTATTCCTGCACTGTTTTACATAATGCAACTTTAGATAATATAAAATACTATTTTTAATATTAAATAGGACAGATATTCTTCATTTTTCCTCTTTTTTTTTTCCAAAAAATTTGAAGGTATGTTCTTGTTCACTTTGTTCTTCAGATGAATTTTAGGATAAGCTGGTCAAGTTGTATTAAAGATCCTATTAGAATTTCAGTTGATAGTACATTGGCTCATAGATAAAAAAAAGTCTTTATCCTAGGAAGTCTTGCCAGTCAGAAACTTGTCCATTAATCTTCTTGAAGCCTGTTTAAAAAAAAGTCTTCCTCACATGACTTTCATTTTTCTTGTTTTACTTATTTCTAATGTTATAGTTTTTGCTTCTTTTTTAAAGTGTAAAAAAGGAAAACAGAAAAACAAATACAGTGGAAATGACATACAAGACGATCACTAAGCACATCAGTGAGCCACAGGCACGGGAGGGCAGGGCATGCCTGCGCCCTGGCTGCCGGGCACCACGCCCACCCTGCGTGGGACGGGAAGGAGTGCCTCATGCTGAAGTCGTTCTGGGAGACCAATAACCACCTACATTTCCCTTTATTTAAGAGACACACTAGCCGGGACCAGTTTGGCTCCCGGGTTCGATTCCGGGCAAGGGCATGGGCATGTACCTGGTTGCGGGCACATCCCCAGTAGGGGGTGTGCAAGAGGCAGCTGATCGATGTTTCCCTCTCACTGATGTTTCTAATTCTCTATCCCTCTCTCTTCTTCTCTGTAAAAAATCAATAAAATATATTAAAAACAAACAAACAAACAAAAAAATGAAGCAGGCTCCCCGATTCTCTTCTCTGTCCAACCCTAGAGGGGGATGGATGCCCAGTCCTGGTCGGGGTCTGGAGTGGACAGACCCCATGTGTCAGGGTGCTTGCTGCTGCCGCCCCGTCCCCATCCTTCCGCACGGGCAGGAGAGCGTTGGGTGTGGAAGGCCGTGCCGTTTCTCAGTTCAGAGCCAGAGCTGCGAGGGGAGAGGATCCTCGGGCTGAGGAGGGAGGCAGGCTCTGGGTGCTGCCACACTGCTCTTTGTCTGGCAGGGCCTCCTCCTTCTGGTCCAATTCTCTGTTCTCAGGTCTTCTCAGGCTCCTGCAAAACCTCGTCCATGAAGTCCTGGGACTTCTGCTTGTAGGACACAGTTGATCGAATCGCGTTATTGAAGAGCTTCAGCACGTTGGTGCTATCAGCCGCTGAGACAGAGTACAGGGGTAGGAAGAACTTCCTGGCAAAATTGAAGCTCTTTGGGGTCACCTTTGTGTCAGCATCGATTTTATGGCCACCACCACACACGGCTCTCTGGTGTGAACTCCCGAAGCTCTGTTCCAGGTGGCAGGTTCTTAGAGGGGGCTTTCCTCTGCACATCGAACACCATGATGCAGGCGTGAGCCTGTGGAAGTAGGAGGCATGCATACTCTGGAACCGCTCCTGGCCCGCTGTGTCCCAACAGTCCACAAGCACGGTCTTGCCATCCACAGTGGCTGTGTGCTTACACGGGGTCAGGCGTACGTGGACAGTTGCTGGGGAGATCCTAGTAAGAGCCGGTTACCTCATGAGAAATCTCTCCACGAGTTTGGACTTGCCCACAGCACTGTCCCCCAGATGACCTTCACGCTGTCCTCAGCATCATATTTCTCTTGGTCCACCTCACAGGGGCTGGCTTTGTCCCTGGCCATTGACCCCTGGCTCAGCTCAGGGGAGGGGGCTCCTATCACAGACGCACACTCTCCGGGCCAAACCTCCCACTCCCACCCGCAGGGCTGACCCGGCTCCCAGGTTTTGCTTCCTTTGTGTATATAAACTTTCCCGCCATTGGAACACGTTTTACCACAAACAACAGAAATCACAACTGTGGCTTAAAGAAACAGGAGTTTATTTTCTTCATGTAACAGAAAGGCCAAAGGCAAGCAGCTGCCAGTGTTGGCTTAGCAGCTGCACACGGGCCACGAAGTTTCAGTCTCACTGTATGTGCGCACCCGCTCGGGGTGTTTTGTGGAAGAGCCTCAAGGAGCCAAAGAGCCGAATGTGGCTCAGGATCTTCAGTTTGCCGACCACTGGTCTAGGTAGAGAAGATTGTATGTGAACAATAATGACTGTCTCTTCCTCGCAAATATATATACCTCGTTTTTAAAAACCATTTTTCCGTTTAGATCTTATTGCACTGGTAGCATCCCATTTTTTGTCTTAGGGATGTAATAGTCTCTGAAGTCTTTTTGAATATATTGATCAGAATTTATTTTTCCCATTTTCTTCATTCTTTTAATTATTTTAATCTTCATGAAATCTTTTTGTTATTGTCCCTGTTGTTAAACACTGTTTGTTTTCCTTCAATATCTTGCAAACCTCAGTTGCTTATTTAACATAAGTAATGATGGAAAGACCAGTTACATTCATACTGGCAGCTAAGACAGGTCTCCTCCGAAGCAGTCTTCACCCGATTCCCCTGTCTAGGAGGGCTGACTGAGACGGGCAGGCTTCATTTGAGGTGCCTGGGCTTGGAGCAGCTGGCTACGGATTGACCCCTTCCACCACCCGCCAGTGCCGAAACGGGGAAGGCTTAATTCTGATGCTGAGGCAGGCAGTGCGTTTGCCTCCGGGCAGAGGACTTCCCATCACTCCTTCCCCTTCCCTGCATGCTCTGCGGCCTGCCTTCCTTCTCTTTCTGGGCCTTATGTCCAAACAGGGAGCCCACCTTCAGGATATTTCTTGAGAGAGAGGGAAGCTCTGAGGGTTTAGCCAGGGGTTAAAGGCGGCTCCTGCCAGCAGCTTTTCATTAACAAGGGAAAGGGGACGCCTGCCAGTGTTTGCTGTTCCAAGGGCAGTTCTTGAGTGAATCTCAAGTTCCCGCCAGGGCTCCTCCAAGAGCGAGACTTCTCTGACTATGTCCCTCTCTTCAGCTCTTGGTTTGGGGTGTGCTCTTTCCCTCGGATCTGTCCTCAGTCAGTACTGTCTCCCTTTGCTTTCCTATCTTCTAGGCTTCTTTAGGATTTCTTGTCTGCTGATGAAAATCTCCTTTATTTTGCAGTATTCTTATGAATATATTTTGTTAAAAGCACCTGTCTTTTCAGCTATTTCCTATTTCTGGGGTTGTGGCCAGGAGTGGATGCATTTGTTTGGCCTGCTCTCTGACCTGCACTGCTCCTGGAGGGATGCTTACAAACCATTTACTAGTACACGTGGTTAGTTGGTTGTCCTTCACAAATCAAGCAAAACACCCGTGTGGTGAGTAATTGTTAAGTAACCATCTGTACTCAGGAAATCTTTCAGTCATAAATACACTGTATAGTTTGATGTGCAATGATGCATTCTTAGGCTTTATTATAACAAAATAAATGCTGGTACCTAAAGGTATTGATTCAGTGTCTCTCAAAGTGTACCCCCATGGGTGTTTGTCTGTTTTCCGTGTGCTTGCCTCACCTTAGAGACAATTTCTTTAAAAAAAATTTAAAACTAAACATTTTCTGATAATACAAAAGTTTCTAAAGGTGATGTTTAAATAATGTTGATGCCTGGAAATCATAAGCAAAAGTTCAATTTACTGTATTTTATTGTTGTTCTTTTGGATGGGGAAAGAGGATAGAAGAATCTTTCTTGTTTTCTTCAGAAATTAAATTGTTTGTTAAAGGAACTATTATATTATCATAGCAATAGATTTTATTTTCTATTTAACTCACCTCCAGGGGAGACTGTCTATCCAGAAGGAAGTCCCAGAAGCTTCTCAAATGACTAGATTGATAAATTTACTGAAAATGAAGACTAACCTTGCTGACTATGGACAGTCTGTAAGACCAATTCCTCCTCCTCATGAACTCATGGCACAATCTGTAGAGTTAGGTTTGAAAATGAAAAGGTATGAAACATGTTGGTTTCGATGGTGAACTCTGGTCTGCCATCTTAAAAACTTGATTCTTACAATCATGCAAAGATTCATGCAAGAATAGGCCTTCCTTCCCCTGGCTTCATTTCCGGCTGCCTGGAAGCCTGTAAGTCCTCACTGCCAACCACCCAAAAGCCTGCAAGTCCTCACTCCTGGTGGAGCATCGCTCCTATGACTGCTCCCACCCCCTACTCTCCCTCTCATAGCAGGCGGCTGCTCCACACATGCATATGCAAATTAAACCACCATCTTTGTTGGGTTAATTTGCCTACTCACTCCTTATTGGCTGATGGGCATCGTGGAGTTATGATCAATTTGTATATTTCTCTTTTATTAGTGTAGATCAAAATTCTACAAAAATTATGCCAAAGCATCTAAAGGTTCTAAATAAAACACCATACCCTGAAATTAGTAAAGTTAAATGGCACCTATAATTCAAAGCTTTTCTAATTTAATCATGCCAAAGATTTCACAAATAAGAACACTTATTAATTATTTCTCCTTATTTATCTACTTATTTTACTTGGAAGGTACAGTAATATAACCATTGGTGCAAGTGAGATTGAATAAATAATCATGCTAGAAATTGAATAGCTCAATATAATATACTTGGAAATAAGAGCAGGTTTCCGTTATCTTTACATTCCAGGAATTGCTAGTTTACTATTACTGACTTAGACATATATTTCTAACACTTCCTCAGAAGAAGGGAATTTAAGAACATACATGTATATAACTCAGTCCAATTTGACCTAGTTTGTAAGTTAATTGAGTTTGGAGGAGGAATAAACTAGACTATTTGCTACAAATGGAAGTTTAGGATTATTTAAGAGGAAACAATAATTTTATATATAGCTTTTCACTCTGTTTAGTCTTTGAGTATGGATTTTACATTTATTATTGAGTAGTCAATATACCTAGAACTGGGTATTCTAATGGCCAAGAGGTAGTTTAAGAGTCTCTGGACAAACACTTCTGTAGGGCCAGAAATGCTATCAAAATTTTCTCAGAAAATATCTGAATGTCTGTCTTTATTCTAATTTTAATCACACTGTGATTTGCTAAGGTTTTAAAAATGCAATGTAATCCTGTTCAGTTTCCAAAGAGGGGTGAACATACAATGAAATGAATTAACTAGGCCAATCAGAATCAAACACAGCAGAAATTCAGACAGACCTACCATATGCCAAGCATTTTGCAAACAGATCTTCCTGCCTGGGAAAATGTGACACTGTGTGTGTGTGTGTGTGTGTGTGTGTGTGTGTGTGTGTGTGTAGTAACTGGGGGAGGTGAGATTTCCTTTCAGGAAGGAGCTTTTCTCCTTTAATAAAATCTGTTCACATGACTTTCAATAAAGCACCAACAAAGTTGTCATATTTTGTGAGTAGCTAAATTATTCTGGTAGCTGACTACAAAACTGAAAGCCACTATGAAGGAAACCTCTTCTCATCACATACCCTGGCTCAGGTGATACTCTTATTCTCTCTGAATATAATTTGTTCATCCGATAAAATGTCATTGAATCTGGGATAATCACTGAGTATTTTTAAACTCAAGCTAAGAAAGGTTGCTTTGAAGGAGAAGCAGTGTGACATTAGGAACACAGGGGCCAGAGCAAGACAAGATAGCCCTGTGGGCGGACTTTGCTATTGATTTTTTATGTGACCTCGGGCTCAAGTGAAGTTATGAGTGACCCAACTTCAATGAACTCTGCTTTTCCTTATCTGTAAAATAGTGTTAATAACCACATGATGTTGATTTAGGATTAAATTAGATAATATAAGCAAAGTGTTTAGCGTACTACAAGGCACGTTGTAAATGCTCAAGAAAGATGAGCAATTATTATCATTAAAACAGTCAAAATACTAAACCTTTTCTCGATGCAACAAATACTAATTGTTCATTTACTGTGAGTCCAACCTTGCTAACTACTAGGAATTAAGAATCTGCATCTCTGTTGGCTACAGAGGGCAAATTGTGCTTCTTAACCTTATTTTAAAGACAAAACTTTACAGTCCATCGTTCACTTAAATAGATCTACCCATTGCCACTTTTTGAATAGTTTAAAACTAATATTTTTTAGCGATGCTCAATGGACAACTACAGCAGCAACTCTTACATTTAAGTACGCTTCAGGTGGCTTCTGTCTCAGAATGTGGGCAGTAGGGCTTTGGTCAGGATTGTAGAAGGAAGACAGGGGCCAGTATTACATGGTTCTGTGATGCTTTTGCATGGATTTTTATTTTTGCCTTAAATCTGACACATGTTAAGGCTGTCATGGACATAGCTTCTACCTCCTAAGACAAATTTTGCTTCTGTATGAACATGGATTGCCTGCAACAGTTACGTTTGCCTGTGTGTCTCTAGCAGCTGGAGGAATAATCACGTCAGGCGGGAGGGGTAGGGTGAGCCCCATTCTGCTGCAGGTCCCCCGAGTGCGCCATTCATCTCCAAAGATCGGGGGGGGGGGGGGGGGGAGTAATCCCTTCACAAATATGGGATGGGGGCTGCTCGGAGGCTGGCAAGTAATAAACAGTGAGGGTTTTTATTTTTTATTTATTTTTTATCCTGGATTCCTCCAGCCCTTCTCTCTGTAGTCTTCAGCAATAACTTAGCCCTGAAGGATTTAAATGGAATGACCTTAATTCTCCTTTTGTTTGCACTCTATCTTTTAAGGAGCTGCAATGAAGACCTAGGCAAACAGTAGATTAACAGTGGTACCTTTTATAAAGCTGATTAGTTCCTAAAATATGCTGAAGGGAAACAAACAAAAAAAAAATAGTGGAATGGAGGCTGAGACAGAAGCCTTTGTCGGAGACTTTGAAACAGCTCCATTCCTCTCGGTGGTTGCAGATATTGACCTTCCAGTGAAATGATTCCTTTGTGTGCAGAGGCTTTGCCAGGATAGCATTTATGGTATTAAGCAGGCGCCTGGTAAGTGTTTTTAAACAAATATTACTCACTGCCTAATTTTGGTTTAAGGGGAGAATTGTACTGGGGATAAATTCAGAAAACATTTGATTATGGCTCATCTGCTGCTCCTTGTAGCAATGGCTATCAAGTGGCCGGCAGTGTCAGAATCTGAGTTCTAAAGATACTGTTTCCCACGGGGTCATTAAGAGAAGCACAGCTCCTCCGGATTTGAAGGAATTTATAGAGAAACTTCCACGACACCTCAGCAATATCCAAATGAAAGCCAAAGCATTATAGTGTGACAGAGCCGAAAGTGTGCCTCTGGAAAGAAAAAATATATATATACATATAAAGCTATACGGAAAATAGTCTGGGCTTCAGCTTCTGTTTCCTTTGAGGGATGGGAACATGTTACTGAAATTGTTCAATTTAATTTAACATTAAATAAAACTGTGGAAGGCTAGGGTGCATTAATAAGATGATCCATCTGCTTATAATAATAGGATAATTCACATCTTCATTGTCAGAGCAGAAAGCCTCCGATAAGGTCAATCATTAAACTCGATACGTTTCATTCTGTGGTGCCGTCTTCTTAGATGCTCGCTGCCACTCGTCCGCCCTCCTTTCCCACTATGCACCTATATTGCAAATTTAGTTCCATTAGGTAGCTGCTCATGCCATTATGAAGCCTGATTCCATCATTTTCAAAGTGCTAAGCCATTTAAATACAGAGCAGTCTTTGGCCATATTTAATCCAAATATTTACACACATCCAGCTCCTTTTCATCTTTTTAAGTAGGCTGCAGGGCTTATTTTTAAATTACATCCTCATTCATGCTCTGTAAAAGCATCAAGAAAAACTGTCCATGGGGTTTAAATTCTGGTCTCCGGGCGCTGCTTCCAATTCCGGGCACGGCCATTACATACTGGCCCCACCGAATCCTCCGCATGGCGATCTTGTGTCGAGGCAGGAAAGATAAAACAGAACCAGCAATTCCCAGAAATCCCACTACCTTCTCCCAGAAATCACACTACACGGTAGCTTTTGCCTTCTTCTGTGTTTATAAAGGGCATTTTAAAATAAGGGAGCCAGAAAAGAGACATCAGTTGGAAGTTAGGATGCTTAAAATGAGGCAGGTGCTTACCCAAAACCATGTGCATGATTTCTGTCACCACATGGGGTCAGTTAACGATGTATCTGTTTGGGAGAGATGGATTTCTGTTGACATGAGTCTTATCATGACTTGGGAGCTATGACTGACCCTAACATATCCCAACCGTCCTGCGTCATCATGGTCCCTTCAAACCTTTGGTGCTATCTTTCCCACAGAGTCCCTGTCCTATTGGTTTCTAGAATCAGCTTTCAATCCAGCCGGATGACAAATGCACAGACGCCCTGAAGACATCGATGCACGGCTTTCTTCCTCCCGTTGCTCTGCAGATGTTGGCGCACTAAGAACTCTCTCTTGTCAACTTTGAAAAGGCAGTCAGCCCAAACTACTTTTTGATTAAACAAATAAACAAATAACTTGGTCCCAACCTACCTTATCTGGTTTTGTACTTAAAAAAAAAAAAAAAAATCCTGCCTGGCTGGGGAGGCTCTGTGGATTGAGCATCCTCCCAGCTCCATTCCCAGCCAACGCACATGCCCAGGTTGCAGGCTCCCTCCCCAGGAGGGGGCATGCAGGAGGCAGCCTGTCAATGTCTCTCTCTCATCATTGATGTCTCTCTCTCTCTCTCTCTAGAAAATCAATAAGAACATATTTTTGAAAAATTCTTACAGTGAAGTGGGGGCTGCCGGAGAAGCCTGTGTGAGATCCCCACAAACGATCAAAACGGTGCAATTGTCCGGGGCGCACTTCTCCGGCGGCCTGCCGTTTGTTCCCACTCACCCAGAGAGCTCGTGGACGGCCTGAGAGGCTGGTGAGCCTGCGTGCGTTTTAACAAATTTTCAAAAGTTGCCATGGGGAGAGAATAGAAAGAAAGCCCTTCAGAAAGAAAATTATTTTCACAGCATCATCGCCAGGAAAACACCCCTGCCATGGATATCTTTGAAGGTCGGCTGCAATCTGAACTAATTGGGGAGGGGTGGGGAGCGCTTTCAGATTCGCGCTCACCTTTTGTAATGGGCCTCAGAGAAATGATCTGCGGCCAAGCGCTTCCTGCAATGAGTGGTTCGGGCACTTTCTAAGCAAAAGGAAAGGCTCCTCCAGTTTCTTCTTCTTGTTCGTGCCACTGAGAGAGGTCACCGCCTTCCCTCTTTCGCTTGCCACTTCTGATTATCGGGTACGTTCGCTCCAAAAATCACCTTTTGTTGTGAGAACATTAATCTTCTCCCCGGTGCTGAGATGCTTGGTAAGGAGGAGGGGTGGAAGTGGGACGGAGGCCTGATCTCAAAAGCCTCAAGATCACAGCCAAAGAGCATTATTCATAGGCCGTTACCGAACACCTGCTTCAGTCTGTGCTGAACGTACTGCAGCAAACCGATGACGAGACAACACGCTTGTGAATATTGGACATGATGATGAGCCCAGCCACAGCCCTCGGGCTGAGGGCAGGGAAGCACAATCTCGGAAGTGCTGGTCCTCCTCCTTGGAGTCCGAGGTGGTTGCTAGCTGGTTTCCACAGATGCTTGCTGAATATTATGCCATTAAGCAGTATGAAAGAAAATCAAAATATACGTTTACCGGGTACTAAGCGGTAAGTGCCCTTTCAAGTGCTGCTTCATGGCAGGGCTTTAAAGTCACCCCGGAATGCCCTCCGGAAGCTGGAACAGCCTGTTCTGCAGATTTCTGTGGCTGCAAACCACCATGAGATGCCGAGTGGAAGTGCAGAGACTCATGAACATCCCACACGCTGTACGCTTAAAGGCATATTCAGGAAGGGAAAACTGCCCTCTGCCACGTATGTTCTTGAATTTGTAGTTTGAATTGAGAAAATGGTGATGTCTCAGCTGTGTTTTCTCCAAACTTGAGTGACAATCAATGTCTGGTTCAACATAAAAACGGATATGCTTCCTGGAGCATTCAAGGAAGAAATCTATGTTTGGATGATGAATTAGAGTGAGCAGTGGCTAAATATGTCAAAATACTTGCGCTGTGAAAATAGGCGTAATTAAGAGCATTTAAATAACAAGTACAGTTCTTGTAGTATTCTATCGATTGTTTGTATTTGTATACATTAAATCTACTAGCCCTCCATGTATGAACACACATAGGCCAAGTTAACAGCATAGAAAGTCCAGAAATAAACTGAAAACATAATAGAGTTTAGTATCTCTAAAAGGAGCAAATCAGTAGGAGAATAGATGGATTATTCCATAACAGATATTGGGTTACCTGGAGAGCCATCTGGAAAAATCTAAAGTTGAATTTGTATATTATGCCCTTCTCAAAGATAAATGTCAAACATTAATATAAAATGTAAAAACGGAGAATTAAGGAAGTTTGGAAAACTAAAAACTAATCTAATAACAATAGTTATATGTAGAGGGATTATTCCATAACTGATATTGGGTTACCTGGAGAGCCATCTGGAAAGGGGTGAGAAAGAACTAGAGAGGGGTGAGAAAGAACTAGATAGAATTCAGGGCCGGGAGGAAAACTTTTCATAGTAAACTTTTTCATCTTTTTATATTTTTAATGTTAATTTACCAAATGCTACCAACTTAAACCTTTGAATGGTTAAAATAATTAAATGAAACAGTAAATTATTCCAAAATCAAATAAATCAAATTAAAAAAGTGTATAGTGAAAAAAATTTACACCAATACTAATGCAAGTAATTACTGTAAGGGCAGGTATATGTCTACCAACACAATGATTATAAAGACTAAGAGCACTTTTTTATAGGAACTATTATTTTTTTTGTCCTTGTCTATGATATATCCCTTCATTTGTCACTTATCTATGCTGTATCTCTCCATTTACTGGTTTAAAAATCTGGAAAATTGAAAGTTAAATTGAAGAATAATTATATTTATTTTGGTTAGCTTCAAAAACATTTTTTAACCATTTGAATAAAAAATGCTTTATTTTAATCAGCTCTAATCTTTAAAAAATTATTTTCACATTTCCAAAGTAGAAATTGACCTACACTATCTTACCACCAAGAGAAAAATTTGCCCAACTCTTGATTCTGCTCCTGTCCTAACTTTCAACATGCTGTCTTTGCCTTAAACAGAACATAAGGTTAAAGTAGCAGAGCCTCGAGAATCAAAGAGTTGATGCTACAGTTATATAGTAAAAAACTATATTTACTCTAAATTGCAAAATGGTAGGTATTGTATGTGATGTTTAAGTTGCAGCAATTGTTCTATTAATAAATGTAATATTCAGCAGCATTTTTCATAGATTACTCCGTTCATCATTATTGCCATTTTGCCTCTTTATAATAATGTGCACTTTCCTTTAGAAAGAGCTTGGTTATTTCTTTGGTGGAGCCTATTTGCTCCTTTTTTATGTGAGATTTTTCAATACTATGAAAAGATGCAGAGCAAAAAAGGTCCATCCACTTCACTCGTGTTGCCTCCTGCGTTACCTAAACCACAACAGAACAATGACAGACAACAGAGCCTTTCTCCTTTCTAACAATTCAGTCACCATGACAACCAGCAGAAGAATGTTGGGCCAGAAAAAAGCATTGAGCTTGAGGGACTAGACTAATCAAAAAATGGAATAACATGGCAACAATTACACTGATGAGCGAGAGGGAAGCTACAGATGCATTCAGCCACCTATGGCACCGCAGACGCAATGCATTCAGCATTCTGTGTTTAGTGTCTTGTGTTTTTGAGAGCAGGTAAATAGACAAGATCGAATTGTGTAACAGAATGTCAGTGCTCTAGTTAAATAGAAAATTCCTTCCCTTTGGCTGTGCTACTTCAAGCACATTGAAGAGGGTTTAGGGGAGATGAGGTTTTGAAGTGAAATGTGTAATAGATACAATATGAGTGCCACAAGGCAACGTTATTTAGTTTTAAGAAAGTAAACTTGGGCATTCCCCCCTCCTCCATTTTTTTTTTTTTTTTTTTTTTTTTAATATATAAGCACAAATAAAGGGAGAATGGTGCTGAGTTAGTGGCCAACACTATCTTAAATTCAGCTTCTGTGTTTCTGGGGAATATTGATTCCTATTGACAAAATCAAGTGCCATGATTTTAGCAATGTCAGTTCTAATGTCCAGATAATTTAAGCTGAAAGGGACAAAACAGTTCTGAGGGTCATATAACCAGAGTAAAGGAGTTTAGGTGCTTAAGTGCTTAATCTCCTTATCTATTGCCTCCACAACTGCCTCAGTTTATCTTCTTCAGAAGTCTTTCCTTCCTGAGGAGGTTAGTATAATGTCTATGTGTATTTTTTTAAATGGCATGTATGTTGGCACTAGAGGCCTGGTGCACAAAATTTGTGCATGGGAGCGAGAGGAGGAAGATGTCCCTCAGCCTGGCCTGCAGCCTCTCCATCTGGGACACCTTGGGGGATATTCTACTGCTGGTTTAGGTCCCGTCCCTCTCACAATCTGGGATTGCTGGCTCCCAACTGCTCCCCTGCCTGCCTGCCGGATTGTCCCTAACTGCTTCTGACAGCCTGATCTTCCTCTAACAACACTTCTGTCAGCCTGATCAACACCAAACTGCCCTCCCCTGCCAGCCTGGTCCCCTCCAAGTGCCCTCCCCTGCAGGTCTGGTCCCTCCCAACTGCCTGATCACCCCCTAACAGCATCTCTGCCAGCCTGATCAACAGCTAACAGCTCCCCTGCTGGCCCAATTGCCCACAACTGCTCTCCCAAGCCTGCAGGCCGGGTCGCCCCCAACTGCCTTCCCCTGACAACCTGGTCACCCCCAACTGCTTTCCCTTGCTGGCCTGGTTACCCTTAACTGCCCTCCCCTGACTGCCATCTTGTGCAAGGGCATGACAGTAAATTTGAATATTATCTTTTATATATAGAATTATTTTTTTATTATAGATATAGTTGTTGGGTTGTAAATAGATTTCTCCTTAAGTTCTCTGATTAAATTTTTCTCACATGTTATGTTCTTCTTTATATATTGTATCAATTAATTTGGTAGATTTTTTTCTTTATTGATTAAGGTATTATATATGTGTCCCCCCGTCCTCCCCTCACCCCCCAACCCCCACTCATACCCTCAAACCCCTAGTGTCTATGTCAATTGGTTATGCTTATATGCATGCATACAAGTCCTTTGGTTGATCTCTCCCCTTTCCCCCCACCCTCCCCTGCCTTCCCTCTGAGGTTTGATGGTCTAATAGATGCTTCTTTGTTTCTGGATCTGTTTTTGTTCATCACTCAATGTGGTTCATTATAGTCCACAAATGAGTGAGATTATGTGATATTTATCTTTCTATGACTGACCTATTTCGCTTAGCCTAATGCTTTCCAGGTCCATCCATGCTGTTGCAAATGGTAGGAATTTCTTCCTTTTTATAGCAGCTTAGGGTTCCATTGTGCAGATGTACCACAGTTTTTTAATCTACTCATCTGCTGATGGGCACTTAGGCTCTTTCCAAATTTTAGCTATAGTAAATTGTGCTGCTGTGAACATATGGGTGCAGATATCCTTTCTGGTTAGTGTTTCTGGTTTCTTGGGATATATTCCTAGAAATGGGATTACTGGGTCATATGGGAGTTCCATTTTTAGTTTTTTAAGGAAACTCCATACTGTTCTCCACAGTGGCTGCACCAGTCTGCATTCCCACCAGCAGAGTATGAGGGTTCCTTTTTTTCCGCACCCTCAGCAGCACTTGTCATTTGTTGATTTGTTGATGATAGCCATTCTGAGAGGGTGAGATGGTACCTCATTGCTGTTTTGATTTGCATCTCTCAGATGATTAGTGCATGTTTTCATATGTTTCTTGGCTGTCTATATGTCCTCTTTCGAAAAGCATCTATTTAGGTTTGTTGCCCATTTTTTTATTGGGTTGTTTATCTTCCTTTTGTTAAGTTGTACGAGTTCCCTGTAAATGTTGGAGATTAAGCCCTTTTTGGTGATAGCACTTGCAAATTTGGTCTCCCATGCAGTGGGCTTTCTTGTTTTGTTGATGGTTTCTTATGCTGTGCAGAAGCTTTTTATTTTGATGTAGTCCCATTTGTTTATTTTCTCTTTAGTTTCCATTGCCTTAGGAGCTGTATCGGTGAAGATATTGTTTTGCATATGTCTCAGATTTTTGCTGCTTGTAGGTTCCTCTAAGATTTTTGTAGTTTTCTATCTTACAGAAGAAGTAAAACTGTCATTATTTGCAGATATAAAACCCTAAAGACTCCCATAAAAAATTATTAGACCTAATAAATGAATTCAGCAATGTAGAAGGATACAAAATTAACACCCAGAAATCTGTGGCATTTTTATACACCAATAGTAAACTTACAGAAAGAGAGATTTTTAAAAAATCCCATTTATCATTGCGCAAAAAAAAATTAAAATACCTAGTAATAAACTTAACTAAGGATGTAAAAAACTTAACTAAGGATGTAAAATACTGTACTCTGAAAACTATAGGATATTGAAAAAAAGAGATAGAGGAAGACATAAACAGAAGGAAGGATGTATGTGATCATGGATTGGTAGAAACAACATCATTAAAATGTCCATATTACCCAAAGCAATCTATAGATTCAATGCACTCCCCATTAAAATACCAATGGCATAATATTTCACAGGTCTAGAATGAACTCTCCAAAAATTCATCTGTAACTTAAAAACACCCTGAATAGACACTGTAATCCTGAGAAAGAAGAACAAGGTTAGATGGGTCTCAATACCAGATATCAAGCTGTATTACAAGGCCACTGTTCTCAAAATAGCCTGGTACTGGCACAAGAACAGGCATATACATCAATGGAACATAACAGAGAACCCAGAAATTTACCAATGTTATCATGCTCAATTAATATTTGACAAAGGAGGCAAGAACATACAATGGAATGAAGACAGTCTCTTCAATAAATGGTGGTGTTGGGAAAATTGGACAGATACATGCAAAAAAATGAAACTAGACCACCAACTTGCACCATACACAAAAATAAACTCAAAATGGATAAAGGACTTAAAGGTAATTTGGTGGATTTTTAAAATTTATCTTTATTGTTGAAAGTATTACATATGTCCTCTTTTTTAACCCATTGACCCCCTTCTAGAATGCACCTCAGGCCTTCATCACAATATTTCTGTGTCCATGGGTAATAAATTCTTTTATCTCCTCCCACCCATTCCCACCGCTCTCTGAGATTTGGTGGATATTTTTAGTTAATAATATGATCCAGTTTTGATTAATCAAAGGCATTTTTTCTTCCCCTCTCCCCAAAAGAAAAATTGTAATTGGGATTTTTTTTTTATTTAAGTGAGGTAAACTTGGCATAAACATTATATTAGTTTCAGGTCTATATAAAAAGTGATTACCACAATAAATCTAATTATCATCCATCACCATAAGATGACCCCTTCACCAATTGTCCTCACCCCTAGCCCCCTTTCTTCTCATAACCATTAATTGTTCTCTGTACCTATAAGTTTTTATTTATTTATTTATTTATTTATTTATTTATTTATTTATTTGTTGTTGTTGTTTTGTCAAGGACCTGAGTTGTAAATTTATTTGGGAATAGATGGTACATTATTTCTTTTTACACAAACTTCTTTATTGGTTGTGGTATTACATATGTGTCCTTATTCCCCTATTACTTCCCTACCCACTGCCCCCCCCCATTCATGCCCTTACCCCCTGTTTTCTGTGTCTATTGATTAGGCTTATATGCATGCATATAAGTCCTTTGGTTGATCACTGTACCTATAAGTTTTATTTTCTCATTTTTGGTGTTGTTTGATGCCATATATAAGTGGAAGCATTGGTATTTGTCTTTCCTTGTCTGTCTTATTTCACTTAATATGATACCCTGAAGGTCCATCCAAGTTGTTGCAAATGGCAAAATTTAATTATTTTTTATGGCTGAGTAGGAGTCTATTATATGTATGAATATACTTATCACACATTCCTTATTCAATGAGTCATCGATGAATAAGGAATATGTGATAATTACATATTATTGTAAATAACAGATATGTGATAAGTAATATTCAATATCTGTTATTGTAAATAATGCTGCAATAAATATAAGAGTACAAATATAGTTTTGAATTAGTGTTATTGTTTTTCTTTTAGATAAATACTTAGAAGTGAAATAGTTTATGGAAGTTCTATTTTTAATTTTTTGAGGAACCTCCATACTGTTTTCCATTGTGACTAATTTACATTCTCACCAACAGTATATTCTACCACATCTTCTCCAAGACTTGATATTTTTTGTCTTTTTCATAATAACCATTCTAATGGCTGTGAGGTGATATTTTATTGTGGTTTTGATTTACATTTCCCTGATAATTAGTGATGTTAAATATATTTTTATGCCTGTTGGCTATTTGTGCCTTTTCTTTGGGAAAATGTTTATTTAGATCCTCTACTCATTTTAAAAAATAATTCTTGCATCTTTCTTTTTTTTTTTTTAACATTTTATACTTTTTATTTTTTATTACAATTGACATACATTATTACATTAGTTATATTAGGTGTACACCCCAGGGATTAGACATTACATAACTTACTAAGTGATCATCCCAATAAATCTTGCACCTATCTGACACTATATATGTTTTTAGAATATTATTGACTATATTCCCTATGTTGTACTTTATATCTCATGAATATTCTATAAAAACTAATTTGAACTATCTAAAATCCATTCATCTTTTTGCCCATGCTCCTTACCCCCTCCATCTGGCAACCATCAAAAAATTCTCTGTATCTGAGTCTGTTTCTGTTCTGCTTGTTCATTTATCTTGTTTTTAGATTCAGTTGTTGGTAGATATGTTATTTTTATAGAGAGGAAGGGAGAGCGATAGAGAGTTAGAAACATTGATGAGAGAGAAACATTGATTAGCTGCCTCCTGCACATCCCCTACTGTGGATGTGCCCACAACCAAGGTACATGCTTGAACCTGGGACACTTCAGTCTACAGGCCGACTCTCTATCTACTGAGCCAAACTGGGCTGATACTGGTTTGTTGATGATGAACTTTAGTTTTTTTCTTGTCTGAGAAGGTCTTTATCTGTTCTTTGATTCTAAATGATAGCCTTACTGGATGGAGTAATCTTGGTTGTAGGTCCTTTCTTTTCATCACTTTGAATATTTCTTGCCAATCCCTTCTGGCCTGACAAGTCTCTCTCTCTCTTTTTTCTAAATCCTCACCTGAGGTTATTTTCTATTGTCTTTTAGAGAGAGTGGAAGGGAAGGAGGAGAGAGAGAGTGAGAAACATCAACGTGAGAGAGACATATTAATTGGTTGCCTCCCACATGTGCTCCAATCAGAGCCAAGATAGAGCCTGCAGCTGAGGTACATGCCCTTGACCGGGAATTGAACCCATGACCCTGCAGTCCCCAGGATGATGATCTAACCCCTGAGCAAAACAGACCAAGGCCAAAGTTTCTTTTGAGAAATTAGCTGACAGTCTTATGGGAGCTCCATTGTAGGTAACTAACTTCTTTTCTCTTTCTGCTTTTAAGATTCTTTGTTTGTAACCCTTTGCATTTAATTATGCTGTGCCTTGGTGTGGCCTCTTTATGTTCATTTTGTTTGGGACTCTCTATGCCTTCTGGACTTGTATGTTTATTACCTGCACCAAATTAGAAAAGTTTTCTGTCATTATTTTTTCAAATAGGTTTTTAATTTCTTGCTTTCTCTCTTCTCCTTCTGGCCCCTCATTATTCAAATGTTGGCATGCTGAGTTTTTTTTTTTTTTTTTTTTTTTTTTTTTTTTTTTTTTTTTTTTTTTTTTTTTTTTTTTTTATATTGTTGAGGTTCTCACTAAGCTCTTTGGGCATTCTTATAACCAGTGTTTTGAACTCTGCATCTAGTAGATTCCTTGCCTCCATTTTGTTTAGTTCTTTTTCTGGAGTTTTGTTCTGTTCTTTCATTTGAGTCATGTTTCTTTGTCTTCTCATTTTGGCAACCTTCCTGTGCTTGTTTCTATGTATTGGGTACAGCTGCTACATCTTCCATGCTTGATGGTGTGGTCTAATATAGTAGGTGTCCTGTAAGTTCCAGGGGCACAGCCTCCCTCATCACTCAGGCTGTACCCCTTACATAGGCTGTACACTCTTCTGCTGTAGTTGAGACTTGTTGCTGTTGGCAAGTCAATGGGAGGGATTTACCCAGGCTGATAAGCTGCAAGGACTGGCTGTTGATAACTGACCATTGACCTCCAACCACCATGGAGGATTAGCTGTGCAGGGGCCTACCTCACAGAGCAAGACTTACTTCAGGAGTCCACCCATTGAGTGTGTCACTTGTGAAGGCAGTTGGGTAATGGTGCTTCTACTTGGTCTTAAGCTGTGCACTGGTTATGCTGGCTTTAGTGCATTGTTTGTTTTGCTATTGAGTTCTTTATGTAATTTGGATAGTAACCCCTACTTGGATATATGATTTTCAAATATTTTCTCCCATTTATTAGGTTGTCTTTTCATTTTGTTGATGGTTTCCTTTGTTGTGCAGCTTTTTAATTTGATGTAGTCCTACTTATTTATTTTTGCTTTTGTTTCCTTTATTTTTAGAATCAAATCCAAAAATTCAGCACCAAGACCAATATCAAGGAGCTTATCGCTTACATTTTCTTCCACGAGTTTTATGGTTTCAGATCTTATATCCTAGTCTTTAATCTATTATGAGTTTATTTTTGTCTGTGGTGTAAGATAGTGGTCTAATTTAATTATTTTTCTTGTGGCTGTTTAGTTTTCTTAATACCATTTATTGAAAAGACTATCTTTTCCTCAATGTATATTTTTGACTCCTTTGTCATAAACTAATTAAACATATAGATGTGGGTTTACTCCTGTGCTCTCCATCTGTTCCATTGATCTATATATTTGTTTTATGCAAATACCATTCTGTTTTGATTGCTGTAACTTTGCAGTAGGGTTTGAAATCAGGGAATAAGATACCTCCAACTTTGTTCTTCTTTCTCAAGATTGTGTTAGCTATTTGGAGTCTTTTGTCGTTCCATACAAAGTTTAGAATTATTTGTTCTAGTCCTGTGAAAAATGCCAGTGGATTTTGATAGAGATTGCATTGAATCTGTAATTAGGATTGTTTTATTAAAGTATAAACAAAAATTAATAATTCCATCTCAAAAATAGAGAAAAGCTTTGAAATATTGTCATTTTTATAGAGAAAAATGTCATTTTTTAAAAAATATTTTATTGATTTTGTACAGAGAGGAAGGGAGAGAGATAGTTAGAAACATTGATGAGAGAGAGTCATCGATCAGCTGTCTCTTGCACACCCCCTACTGGGGATATGCCCGCAACCAAGGTACATGCCCTTGACCGGAATCGAACTCGGGATCTTTCAGTCCCCAAGCCAACGCTCAGTCCATTGAGCCAAACCGGTCTTGGCGAAAAATGTCACTCTTTAAGAGAAATTCCTCAGTGAGGAGGAATGAGACCTAATTTTTTTAAGTTTCCCAGTTTAAATTGTTTGTGTTGGGGTGAGATTGTAAGGCCCCTGTGTACAGACTTTGAACTCCAGGTGGGATTTGTCCTGGGACATGGTGTGTTCGTGGGAAGCAGCCAATGAATTGCCATAAGAAGCTGGCTCCCAGCAGAGGAAGATTTCTTCTTCTGACTTTGGTTGATACCCATTCTGAGCCAGGAACAAAGGAGAGTCGTTCTTTTCCCCGGTGTGATCAGGGAGGGATCAGGAAAGAGAAAAGGCATAAGAACAAATCTTCTTGGCATAAAGAAGAGATCCACATTCTCTGAGAGCAAGTTACAACAGCTTTTTTGGAACCTGCCATGTAGAGGAGGACTTGATTTGGTCAAAGTAGTTGTTTTTATTTAAAACCTTCTTGCTGTAAGGGTAAAGCAACTAATGGCTGGGTATTCAGAAGGGGCTCATCAGCTGCAGTGGGCTTTCTCCCTCAGGAAGGCCTCTTGGTCTGCTGCCAGATGTCATGCCAAATTTGAATGAAAAATGAGGATTTTCAATGAGATTATTGTGAAAAGGCAAAAAAGCAACTAAATCAGCTCTGTAGGAGATAAACATTGATATCTTGAGTAGATCACACTTTACAAAAGTCAGATCTCATTTTAGTCAACATAAGTATGATCATTCTTTTTATACAGTCTCTGGTATTTTACTGACTGCAAAAATATCTACTTATCGGTCTTAACACCCTTCTCTGAGTTGCCAGATAAAAGCCTACAGCAATTGGAAGGAACTTATCTTTAAAATGTTTCTATTATACTTGGTGACAATGCCTTTTCCGCTGAGAAATTCTCTAGTGTGTATTTTTTTTTTCTCCCTATGGATGAAGCAGAAATCAAAAAGGACTTTCATCCTCCTCAGGATAACGACACAGGCGTGTAAACACTGAGCCTAGCACTGCATTAAGCTCTGAAAATGCTTTAGGGAATTGGTGGTGCCATGCACATTCATTGAGGCAAGAGTCTTTGTATTCTAGGAAATCCATCACAGTATGACAATTTGTGTGGTGCTCCTCAATGGAATTCGTTCTTGCCTAGTTCTCCCTCTTTTATTTCCCTTCAGTGGCTTCATGCATTCTGGAATATGTCTTAGGGAGTCAGAGAAAGGGGGTAGAATTCACTGAGGTTTCAGACTAAGGGAAGAAGCAGCCCATTGGGTTAATTTGCCTCACCCATGCCATGTCTTCATTGTAGCCTGTTGAGGCTAACCAACACTTATTGGGAGGTGTCTACATTATACAGGCACCATGTGAGTCACTTCACTCACTGCAGCACTATACAAATAAGTAGCATTCTGGTCCTGCCTGAATTCATTATTAATCTGGCATTAATTCAACACAGTTTTGGAGGACCTGTGTTATAGGCTTGCAGACATAGTTGTAGATATTGAGGACTCAATGAGAAGTAGCATTTGACTCCCTACACATAAATGGGAAAACTAACCAGAAAAAAAGTTAAGGGACTTCACCAAGGAAGAAAGGTAGAACCAGAATGAAGCCATTAGTGTAATTCTGAAACACTTGCCATTTAATCCATACCATGCTGGGTGTGTGTGTGTGTGTTTTGTTTGTTTGTTTGTTTTTGTTTTTTTAGTTTTTTTAGTTTTTTGTTTTTTTAACTAACTCCCATGTTCTGATTTGTTAAGAACACTGATTTGGGGCTGAAGGCAAAGGGTGTCCCATTTTAGCTGACATTGGGAAAATGATTTAACCTCTCTGACTTAAATGGTTTTATCTGCAAAACAGGAATTCTGATACCAAGCCCCTAATTCTGTTCTGAGGCAAATATGATATTGTGTGTATAAAGCCTGTAGCACTGGGCCCAGCACATAGCAAATGCTCAGGAATGTAAATATGACTATTATCTTCTTTACTACAGTTTTCTTTCACACTGAACAATCTCTGGGGCTGTTTGCTTTCACCTGAAATTGAAGTCTCGTTCCTTCCTTTCCTGGTTGGCTTTGCCCCATAGCTTGTCAGAGACTTTGTTCTGAATTAAAGTGACAACTATGATGATTTTGAAGATAGAAAAGTGCCCTCATGCTCAGGAGTATTTCTGTGGCCTCATATAACGTTATCAGTAAGAGAGGCCCCAGGAGAAGGATGCTGAAGAGTTGAGTTTTGGCATCTCTGGTTCCTGAGACTCACATGGGAGTGGATGACCACCCTCTTCAAATGCCTGTCTTTCTCTGCAGCCTGGGGAATACAACAGGAAATGACAAGGTCTTGTTCCTCTTTGTCATCCTGGTGCCTGTCATGGTGCTTACCATATAGTAAGTGCTCATTAAACATTGTGGAATGAATAAAAGAATTAAAAGTGAACATAAAAGTTCTACTGGATTGCTTGTTGTTTTAAAATGGTTATATTCCTGTGTTTCAAAGGGACCAGAAAAACATATGTCAAAATGTAATGTGGAACAATAGTTTTCTCTGAGTGCAGGGATTTGGAGGTGGTATTTTTACTCTGTGCTTTTAGAATTTTGTAGGTTGATAACATTAACAGCAACTGATGTTATTAATGAAAATTTTTTGGGCTTTATTTGTGGGGTGGAAGAGCTTTGTATTTCTACACCACAGAGTACCATGATGAGAGCTAGAGCCTCTGGAAATTCAGACGAGATCGAGCGCATTCAGGGTGGTATGGCCGTAGACGAGCCTCTGGAAATTCAATGTGATGGCGAGTTCAGCATTGTTCTTGCCCTACTTTCACCAGGCACTGAGCACAGACCATGGTTAACATGCTTTTGTACTTCAAACTATGTCATTCGTTTATAGAGCACTCAGATCTTTGAAGCCATTATTGAATTTAGCCTGCCAATTAGGGGGCCAACAGGATCAATCCCATTGGATAGGGATCAGACAGATTATGCTATAACCCAGGTTTAAGGTCCCACACTCTGCTCTTCTGTAATCTAACCTTTTATACTATAGTTCAGAGTAGTAACCTAATCCCCCACCCCCAGTGCAAATCTAAACTAATAAAATCCTAGGTGGCCCTTGCACCCTCACATCATCACAAGATGGTCGCCAACATGTTGTCAGAAGATGGCTGGCAGGGGAAGGCAGTTTGGGGCAAACAGGCCTGCAGGGGATGACAATTGAGAGCGATTGGGCCAGCAGGAAAGGAAGTTGGGGGCAACCAGGCCTGCAGGGGAGGGCAGTTGGGGCAATTGGGCCAGCAGGGGAGCAGTTGGGCATCAATCAGGCTGACAGGGGAGTAGTTAGGAGCCAGCAGTCCTGGATTGTGAGATGGATGTCCTCTGTGGGATTGGGCCTAAACTTCAGTCAGACATCCCCTGAGGGTCCCAGATTGGAGAGGGTGCAGGTCGGGCTGAGTGCCTCACACCCTCCCCTCCCCCATGCATGAATTTTGTGCACCGGGCCTCTAGTACTTATATAAGCAATCAGCAGGAGCCAGGACACCTAGTTAGATTCAGTTTACAAGCAATGTCATTCTTTTTTTTTTTTTAATTGAATGTATTTGGGTGACATTTGTTCATATAACCATATAGGTTTTAAGTATACTAATACAACTCAATAAAATATTATCTGCATACTGCATCATGTGCCGTAAGCAAAGTTTCTCTTCATCTCCATTTCATGTCGCTTTGTCCACCTCCACCCACTACCCCACCCCCTTCCTTCTGGCTATTACCACCATGTTAGTCAGTCTTTCATCCAGTCCCACAACCCCCTCCAACAGCTGTCAGTCTATTCCACGTATCCATGCCTCTGTTTCTATTTTATTTATCAGTTTATTTTGTTTATTAGATTCTAAGCAATGTCATTCTTAATGGCTTGAGAAAGTTTCATTCTTTTTCCTTTCTTTGGCTATAAATGACACTACCAAAACTGGTTGTTTTCAGCAATGATCTATATAACTCTTATTTCTTCCTCACTATTAGATGGGACATGAAAATGTGTCCTGTAGACTCTGAGCAATGTGATTTCCCAACTGGGCAGTGATGTTGCTGTATGGGTTATGAGTCATTGAAGAACAAGTTCAAAACAATCCTTCTCCCTTTGACCACACAGAGGTTATTTTGAGAAATGCATTCTGATTCATCATGCTCTCATTTGGGTCTACACAGGATGATCTCTGTGTGGTCAAATATTTGAGCTTCCTTACTTCATGGGCTCTTATGAAATTTTAGTGTTGTAAGTTATTTGAATGAATTCCTCATACAACGGTTCTGTCCAACCAGAATCTCAGAATGTGACCTTACTTCGAATAAAGATCTTTGCATGTGCAACTAAGGTAGGGATCTAAAGATGAGATTATCCTAGACTATCCAGGTGGGTCCTTATTCCAATTACAAAAGTCCTTATAAGAGAAAAGGAGATGACATAGAGATTCCAAAAGGGATGCCATGTGAAGAAAGAGACAGAGATGGAGTTTTGCTGCCACAAACCAAGGATCTCCTGGAGACATAGAAGCTGAAAGAGTCCAGAAGGATTCTCCCCTAGTTCCTTCAGGGGAAACTTGGTCCTTCTCACACCTGGATCTTAGACTTCTGGCCTCTAGAGTTGTTGAGTAAATAAATTTCTGTTGTTTTAAGCCATACAGTTTGAGGTAATTTGTTATGGCAGCCCTAGGAAACTAACGCAAGCACATTCTTTGAGGTCCATGATTACAAGTGCTCTCAGTGTGGGCAGAATTATTTGGGAGTGTGTATTACTTAGAGTCATTTTCTGAGGGGTCTGGATTTAGTTAGTTTGTTAGGATTATATCATATTATTTGGCACCTGGTTAGGCATCAGTATGTTTTAACTCACTTTCAGAAAGACCCAAAATCCAGTACACAGCTCACAGTTTTTGGTAAAGGATTGATTATGAACGCAGTAAGCTCCTTATTCATTTTTTTGTTATGTAAGAAAATAATCCCAAACACCTTTTCCACTGGGAGTTCACCTTCTTGAAGAACCCAAGACAAGGAATACCAAAGGCATGAATAATAATTAACTCCTGGTTGCAGTGTGCAGCCAACAGTCCTGTTTTGTTATCAGTTCTCTGATTCTCTAAGAGATTAAACATTTGATTAAACATATTTCAGCAACAGAAACTACTGAAATGACTTTTGAACTATTTTAATCACTTAGCTATATATTTACCTTATATGCAATGAAACAATATCCTGTACTCTGCTTATTTGTTTATGTGCTTGAAGGTGCTGAGCTTCTACATCTATTTATCCCACCCTCTATTAAACAACAAGGAAATGATTCAATTCAAGAAATATTTGGTCAGTGTCTACCCTGTGCCCTAGACACTGTTAGTACTGAGTGGGTTACTACAAAAGCAAAAGACCAGGACTACAAATGCTTCCACGTTAATCAAGGAGGGAGAAATGTATACGTAATCTTTGTTCAAAGAAACCTATAGTAAGAGAGACACCTTAGCAAGTGTCACTGTGCACTACTGATTGTCCTTTTTTCCCCCCTGGAAATTCCTTCTTAGTTTACTTACAAGGCCTCTATCTTTTCTACCAGCCATTAATTGGAGAAGATCCACAAGGTTTGATTAGAGGCCTATTTTATTCTCTCTTTATGTCTCCCCCTAGGCAAGAAAGTCTAAAGTCACTAATGCTTTAGTTACTAACAAAATCTGAGGTCTGGACTGCTTTTTACAACTACTTGATATCTCTCATATGTCTCAAATGATCCTCACACTCAACATGCCCAAACAAAACTCATGATCCTTGATCTCTTACCTCAGATCTGAGCCTCTTTCAATGTTCCCGGTGCCCAAGAATGACCAAGACAGACACCAAGGAGTTATCTTTGGTACTTTCCTCTCCTATACTCTGATCTCGAAACCATCACAGAGTCCTATAAATTTTACCATCTAAATTTTTCTCAAATTTATCTGTTTCTCTTCATTTCTACTGCCACCTCTCTAATACATGCTACAACATAATCAGAGGAGTGACTTTCTGTCACCTTTGCCATATTCTGTTGGTTAGAAGCAAATCAAATGTCCTGCCCACATTAAGGGAAGAGAGTATGGTATAAAAAAACAACACCAGGGAGACAAGGTTATGGGACCATCTTAGAACTCTGCTTAACGTAGATTTCAACTCTAACTCACTTCATCAGAAAAACCTTCCCAACCCACACTGGTAAGCTATATTGTCAATTCACTTGTAGTTAGGCAGGGTCATGGGACTACCCTTGCCACTGAAATATAAGTAGAAGCAATATTTGTTTCTTCCAGGCCAACACATTTCAGAGTCAGTATGTCCATTTGGAGAAATAGAAAACACAAATTAAATGTCTGAGGAATGCCTATACAAAATAAATTTTAACACATATAAATTAATTTTGTACCAACTTGACCCAGAAAGGTCAATGAGCAATATCAAAGTTAGATGAAGTTACTTATGAAATATTGCCCAGGGGAATGGGATTTTGAGTTGGGTTTGAAGAGAGGAAATTATAGTAAAGTTCAAAGGTCAAGTTCCTAAACAAATTGGAAATGAACCTATCTGATTAGAAATAAATTGTCATTTTACTTGATGGTCAAATTTCATTGTGAGGAATTTTGAGACAATGGGAAGACTTGTAAAATTTCTAAGATGTGTGACCCTCCTTGGAAAAATGAAACCCCCCACCAAAAAATTAAATATTGTGGTTTGCTTGATTTTCTTAAAATGAGTGTTCCAGACTTAACCCAAATAAACTAAAGTGGTACCCCTTTTCAGCAAACTTTTGGAACCATTTTGGAATGGTATTCAAAGTCTTCAGGTTTTTCTTTTGAATATCTTCAGAGAAAATGGGTTTGATTTCTGAAATGATAAATTCATACAGAAGCTAATCTAGGCGAGTAAGACTAGTTTCAGAAAAGATGCACCTGTAACCTGATTCTGATTTTGCTAGTGTAAATTTGATCTCTAAAATACCAAAGAATTTCAAAAATATGGTTGGCACATACACCTACATAACCTCCGATGGTGACCACTTTAAAGGGCAGGGCCTAGATGAAAATATACAGTCACACTCAGACGCATAAGAAGCATCAGTGCACTGACCCACTGGCCATCTGGGCTCAGAGACAAACAGTGGTAACCACACCTACAACCCCTTGTCCTCTGCACAGCACTGGCTTCTGCGGCAGTCCCCAGCGGGTTTCATATCTTCGTCTGTGCTCTTTTCTACAAAAGCAGTTCCTGAAATATGGCTGCTTAACATTTTACGTTGTGGAAAAGCACTGAGGGGAGGCAGGCTGAGCCCTTGGGAAATTAGAAGTGCCCTGGAATTTAACAGGAAAGAAAAAGCAATCATTCACCCTGTGGGCCTGGAGTTCGCCCAGATCCAGCTGCTGCAGGGGAGCAGGCGGGCGACGGTCCTCAGGTGGCGAAAGATAACGTGGAAAATGAAAGCAGCCTAATTCCTGTGTGCTAAACCGAACCCTGAAGGAGTGGCAAGAGTGTATTGTGTAGGGAGGCTTGAGAGCAAAATGGGGTGTAGGATGAGTCACGGCCAGCACGGTGAAAATACAAGAGGCTGTGAGGGGTGGAACTTATGTTCTGTGGGTAATAAGTTGGGTAACAAAAGAATAGGAGAAAATTAGGAGCCTCGTGAATTCTCCTCTGCTCTCTAAGACGCTCCATTGTTATGAAATACCGTAACATTGTTCAGAGTCTTAATTGCCTTGTGTTTGGGCACTTATATTTATTCCGACTTTTGGTTTATCCAGGTTTATTCTCTTTTACTGTCTGTTTCCCACCTGACTCCTCAGACATAGCCATCACTTAGTGCCTCATGTTTGAGTGACATCATATCATCTGTTTTCCAGACAAAAAATATCATGGCGTCCTACGTACCTTGAAACAGCACTTCCACCTCCGGTTTATCCCCACATCCTCTTGTAGCTGATTTACAAAAGGCATTCTCAGGCTCATTTTTTTCTTTCTTTGCAGGGTCAGTGCTTAAAGCCACTGCATGACTTTAAAATCCCAGAATTTTAGTTGATGAACTCCAAAATAATTTGCCTTATTTCTGTCACTTTTTCCTAGAGAATTCTCCTCTTCCTCACCCCCCCCCCAAAGGATATTGTTTCTTGCACAGATGCTAGCAAATAGTAAGTGCTCAATAGATATGTTATGCATAAATAAATTAATGAAGTTCACTCGATAACACAAATATTTCCAAGGTGGTTTTACCAACATGATTTCTAAGGCATGGAAATAAATGACTTTCTAAAGTCCCTTTAGTTGCTAGTCCTTGAATATTTAAATACATGTATTCAGAGAGCTTTCAAAAAGTGGTACTGTAATCCACTGTCAGCATAGTGGGAAGTGAGCTGGAGAAAAGAATGGTGGGTGTAATGTGCGTGCGTGTGTGTGTGTGTGTGTGTGTGTGTGTATGTCCCACCATATATGTACTCTGAATTTAACCATTCCACACATTACTATAATACTGGACTTAAATTTTTCATAAATAATAATTGACACATAGTTCTAAAGCATCTACATTTCATGAAGAATTGAGTGTCTTTTTACTCATAAGTGTTATTGCAACTCATAGACAAAATGAAGTCATGGTTTGTTCAGTGCTAGAAATAGGGCAATCTGTAATAGGGCCTCAATCTATAATAATAAAAGCATAATATGCTAATAAGACCCCATAAGTTGAATGACCTTCTGGTGAAGCCAGAGCTGTGAGGGCTGAGTCCCTTGCATGAATTTTGTGCATCGGGTCTCTAGTATATCTATATATTTAAAAGACTAAGCAATCGTTACAACTGGTTGACCAGTCGCTATGATGAGCACTGACCACCAGGGGGCAGGTGGATGGTAAGGAGCAAGGGGTCCCAGACATCCCCCAAGAGATGTCTCTCAAGCAGGGCTGAGAGACCCCTCCCCCAACCCCCAGTGCATGAAATGTGTGCACTAGGCCTCTAGTTTATAGATAAGAAAACTCAGGCCCAGAAAAGTTCCATCACAGAGGCTGATGGCAAAGAAACCAGACTCCCAGGTTTCTGTCTTTCAGACCAGCTGTCTGAGCAGCTCATCCATTATGGGAGATTGTCATAGGGCTGAGAGCAGTCATCTTGGGATAATCCAAGAAACAAAAACATTATGGAGTTTTGTTTTGTTTTTCACGTAAGAGGGCTTATGACTTAAAGAGTTTGGGAAATAAAACAATAATAGATAAAAAGACAATTAGCAAAAATATTTCTTTTTAGTTGCAAATCAAGGACATTTGTTGTGAAGAATATCTGTGAAGACTTCATAGGAGGTCTTTTGTTTTGCTTTTTAGATTAATTAATTTGGTGTGGTATGGAGATAATTAAGGGTTTCCTTATAACATTAAATACTCTTGGGGAATGTCCCACCTTAAGTCTACCTCAGTCACTAGTCACACAAGAAATGAAGACATGGATTTAATAAATATATTGGAGTTTGGAATATAACTTGGAAAGAAAAATGTTTTAAAATATATTCATCAGCATTAAGAAAAAAAGCAATTGATTTCACAAGTATAGGTTTCAAAGAATAACATTAAAAATATATGCTCTAATTTTTATGTGTAATTACTTTTGTTTTTAAATAATTCTCCCATAGGTAAACAATTTTGTTTTCATTCCCATTCCTGTAATGAAAATATTATAGCTGACCAGTTGGTGGAGCAATTACATTTCCATAGCACTTACTGGCTATTTTGCTTAGGTACCAGTAACTTAATTATAATCAAGAGACTATTAAGATTCTAAGGACTACCTGAATGGATCGCAAACTTTCAGGTGAAATGACAGATAAAATCACTTTAACAACATCCAGCCCATTGAAGACAACCTGTAATTAAATTAAAGTGGTAATTCCACTCGACAGCCTCCTCTTAAAGCACCTCCAAGAGGTAGGCCCCATTCCTGCAGGCTCAGTTATGGGTAGGTATGAGTAAGGAATGGAGAAAGGTCAGCCTTAGTGCTCCAGTTCTCAGAAGCATGAGGTTAATTACAATTTTCAATGGTAAACCAGATACCTTTTTATAAGACTGTCCAATGCAGGCTTCAATGTAATTATTAGCTTCTTTGGCTTAGGCAGCTGTCCTAGAGAGACAGCATCTGGGAAAGCAATTTGCTCAATCCAGATTTCCTCCAAAAGAGCATTAGCTAAATGTTTGCTGACATTTTAGTCACCCTAAATCATTGTAACTACTTATGGTACTTAAAAAACATAACCTTCATCTGTCATATATTCCTATAAAAATGTAGGAATCAGCTCTGGCCAGTGTTCCTTACCAGTCAGATTATTAGCCCGAGTACCCGAAGGGTCTCGGGTTCAGGTCCTGATCAAAGGCATGTACCTCAGTTGCAGGTTCAATCCTTGCCTACACGGGGTATGTGTGGGAGGTAACCAATTGATGTGTCTCTTTCGCATTGATTTCTCTCTCTCTCTCCTTCCTTCTTCATCCCTCCTTTGTACTCTCTCTAAAAAAACAGCAAGGAAAAAAACACTGTTAGGTGATTATAAATCAAAATAATTTTTAAAATGTAAGAATCAGTATAGTTATGAGTATGCAAAAAATAAATCTTTGAATAGATCAAATACCCTAAGGAACTATAAAATGATTATTTACACTTGTATAGTAAAACTCAGTGATTTTTATTTTTTCTTATACTTTCTTTGGTTTTCAAAATTTTCTAAAAAAAAATATTAGTTTACTTAAAAAAACAAACACACACACACACACACACACACACACACACTATTTTATGGAACTCCAATTTGATCCAGTAATCCCATTTCTAGGAATATATCCCAAGAACTCAGAAACACCAATCAGAAAGGATATACACACCCGTATGTTCATAGCAGCACAATTTACAACAGCTAGGATTTGGAAACAGCCTAAGTGCCCATCAACAGAGTGGATTAAAAAGGGTGGTACATCTACATAATGGAATACTATGCTGCTGTAAAAAAAAAAAAAAAAAAAAAAAAAGGAATTCTTACCATTAGCAGCAGCATGGATGGACCTGGAGAACATTATGCTAAGCGAAATAAACCAGTCAGAGAAAGTTAAATATCACATGATTTCACTCATTTGTAGAATCTAAGGAACAGCATTAACTGATGAACAAAAATAGACCCAGAGGCAGAGAAGCATTGATCAGACCATCCAACCTCAGAGGGAAGGCAGGGGAGGACGGAGATGGAGAGGTAAGAGATCAACCAAAGGACTTGTATGCATGCATATAAGCATTACCAATGGACACAGACAGTAGTGAGGGGAGGGCATGTGCTGGGGGCTTGGAGAAGTAATGGGGGAAAAGGAGACATATGTAATACTTTAATCAATAAAGAATTTAAAAAACTATTTTAACGTGTTTCTCAAAAAGTAGGAAATTAGTGCTAGCTAACTTAAAGAAATGATTATATGCATAGGTGTATAAAAATATAAACAAAATAGTACTATCTTAAAGCTACCTAAGTACATTCTTCTTAAAAAAATTTTCCCTTTAATCCTTACTCAAGGATATCTTTTTATTGATTTTTAGAGAGAGAGGAAGGGAGAGAGAAAAAAAATCAATTAATTGCCTCCCACACATGCCCCCACTGGGGATCGAACTAGAAACCTATGTGCCCTGAATGGGAATCCAACCCAAAACCAGCTGAGCTACCCAGCCAGGGCACTACATACATTCTTGTTACAGAGACCATGCAGCACAGAGGAGGGCACCTGCTCTTAGCTAAATTCAAGGATTAACCTGCACATGTGGATAAAGTTATGTTCCCAGCAAGCTGCAGGGGAATTGACTGACACAGGTTAGGGATAGGTTGGAGGTTTTATTTCATAAAGTTCAAACATCTTCCAGCTGTGTTTTAAAGCCAGCTTTAAAACAAGCATTTATTAAGTGCCTAAGATGTGTCAAGCACTGCTCTATACAGTAAAGTTAGGGCAGTAAATGAAATAGAGACCCTTGCTCTCTAAAGCTTACATTTTAGATTGGGAACACTGAGAATAAATACATAAACAAAATTGTGATATTTTAGAACAACAAAACAAAATAGAGAAGAAGGATAAAGAGTGCTTGGAAAAGGAAGAGGAAAGATGGCCAAGGAAAGTCTCACTGATAAGTTGATATTAAGCTAAAACCTGAAACAGCTATGATGATATCTAGGGCAAGAGTTCCAAGTGGAAAAGATGGCAAGTTCAAACATGCCTGGTGTGTCCCAGAACCAGCCTGAGGCAGGCATGTCCAGAGCAGAGTGAGGGGAGAGAAATTGATAAGTAAGGGTATGGTGCAATGAGTACTAGGCCACGTGGACATGGTGGACCATTCGAAGAATTTTGGCTTTTACTGAGAGAGACGGTAAGACATTGACACAGGTGGGACTTGATCTGATTTTTAAAAGGATCTCTCTGGCTGTTTTACTGAGAATAGACTAAGAACAGAGGCAGAGATTAGTTTGGAGATTATAGAAATAGTGAAGACAAAAGATAGAGGTAGCTTGGATCAAGAAAGTAGCAATGGAGGTAGTGAAAAGTGACAGGATTTTGAATAAATCCTGAAGGCAGAACCACATGATTGCTAACTGATTGAATAGAATACAAAAGAGTGAAGTCAAAGATGACTTTGGTCAGAGTAACAGGAAGAACAGAATTAACATTCACTGTAGTGCAGGAAGACTGTGTGAGGAACACGTATATATGGGTGAAGTAGAGTTTGGTTTTGAACATATGTGTAAAATGTGAGTGGCTTATTAGATGTGTGAAGTAGGCAATTGGGTATACGAATGTCAAACTGAGGGGAAAAGTCTAGGCTGGAGATGTAAATTGGTAAGTTGTGTGGTATTTGAAGCCATAAAACTGGATATCATTAATTAAGAGTGGATGGTGAAGGCCAAGGACTGAGCCCTCCTACATGGGGGTAATTCAGAAGTTGAGGAGATGAAAAAAAATTACCAAAAGAGACATAGCGGTGGACAGTGAAGAAGAAGAAGAAAGAAGTATGATAATGAATAACAGCAGCAACAAAGGGTAACTGTGAATAAAGAAAACCTGGAGCTGTGTTGGTTTTGGACACTTAAGGAAATCTCTGTCCAGTCATTAGCTGACCACTAAGCAACTGAGCAGAGATTCTGTGGCCACACATGACAAAAAATACAGATGACACAAAACTAGTTCAGGAAAATCACAAAAAAGTGTTAGATAAACAAGCCAACAATGGCCTCTGTACATTGGCCCTTAGGTTATTTCTTCCCTGAAGGCTGAGAACTGTTAGTTCAAATTTTTATACATCCAATTATTTTTAATATAGTCCACACAAGCAAAATTTAAACATTTAGAACATGCCTGCTTTGCATACCTTGCAAAACCTCATTTGACACTTGTTACCCATTGGTAAGGTAGAGTCCTGTGGTTATAAGACCCCATGCTGCTATGGCCCTTTGGAGCTCTCTGACCCAGAAACACCTCACTGTGCTGCTGAGCAACATCCTCTAGCCATGCACCCTCCTTTTTACTTAAAAATGAACTCCAACTAACAAAATGTGAATCAAAAGTAGCTCAAAAGAAGGAGAAACTGTGCCATTAAAAAACAGAAAACATCTGAAATAATGCTGACTGTGTGTTAGATATCAAATTTGAACTACATGCTGCTTAAAAGACGTATAAAAAACAGAACAGAAGACACATAGAAGATGGGTTCACATATAAATATCAAAACAGAAATCCTGACTAAAATATCAACAAATCAAAGTCAGCAGTATATTTAAGAACTGCTTCATCAGGTACTGTTTATTTTGAGAATACAAGGATGGCTTGATACCATGTTTCCCCGAAAATAAAACATCCACCGAAAATAAGACCTACTTACAGGTTTCCTTCTGAGTGAAATATAAGGCATCTCCCCGAAAATAAGACTCCCCTAGGTTCTGTCTCAGAATGCTATTGCTAAACATGAGAGATTTGGTCCACTGATTCTGAAAGAAATGAAGTCACAAGAAATTCACCAGGAAATTCAGGAACTGAATTGTTATGATGATGTTCCAGAAGATGATGACATGATTGTCATTGAATAAATGAGTAAATTCTTGATACTGTAGGATTCACAGTTTGTCTGGTTTGTGCTGACAACTACCGTACTACCATACCGTATACAGGTAATAAATTTCTTTTATTTTCATTTAACAATAAATGTGTACCGTATTCTTCTTCATGGAGAAATAAGACATCCCCTGAAAATAAGACCTAGCGCATCTTTGGGAGCAAAAATTAATATAAGACACTGTCTTATTTTCGGGGAAACAGGGTATTAGGAAATTGACCAGTGTATTTTTCATACCAAGAGGTTAAAGGAAGAAAATGATATAATTGTATCCAAAGGAACCTTACAAAAGTAACTATTCAAAAAAGAAAATTTTTAGAAATTAAAGATCTTAAACTTAACATGATAAAGAATGTCTTTGTCAAACTGAGAGTCATGATGCAAATCCTAGAGATATTTTTTATAAAAAATAGAAGTCAGAAGGAAAATCTACTGTTAACACTATTCACCATTTTTTACGCTGTTAAATATGCCCACAGATTTCCTGAGAGTCATCTGGGAAGAGATTCTCCAGCCCAGTCCAGCCTTCAGGTGACTCGTAGCCTCATCTGATACCTTGACTGAACCCTCATGAGATACCTGGGTCAGAATTACCCGGTTAATCTGCTCCTGGGTTTCTAACCCTCAAAAATTTTGAGATAATAAATGCTTGCTGCTCAAAGTTGCTAAATTTTGGAATAATTTGTTACATAGCAATAATTAATATGCCATCTTCAAAAGGTTATAGTCAATCAATACAAAATAAATTAAATAATTTATAAAAAACAAGCTATGACTATGGAAATGGAAGAGACAAAAAAAATAATTTTTGAAGATTATTTGAAGTGGATTGACGAATTAAAATTTTTAAGAAGTCCATAGTGTTGTGGGGTCTAATCCTGGGTTCAAAATAAGACCACCGGAGCTAATGATTTATTTAAAAAAAGCAGGCAAAGATTTATTGAAATATCTGGCCAGGACAGCCACAAGAGCACCACACACAGGCTGACTCTACATGACTGTGAGGCTTTAGGGGCAGGTAGTTCTTTTTAAAGGTTCTGAGAAGGAAAAACCCAATTTTGCAACAAACTGTTGTTTGGAATTTTCTGCTGTTCTTCCTAGGTAAAATGTTGCTTTCTAGTTTGCTTTAGCCTGTTTGAAGAATGATGAAGATAAACTTAGCTGTCTGACCTTGTAGGCCAGAGACCAGATATGCCCACAATCTCAATACCATGCCAGGTGCACCTTCTCAATTGGATAGAACAGAATTGTTTTTCAAGGCCAGCATCGAGATAACCACTAAGTGCACATAGGGTTGGCTCTTTAATAAAAAATAAAAAATAAAAAATAAAATAAAAAAAGCAAGTTCTGCCTGTAACCTTGCCCAGAACTTGAACTCATCCTCCCCAAGCCCATCGCGCGATGAACAAAGCAAGTCTCTCCAAATTCTCCCCCTGCACCGTCCGACTTCTCGGGCACTCTGCAACAGGTCAACCCACAGGAATTTTCCTTTGTTCTAAATTCTAAATCCTAAAGACTGTATTCTAAAAACTGGGGTCAGCCCGCAGGGTCGTTCCCAGTCACATCCTGCTGGACATTGGAATGTGGCCCTATCTTGCAGAAGCAGAACTCAGTGGTTAATCTCCAAAGGTTATGGTCCCAGGCACAGGAAAATTGCCTTAGCAGGGTTTAAAAATTCAAACAGCAGTTTTTACCTGAGTTGTATATTCTTAATTTCTTATTTCACATAGCCAAAAGGTATAAATGAACATTTCATTGATATTGGAATTGGTAAAACAATAAAAATAAAACATTAAACATATGAAAGTAATAGTAGAGATCATCATAACAATGTCTGATACTTATTAAGTACTTATTATATACTAGACATTATGTCAAGAATTATAATTTTATAACTAATTTTATCTCTGCAATAATCCCATGAAGATAAGGAACTTGAGAAAAGTTATTTTGCTCAAGTCTGTAGTTTATTCATTGAGTTTAGGCTTGTCTAAGTGCATCAGGCCTGTGTTCACAGATATTTTAGAGTTCAAAACTCTACAAAAATTATTTTTATTTAATTTTAATGCATTTATTTATTTATTTATTTATTTATTTATTTATTTATTTGAATTTATTGAAATGATATTGGTTAATGCAATTATATAGGTTTCAGATATAAAACTAAAAAAATTTGAAGCACAGTTGGCAAAGTATAGAAAAAAGTTTTGACAAAAGTGACAAAGGGTTCGTGTTTAAAATATATAAGAATGTAAAAAATGTTTATAACAATGTTATTGATAAATAAAATGGAAAAAAAAACTAAGTATCAACAATAGATAAATGGTTAAATGAGTTATACAAATTTATGGAATTGAATTTTGCCACTATTAAACAGTTATGTTTCAACTCCATTAAGAAAATGAAACCACAGACCTGGAGAAAATATTCACAAAACATATACATGTATCTGACAAAGAACTGGTAATCAAGAATTATAAAGAATTCCTAAACTCAACTACCCAATTAAAAAAGGGCAAAATATTTCAGAAGACACTTCACAAAAAGAAATATGTAAATAGCCAGTAAGCCTATGAAAAGATGCTCATCATCATTACTGATCAGAGCAATGCAAATTACAACCAGGAGGAAACACCACCATTTAGTCATTAGTATGTCTGTAATTAAACAGACTGCAACCTTAAATGCTGGCAAGGATGTAGAACAATTGAAACTCTCACACATTGCAACTGGAAATGGAAAATGATACAACCAGTTTGGGCAAATTTGGCAGTTTCTTAAAAACTAAACACATGCCCACCCTAGATCCAGAAATTTCATTCTAAGGCATTTGCTCATGAGGAATAAAAACTTATATTCACAAAGGAACTTCTATAAGAATGTTTATTGTAGCTTTATTATAATGGTCAAAAACTAGACTCAAAAAAAAATCAATAAAATATATTTTTAAAAAAACACAAAAATCTAGACTCAGCCCAGCTGCCCATCAATAGGAAAATGGATAAATTGGTTTATTTGTACAATGAAATAGTAACTAGTAGAAAGAAACAAACTGCTTGTTTGTTCATGTGTGTATACACACAGCAAAATAGGTAAATCTAAAATACATTATGCTGAAATAAATAAGCCTTATACAGAAGACCACAATCTTATATAATCCCAAAAATATAAAATTCAAGACTAGGTGCAGCCAAGGATTGATTGCAAAAGAATATCAGTGAACTTTTGGGGGCTTCAAGTCAACATTTTACCAGGTATGCCAGTTAATAATGAGGATTTTGTAATCAAAGAAAAGAAGATATCGATAATTTCAAGAGAGATATCAAAAGTGCTTTATTCAAAGTAATGTCCATAGCTAGCTACACATTTCCCCGGTCTTTCAGGTAATTTGTGGATACCGTCCCAATAGAACTTTTCTTCTTTTGAGGCAAACCATTCAGAGACCCAATTTTCTACTTCTTCATATGTTTTGAAGTGCTGCTCAGACAGTGCATGTGCCATTGATCGGAACAAGTGGTAATGTGAAGGAGTGTTAGCTAACATTATACTGTAGTTAAAAATATGAATGATGAAGTGTTTAGAAGAAAGTGTGATGTCTGCAAAGTTCAAAATGCATCAAAAGGGTAAGATGAATTAATCAATAGAGGGATGAACAGATAACTAGATATGTGATACAGCAAACAGAAAAGTGTTCATGGTAGATTCTCAGTGCTGGGTATGTGATTTTAAACCATAAAGTTATTTCAACTTTTCTACAGAGTATGTGGTTTCCTCAAAATATTAAAAATGGAACTGCCTTTTAATCCAGCAATCCCACTTCTGGGAATAAATCCTAAGAATCCCAAAACACCAATTCAAAAGAGTATTCACACTCTTATGTTCATAGCAGCATAATTTACAATTGCCAAGTTCTGAAAACAGCCCAAATGCCCATCAATAGAAGAGTGAATAAAAAAAGCTGTAGTACATTTACGCAATGGAATACTATTCAGCTTAAAAAAGAAGGAAATCTTACCTTTTTGACAGCATGGATGGACATGGAGATTATTATGCTAAGTGAAATAAGCCAGTCAGAGAAAGACAAAACCATATGATCTCAGTTATATGTGGAATCCAATGAACAAAATAAACTTCTGAGCAAAATAGAAATAAAGGCATGGGTATATGGAACAGATTGACAGCTGTCGGGGGAGCGGAGGGGGCGATATGAGGGGCACTAGATAAAAGAAGGTGAAGGGATTAGCCAAAGAACATATATAATAGCCCATAGACACAGATAACCGTGTGGTGGTGGCTGGAGGGAACGAAGGTAGGGAGGGAGGGGGGGATGGAGGTGGGCAAAAGGGGAGAAAATGGGGACATCTGTAATACTGCCAACAATGAAAATAAAGAATTAAAAAATTTTTTACCATGATATGTTGGGAAAAATCACATTTTCAAAGAAATTACTTCAGATACCATGTCAAATTTTTCAAAAGCAGGATAGACTATTAATTGCATAATATGATGTAGTGTAGAAAGAGTGTGGAAGAGAGCACGAAAGTAGAGAAAAGCAAAGTGGCTACCTTGGGGGTGTTGTGAAAATGAGTAATTTTTATATCTTCTTTACATTTTCTGAACTTTCTATAAGTATGAATGACTATGACTGTTATCAGAAAAATATATTTCATCTCAACATTCTTAAAAATAGTTTGAAAAAGGTAGATTTTAACTTGGAGCAACACTTTCTATATATAGAGGGAATGGACCTCTGAGATGGCAAGATTCCCAACCCCCAAGGACCACAGTTCAGGCTAAAAGACCACAATTCGGAATATCTTGGAGAGGATTTACTAGGTATGGAAGATTTCAATGTATTCTCAAATTCTGAGATTTATGTGTGAAAAAGTAAGTACAGAAATGAAAAGATGTCTTGAGTTTTCCTTATCTATTCCAAACTCAATACCAACCCCATGGAAATAATGCAAATCCAAGACTTCTGGGACCAGCATTCACACACTGGTTCACTATGTAATGGGAAAGTCATGCTGTTCACCAAATCAGAGTTGTTTTAACCTCTTTGCTGTGCTATAGGTACGGGGAGAGATAACAATACTTCACATATGCAAAGAGTTTCTGAGTGAGCAAAGCACTTCTGCATTCACTAGAGGCCTGATGCACGAAATCTGTGCAAGAGTAGGTCTTCCTTGCCCCGGCTGCTGGCACCTGCTTCCCTCTGGCACCCGGGGGGGCCCAGGCAGGCTTCCCCCCGGCTGCCCCCAGACACTCATGACCCGGCTTTGATCCCGCTCCAGCTTCTCCAGAAAGACATCTGGAATGACATCCTGAAGGATGTCCGGTCTAATTAGCATATTACCCTTTCATTATTATAGATTATCTTATTTCAGTCTGTGACAACTCTGAGACATCTTAGTGAAGATGGGCTTTCCAAAGCTGAAGTCCACAAGTTTGTTCAGGGACACCACTTTATCTGTTATAGGTGGATGGTCCTTGTTGGTGACACATTTTATTCAAGAACTAAAAGATCCCAGTATTTGTAAACATGTTCTTAAAAAGATGCACAAAATTAGTTCAAGTACATTTTTCTGGCTTAGTAATATAATGAAAATCTGATTTTTTCCTCAATATCTTTAGCACTCAACTGGGAGAAGCACCAATGTCAGCTGAATGCCCCGTGAGCAGCCAGCGATAGAGGAAAGGTCGAACAGAGGTGAGTGCCTTCACTCCTGCTCTGAGAGTCTCTCAGCCATGCCTAAAGACAGCAGGTGTGTGTGTTTGTGAGTAGGGTCTTTTCCTAATCGATTAGAAATTTATCTGCAGTGATGCACATTGATACTATTGTCCTTATTTTTTAATTAGTTTTTTTAAAAACATATTTTTTTTATTTTTTACAGAGGGAGAGGGATAGAGAGCTAGAAACATCAATGGGAGAGAAACATCGACCAGCTGCCTCCTGCACACCCCCACTGGGGATGTGCCCGCAACAAATGTACATGCCCTTGACCGGAATCGAACCTGGAACCCTTCAGTCCGCAGTCCGACGCTCTATCCACTGAGCCAAACCGGTTTTGGCTTTTAATTAGTTTTTTTGTAGACTAGGACACTGAAGTCCAGGTAGAAGAACCAGGGTTGAAATGTGTGACAGCAGTGCTGCTAGTGGGGCAGAGATGAGAGCAAATTTTTTTGAGCATTGTTCAAACGAGTATCTGGTAAACCTATCAAATCCTTTAGGTTTTCAAACCAAAAGAATGTGAACTAGCACCTTGAACTTACTCAAATTTTAAACTTGTTCTGAATACTATACATGTTGCCCTGAGCATTCTAAAAGCTTCTTCCTGTGCAAGAAAGACCACATGCATCCAAGCTGACACACAGGGTGTCCTTCCTCCCGAATGACAGAGCAGAACTTGAAGAAAGAGCTTTGGCTTTTGCACTTTTGGTTGATGCTCCATTTAAACTGGGGGGTTTTGTGTGTTTTTGTTGTTTGTTTGTTTTTTGTTTTTATTTTTGTTATCTGCTCTGTTTATCAGAGGGGGCAAGTGTATCTCAGGTAGGCCAGGCAAGAGAGTTTTGGATGAATGTACAAATGCTTTACCACAAACCACAATACAGTAAAGAACACAATTGTTTTTGGAAAGTTCTTAATGGAAAAGCAGAATGGGATGAAGGCAATAACATAATTCATTAGTCCAAAATCCTTACTTTGAAAAAGATTTTATACCAAAGCTAGAAGAACCTTCAACACAATCTTTTAAATCCTAGGCTAGCATAGATGACTTATTCCAATTCATGCCTTCAATGTTGAAAAAAACACAGCCCAATATAGAATACTTTTGTGTTTTGACAAAGTCCTATCAAGTGGAGTACATCCTGATTTACTGAGCCAGTTCCTGTTGCAGCCCTGGAACTAAGAGACCAAGCCCATGGCCTGTTTTTCAGTCAATAGCAATTGGAGTATCAGCTGTTTCTTCCACCCTTCAGACCCCACAGCCTTATCTAATACTGTCAATATTTGAAAAAAAAAAAATGCAGAGGAGCAATGTCATCCCCATTTTCCCCAATATTGAAGCCCATTAGGCCACCTAAAAATCTGCATTTCCAGACTATTTCCAAAACTCCACGTGCACTCCTTGACTGACCCCAGGCAAAGCCTGCTGAAGAGGTCAGAGTTGACCGGAAAGAGAACTGCCTAGTCCAGAATATCATAGTCCTGGGAAACCTCCCTGTTTCTTTGAGTTCACTTCCCTAAATACTTCTCCAACTCTAGGGAGAAATAAAGCTTGCGGTTAAAGCTTTATTTCTCAAACTTGGCTTTTGAGAAAATGCAGTGCCACTGGGGGAGTTAATAGTAACTTTCAACTCAGTGTGCAGCTGTTTATCAGATTTCCTCATGAAGAAGGTTGTGATTGAGCAGAACAACCCTTGGTGCCCCTCCAGGAAATCAGGCAGGCAATAGGAGGAGAAAATTTTCCCAAAGAGGAGGCTGGGAAGATAGACAACCTTGGGTTACACCATTTTCTTCGGCTGCCCCTTGGTCTTAGTGTTAAGAAGCTCTTCATCCTATCCTGAAATCTTAACTGCTTATCTAATAAACTATTCCAATCTAAAGCCACATCAGATTTGTGTGTGCCCAATTTTTCTCTATCTTGATCAAATACAGGAAATAAATAACCTTGCAAAGCACATGGAGACCAGCCAAAGCAATCTGTAAATTGTGTAACTCTGTCCCAGCTCTCAGCACTATGTATTCAGCAAGGACTTGAAGAGAAACCTCATTCTTCTTCTCCCTCTCAAATGCACACGCCCAGATTTTTTTGGTGGACTTGTGGGCTTTGATTTTGCAACTTCTAGTTTGGGGAACAAGTAGAAAACAGTAACACTTCATTTTTGTGTGTGTGTTTTCCTAGTATTTTGTCATCATATTAAGATACATTGGAATAGACTTTGACCTAGAAAAATATAGAGGGTATTTCCTTTCCTTGTACACACACACACACACACACACACACACACACACACACACTTATAAAAACCACGTGACTGTGAATTGTTGGCCTATATAATTCTATTTTTAGTATAAAATGAAAAGAAACCTGAAGACCAGGAGAAAAAATTAATTTCCCTGAATCACTTAGCCAAGCTTAGAACTAGACTCCTGTTAGAGATATTCTGTGATTTTGTGTGTGTGTGTGTGTGTGTGTGTGTGTGTGTGTGTTGTTGTTGTTGTTTGCTAAATTGTACTTACTGTGGAAACTCACTATACTTTCTATTTCTGAAACTGTTTTAAAAGCAACCAATGTAAGCAGGTATATTATCTTTGCTACAAGATGGTATGGTCTTCTCTCTAACTACACTTACCACTGAATTCAAGTACAGAATCTTTATAAAGACTTTATTAAACTTTAAACTTCAAAAGCGAATGGGGTAGACATGATAGTAAACTGTAAATGGAGTTTAAAGGCAAATTCAATTTTCTTCTCGGGGCTGTCATGAACTTCAGCCCTGCGGGCCATATCCCATTTGCCACAGGATCTGAAATGAGTACACAGTGTGTGTAGTTGTGTAATGTAGTTGTCCTAAACTTTAACACATTCACTTTTGAGTACCATTTAAAGACTGTTTCTCTAACACGCACAACCTGAGTTATTAAAGTTTAAAAGTGGAGACCCTGCTTGTAGCTCAAGTACAGAGTACTGGCATTCTGACTAAATGACCTCTTCTAGCTGCCAGCCCATGCTCCTTCATTTTACACAGGCTGCAAGATCAAGACAACTGTATGTTTCTTTTCGATGAAAAGGAGAAATTCTTAAATTCTGGTATTTAGTGACTAACTGGTGCTAATGGCATGGCTTCATTTTGAAAGTGCCTTTCTGCTTAGAATGCATAGAAAATATCAGGCTTTAACGTAGGATGACTAGGTCTTGACGAATAGCACTGAGGGAGAGTAAGAGCAATAAATCAAATAATTAGAAGATTGGCCATTCCATAGATATATGCCATTCAGCAGCAACCGACTTGGATTCTACTTTTCCTTCAAGGTTCATGCAAGTGCATGTCATATTTTCTGAACACTCTTAGATCTCTCTGAATTCCTAAAGCATCTTTAAACCGAGACCTCAGATTATCTGGCAAGTTCCTGGAAGAGTTGGACCCGGAACCCAAGACTGTTCTCTTCCTGCCAGACCCCTGCCTTAGTCATGGGTAAGGAGTGGTAAAATTGGTAACTTGAGGGGAAACCAGACCTGAGGTCTAAAAAAGGAAGATTCAAAGATGTCTAAGGCTTTGAATGTGGGTGGCTTAGAAAATACGGGAGTACAGGTTGAAGAAAAATAGTGGGTTTCATTTTAAGCATGTTGAGTTTGAAATGATGGCAGAACATTAAATCTATCTGGTCTGGTTGAGTCAGGATTCTTAAAATGATAAAAGCTAGGAGCTTTGTGAAAAGGATGGAATCTCTGTAGCATGACAGACAAAACAAGCTTTAACCTTGGTAATGGGGAGAGCTTACATAAAGCTTGATTCAGTGGCTTAGGCACTGTGTGGGCTTGGAAGACATGCCAAAGCCCTGTTAGAGTGATGGGCAGTATAGTTTCAATGACTTTCCTTGGTAGCAACTATGGCCTTTAGATTTGGAGCAAATCTTTCATGGTCAGTCCCATCTTATAGATCTGGTCAAAGGTCTGCAAATTACAGCCAATTCTGGACCACTGACGGCTTTTATATACTGTAGCCTATTAGCTACAAACATTTCTTCCATTTCTAAATAATTGAAAAAGTCAAAAGAATACTGATATTTTATGATACATGAACATTTCATGAAATTCAAATTTTAGTGTCCTTAAAGTTTCATTAGACCCATCCATTCATTTCCATATTGTCTATAGTTGCTTTTGAGTTATAACAGCAGATTTGAGTAGTTATGAGAGAGCATATGGCCCACAAAGCCTAAAATACTTACTCTGTGACTCAGAAAAATTTTGCCCCCATTGTCTTGGGTCTTTAAGAGTCCTGGTATCTTCAGATGTTCATCCATCCATAAGTATATTTATTCACCCATTCATTCTTTTACCCATATATCCAACTAATCAGCCAGCCACTCAGCTATATAATACTTATTATGTATAAACTATATGAGATCCTGAATATTCTCAAGACCTAATATCTGCACCTATCACCAGTGCTATAGAGCAGTGCTGCCTCCTTATGAAAGAATTTGGCATTCATTTAGTGGATTAAAATACTTCACTGGGTAGTTGAGGGCTGCGTTTTCAGTATCTTTAGGTTCCTCCTCATTAGAGGGAAGAGGGATTGACTGAAATAGAGGCAGGGCTGAAACTGCAGCTGTAAACCCAGGAGCTCCTGTTAAATGGAGAAGCAGAAGACAGAGGGTCATAAGTCAGGACATATTTATGGTGTTTAAGGATAACTAACAAGACCGAGACAGTACAGCAGGTCTTTAGTCCAGGTCACACACAACTCATTTCTATTGAGTCTGATTCCGCAATTCAGTCCAAGGGTAAAAGAGCATTTAAAAAATAAAAGACAGTGTACAGAACACATTTTAGGAATCTAAGATTTTCCTTTTTCTTTTGGATTTCATAACTTGTGTATTTATTTAGCTCTTTTGAAAAAATGGAAACACTGCACAAAACTAACTCCGCTGTTTTTATTTCACTTATTGATACATGCACATCCTAGCAATTCCCTACTGAAGGCCCACTGATGAGAAAGGGAGGACTGTAAGGAAGAGAAACATTAGGTATTCAGATCCTTCTTCTTCCTTTTATATTATCATTTTCAGTGTAAGTAGTTGGCTAACACAGAGAAACACAAATGAAAAAGGACATGATAGTTCTTCTGTGTTTTGTTTCTTAAAATGCTATTTTGTCATTCAAAGCAAGTTGTGGTTCAAATGGAAAAGTGTGGTCTCTTGGCTAGGGTTGCCAGAGTTATCAAGTACAAGACAAACAATAAAATCTGGATCTCAGATAAACAACAAATCATTTTTTTTAGTATAAGTATGCCCCAAATTTTGTCTGGCAACCCTATATAAGAATTTTTTTCACTTCACTGTGGCTATAACCACCTCAACACCCACCTTTCTCTGGTGCAAATATTGCCTTTAGTTAAGCAAGTTTAGTTTATTCTGCTTAACTAAAGGCAATACTTAGAGGGTACAATGGGAATAATTTTATATATTGTAATACCTGCCTTGCTTGAATCAATCTTTTAATGCACATAAAAGGTTTTATAAGATAAAAAGTGTGAGGCATTCATGTTAGTTCTTCTAATGTTGTATTTAGTGCACAATGGATCTAAAAAAAAAAGAAGAAAGAAAAATACATAGCAAACAAATAAAACCCTTGATAAAGGGTTGAAATTCTCTTTAATATATAGCACTTAGCTGATGATGCTGCAACCTAAATCATTATGAGTCTACTTTAGTATTCTCCCAAATGAAATAAACCCACAAAATAAAAATTAAAAGTAAACTGAATTTAGTGATAAAGCTTATTTGGCCTACAGGCTTTGAATGTTTAAACAGTAAGATTTTGTGTCATGTTAATATCACTTTTGCTGTATTATACAATTCATTCAAGCTTAATACTTCCTACTGTTTTCCTATTATTTCCCACAGACAATCATTGTTGAATGAATGAATTATATTCTACAATATAATATGTACTGCTTGATTTTCAACTAAAATGCTTCCCCAGCATGTATGAGCTGCCTCTCTATACTATAGTAACCCCTTTATCATGCTAATCCTTACATTCTGCTTTGAAAATTTCCCCAGTGGCTCCATATGTGTGTATGTTTCCTCCCTTTTTACAAGAACAGAAGCTACCTCCTTTACTTTCTTTGGGAATCCTAATGAAAATGTTATTAATATAATGAACATAATACAAACCTTTGTGTTTATTCTATATAATAAAACCCTAATATGCAAATTAAGTGAACGGCAGCATGACTGGTTGCTATGACACACATTGACCACCATGGGCAGACGCTCAAAACAGGAGCAGCATCTGCCCATGGTGGTCAGTGTGTGTCACCACTGGTAGCCTGTGCGCCCCCACAGGAGGAGTGCCACGCAGCCAGAAGTTGGGTGCACAGCTGGCGAGCAGAGCAGTAGTGGCAGTGGCGGGAGCCTCCTGCCTCTGCTCCAGGCAGGCGGTAAGGAGTGAGGGGTCCTGAACCGCGAGAGGGCACAGGCAAGGCTGAAGGACTTGTGTTCCCCCCCCCTCCCCCCCCGCCCCCAGTGCACAAAATTTTGTGGACTGGGCCTCTAGTGTTTATATAATACTTAGCAGCCCTGGCTGAGAGGTTCAGCTGGTTGGAGTGTAATCCCATACGTCCAAAGGTCACAGGTTTGGTTCCCAGGCAGGGCACCTACCTACCTAAGTTATGAGTTTGGTTCCCCAATCAGGACGTGTGAGGGATGCAACCGATCATATTTCTCACATTGATGTTTCTCCCCCTCTCTTCCCCTTCCTTTCTCTCTAAAAATCAATAGAAACATAACCTCAGGTGAAACTTAAAAACTCACACTTTAATAATGTTTCCAAAGCATTTTCATATCTATTAGTTTTTTTGATCTTCATAGAGGTATGTATGTGTTATTTTTCTTATTAAAATATCATATATATGATATTTTTCTTATTAAAATATCATATATGTTATATAGCATTTTCCTTGCCAAATGAAAAAGAAATCCTAAAGTTTTTAGAAAAACATAAAATTAAATTTTCATAATATTAACCTTTCATTCATAATATCACTTTCATTTTTGTTCAGGCTCAAACCTTTAAGATAGGTATATTAGGAGAATGCAGGCCAGAGGGGTTAGGGGATCTGCCTGAAGTTAGTAATAGATGCTATTTGGCCAAGGATGTGAGATGAAAACTTTGGGAAAGCCATTCTACATTGGTAGACATGATCTGAAGTGGACATTCTTCTTCCGTGCCTGGAGGATCCGGATGCCTTTGAAAAACACTTTGCAAGCACAGAAAATCATCCTATCAGCAACTACTGAGCACCTCCAAGCTAAGCACACTGTCTTTATAAAGATAATCGAAGCTTCCTCCCTACACTCCAGTTGCTTTGTGACTTGTAGGTGAGACATACACTTACATAAAACCCTGCAAATCAGGGGTGATGTGCTTTTGGGAATCAATTAAAGGCACATTTCACCATGCGTGGTTTAGCCAGGAGGATGGCAGAGGCTAGGGGAAAGCAGGCAGTGGAAAGGAGTAAGAAAAAACTTTACAAAGGAACATATCATATCAATAAGTAGACATAAAAAGATACAACTTTGCACAAAACTAATTAGCACTCTTTTCACTATATTATAATTAATTAATTAACTAATTATTTGCATGTTTATCATTGCCACTGAACTCTGAGTTCCTCCTTGCCATAACCCATTTCTTTTTATCAGAGAATACTAGTTGAGCACTAAAAGTCACTTTCCTCTTCTTTCTTAGCATTAGAATCCTGTCTGATAAAAAAGAAAAAATACTCAACTGAATACATTTTAAAGATCTTATTGGCTTTATTCAGCCATTCATGAGTTAGGCAGCATCCATTGTAGCCAAAAGCTCCAAGGAACAGCACAAAATGAAGGCTTTTAAAGGCGGGAGGGACAGGAACAGGGAGGTCATACAAGATGATTAGATTGGTTATTTGCAAGATTATTTTCCTTACAAGGAACAAAGGGAAGAAATTTAGTTCTGTCTTGGTGTGCTGACATGGGCTTAGCCTGAGTAACTCCATCTTGTGCCTAATCCGATTACTTTAACGTGACTTTTTGGCTGAACAAGTGACACCAGAATTAAGTCTAGATCTCCCAGCCTTCTGTCGTTAAGTATAATATATGACTAAATTCTGGCAAGTAAGATGTGAGTCAAATGGTTAAGTGGGGATTCTGGGAAGACTCCTTAAGGGGAAGAGGTGTATACCTTCTCTGCCTTTGCTCCCATCTTTCATCCTGCTGCCTGGGATACAGATGTAGTAACTGATGTTTCAGCAACTACCCTGAACCATGAGATGACCTGAGGCCGAAAACCAAAACAGGAGAGAAGAAGGACTCCGGATCCTTGGTCATCATCTGGGCAGCTTGACTCCCATGTTACTTTACACAAGAGAATAGATTTGTTAATATATTCGTTAAGTTTCTGTTAATAATAATTATATCTGCTAATTTCTGAAGCAATTCCTAAGCAATAGTTATTATATATATATATATATATATATATATATATATATATATATATATATATATATATATTTGCATTCTCAGCTGAGAACATGGTGCTTAAATTGGTAGTTGAACAAGATATATGTACTTTAAGTTTTATTTAATTACTTATACCTACCCGCTTTATTCCAGAAAGAATTAAAGATGGGATGCTAAATAAATGGCTGAAAAACTGAAATTATACCAGTTTATCAAGGAAGAGCATAAAAACCAATTCAGGGAAACAAATGGGAGAATGAAGAGTCAGTCCTCAAAATATAAAATCATAGCAGTTATCCAAAGGAATGTAAAGGCAAATGTTATTCCTTAGCTGGGAAGAAAACCTGGCAACATAATTTTAACTTATTTAAATATGAATAATAAAATAAAAAATGAGTAAATAATTGGCTCTAAGTATGATTTGCTAATACATTAAAGGACAAAAATCAAATTCAAAGTAATAGTGGAGAATTGATCCATATCAAAAAGCAGGGAAAGGTTGAATGGCATAATTGGTGAGTGACATTTGAAGCAATAAAATAAACAAGCAAAATTATGACAAAAAATAAGCTTGGTCAGAGAAACGCCTGATAAATAAATACTGGTAACTGATTTATTTAACCATCACTGATCTAACAATTCTGTGTCAGGCATTCTAAAAACTTTACAAACATTTATTCATCAAACCCACATAAGAACCATATAAAGTAGTTATTGTTATATGTTCATTTGCCAGATGGGGAAACTGAAGCCAGGAAGTTTATGTTTCTTTGCCTACATAACACAATAAGGGGAGGAGTAGGATTTCACCCAGAGACCAACATTTTTAAGATGAAAAGTAGGAGGCAGCATTATTCATTCTTCTAAGGCATACTTGAGCACACAGTGCACCGATGGGCAGGCCAGCTTCTTGGCACCTTTAAATCTAGCTTACATTTTGAAATTGTGGCGAAAAGACGGGAATCTGAAAAAGGCTCAGAGAAAGGTAAAAAATAAAAGTCAAGTGAAAAACGACCCCTGAGGAAAAGTCAAAGCTGTTGAATGCTTTTAGTTTAGAGAAGAGACCATAGCCATGAATTTTCCAACCTCCAACAGAGTGTGGTCAGATGAAAGGAAGAACTAGAAAGGAAAGCATTGGAATCTCTGATCCAATAATTCTTGAAATGAGGCCGGCCGATGCAAAATACAAAGATTTTAAAAAACATGTGTATCACTTCCATATATATTCTTCTGAATAAGCCTTATAATTCACATAGGTAATATGTAAGTTCTGAATGCTTTATCTGCCTTCTCCCTTGTCTGCTTGGAAACTTCATTCTCCAAGAATCTGCTTCAGTGTCACTCCCACTAGAAGCTCCTAAAGCTAACTCTGACCTTTCTGAGTACAGTCGCCTGAATTTGCATTCCAAAATTTGGGAGTTTTGGAATTTGTAGCCCTTGTAGACACTTCTACTCAAGATAGAAGCCAAAGCAAGGTGCTAAGAAAATTGTCAGTCGGGATGTTACCAATTGTTGGCTTTTTTAGAGAACGTTGCCATGTAAGGCCAGGAGACATCATTATTGATTCTTTGACCTTTGTTCTTAAAGAGGCAAAGAAAACATCTCTAACACCTTTCTCAAAACAATAGGAAGACAAAGAGCAGGGGGAAATTTGACCATGCTCTTCGTGGTTTTGAGAATGTTATTGGTTTTGTTGTGCTGTCTTAGTACTTTGGTTATTACCTCTGTATTCCCCAAGGTCAGGTCAGCTTTGCTCATAGCTTATGGATGAAACCCTTTGGACCATGCTAGGGGCTGAGCGTCAACTGGCCTCAAGGACATGCACCCACACCTGCCTATTCTTTCCTTTTGCTTCACAGGGAATGGGGGCTCCTTGTGAAGCCCAAGTTTCAAAGAACAGTAGCTAGAATTTATGCTGAAGTGGAGTAACAGGCTTTGGAGCTGAGCAGTGTCCTAATACAGGTGAAAAGCACGTATTGATTACTTAAAGAAAGTTAAAATAAAAGCAATTTTGCTCCCCATTTCGGCACATTGCAGCTTTTGGCCTACCCACTTATAGCTAAAAAAGCATTCTTTCCTGATAATCAAGCTTCAGCTGTCTGAATTCCAGGCCGAGCCTCTCCTTCTGAGCTCTGCTGAAGAGCTGCTTTAATTAACCGTTATACCACAGATGTTATTGATTTTTTTTTCAAATCTGGTTGAAACATCATTGTGCTGGATCATGGCCAAAACTAAGGCCTGAATTTGTGTGTGTGCGCGCCGCTTTTACTCCTTCTGCATACCTTATTAGTCTCCGTGTCGGTTCAGTGCAATCCTCAGTATTAACTCAGAAAATATAGAATTGATTTTTAGCCTAGCCGCCGTGATCTAAGGGCTCCTAATTTGAAATCTGAAAACCTCAGTTGCTGAGGAAGTCTTTCCGCTGTTCCTTGAAGTAAGCTTTTTATTCTTTAATTTAAAAGAGAAATCTCCCTCTGCCTTTTACTTCTCCCTCTCTCTCACGCCCACACATTTTGAGGTTTCACAGGAACATGACCCATTCCCTGCATTTTGGACGTGTTTGCCCTGAAAGGTGCCCAGAGCCTTATTCCTGTTTGTCCAGAATGGGGGCCCTCCAACGTGGACCGTAAGAAATTTTGAAATTGAAGTGTCTCAACACTTTCCATATTTTCAAGACAATTTAGAGGAACTTGAGAAACATTCACTTTGAGCAAATTGCGGGATATCAGAAACCACGGGGCATCAGCATCCCTTTTTCAATCCATCTTCCAGTGATGATAAACTCAAGATCCAAAACAATCACAGTAGGTTCCTAAATTCTGATAGGGTTTCTGTGAGTTTAGCGATATGTTCTTTAAACATAATTTGAAGCTTTTGAAATACTGTAATGCAGCTCTTGACCTTTCAGAAAAATCACATAGAGCAAGAGGTGGTGAAAAATGTTTATTTACTCTGCATTAGTGGCTAACCCCCTGTTCCTTCCTAGAACCGGTAGTTCTTTTATGCCGGGGAACTCACGCATGTCACCCCCATTCTTCCAACTCGAACCAGACAGGCCCACTTGAGCTGGAGAAACAATGGCCTGCAGTCAGCCCCATGCCTCAGTGAGAATCAACAATGCGGGCCTCTTGACAAATTCTGGCGTCGCGAGTGGAAGCTTGCGGTTCAACATGTCTGCCGAACAGAAGTTGGAAAAAGAAAAGATCATCTTGTAAACAATTAATTAATGTTTGTCATGAATTATCATTTTTACTTCCTTCTCAAGAGGCTCAAAGGGAATAAAAAGGCATTTTTGCAGGTGGTGGCATTCAAAGTAAGGGCAATCAAAGGTTTGAGAGCTGAGGCACAGCACTCCCAGCCTCTGAGGGTGAATGGTGCTAGGATTAGAGCACAGCGGGGGGTTGAGGGCTTCAGGTGTGAAGCTTAATGTTTGTGATCAGCAAAAAAAGTCTTGAATTTATCTAAACTGCTCTTCTGCTAACAGTACTTCTAGCACATAAATGTTCTGAAACTGACAAGTGTTCTCATTGCTCTTCTAATGCAAACATGATCTGCATTTGAAAGACGCATCCCTCTTGCCTAATTTAGAATGTGCATCTCAAAGAGCATAAGATGATGACCCCACAAAGACCTCTTTCTCTCTCTCTCTCTCTCTCTCTCTCTCTCTCTCTCTCTCTCTCTCTCTCTCACACACTCACACACACACACACACACTCCAGATGTGCATGCTGCATGTGCATACACACATGCAAACTGCCTGTTTCTTGCCTGGATCTTCTCAGAAGCTTCCAGCAAGGATCCTGCAAAATTGTTTTTCTCCAGATTTCTCAACCAGAGGTTGAAAACTAGGAGACTTAATAGCCATCTGACCAGTGGTTTCCCCTGAACCTCTACATGAATAATTCCTTTTCATCTGGTTTGGATAATTGCCTAGAATTTATTATGCTGCATTTTAATTTGCAGTCCTTCTCCTGCCTCCCCCACCCTTCCATCAGTAGCAAGACATAGAAAGGTATTCAAGATACAAAAATTTTAAACGCACACATACAACCAATGATATTAAAATTTCCTAAAGAATTATAAGTAATGTTTGCAACTCCTAGACCCAATAATGAAGGCAGGCATTGTTGATGGTTAGAAGGTTGCTGAAGTCCATACAAACACATCTGATTGCTTAATGAATCCTCCCAATAATCTCTATTGCTGAACTCTAAATACTACTTTTCTCTCTTTATATCATGGATATATGTCATCTACCAGAAGACCTCTACAAAGAAATACTGAATGAAAGGTTGATAAGACACGACTTAGTGAAAATCAGTCACAGGCAAAATTTGGAAAGACTAAGATGAATCTGAGATTCTTGAGTTAATTATTAATCTAACCTTCTAAAATTCTTCACCATCCCATGGTCCCAGCCATTTTTTTTCTGCATTTATAAAAATTTGCATTTCCTTTTGTATTCACTTATCATAATATAATAAACACATTCTTGGGGCAACAAGCCTCCTCTTTCCTACTGGAGGCCGAGAGAACGAAGGTGATAAGAGGGAAATGTAAGCTCATAATGGCCTTGGCTCCTGCGGAGCTAAGAAAGCCAAGCACTGCCCTGAGCCTTGGTGCTCACCATCCTGGACCATGTCCTGAGGTTTCCCGTGCACCCAAGCATTCTATATAATAAAGAGATAAATATGCAAACGGTTGTCATGCCCTCACGCCCTCATGCCAGGGCTGGGGGACCTGAGGTCGCACCCCCTACCCTGACATTGGGGCTGGGGACCTGAGACTGCACCCCCCACCTTGCAGGGCTTGATGGGGAGTGGGGCTGGCCGAGTCTTGGTCTTGCATGATTTTGAGGCACACATGGGTGGGCGGGGACTTGACTCTGGGTCCTGTGGTGCAACCCAGACTCTGACAAGAGAGAGATTTTCATATACATTTTACTAATTTTCTTTAATCTCTGACATTTCTATTATAGAGGAAGGGCAAATAGCAATATTAAATTTTTTTCCTCTAATTTATTCCCTTTTACTGTGCACAAATTTTGTGCACCAGGCCACTAATCTATATAATCTAAGCAACCCTTACAGTGGGACGATCAGAATGACCCGTTGCTATGATGTGCACTGACCACCAGAGGCAGATGGTCAATGCAAGAGCTGCCCCCTGGTGGTCAATGCGCTCCCCCAGGGGGAGCACTGCTCAGCCAGAAGCTGGGCTTACACTGGTGAGCACAGCAGTGGTAACAGAAGCCTCTCCTGCCACTGCAACAGGGCTAAGAAACAGCAAGCTGAGCAGTAAGGAGCATCGAGCAGGCAGGCAGGCAGGAGCAAGCAGTCTGGGACTGCGAGAGAGATGTCCAACTGTGGGCTTAGGCCTGCTCCCTAGCAGGCAGACATCCCTCTCGCAGCCCAGGACCCCTTGGGGGTGGGGAGCGGGCCTAAGCCAGCAGGTGGACATCCCCTAAGGGGTCCTGTTCTGTGAGAGGGCACAGGCCGGGCTGAGGGACCCTTCTCCAGTGAGGCCTCTAGTGTAATATAAACTTCTAGGCTTAAATTTAGGAAATACCACCAGAAATTAAAGAGTTTGGGAAGAAAGGGACAAACTGGAATATCAGATAAGGGACATGAAAAGGAGTTTTAGAAGGTTTAGAGGGGAATGGGACCTAGAAGGAAAGAAAACCAGCACAACCTCTGAGATAGATCAAGGGGTCTCTTTCCTAAAATTTCTGGAAACTCTTTAAATTAACATCAAAGACTGGGTAAAATGACTTACTAAAAAAGTAAATTAATTTCTCATAAGTATTAACGTTCCTCAAACTCAAAAGTTTATCAAAGCATTTAGTTTGGTTCCCCACTTTTTATAAAGATGTTAAAATCTCATCGAAAGCCTAAGGCCAGTTGCTTTAGAATCACATATGAAAACAGTGACAATAACCGAAACCGGTTTGGCTCAGTGGTAGAGCATCGGTCTGTGGACTGAAAGGTCCCGGGTTCGATTCCGGTCAAGGACATGTACCTTGGTTGCAGGCACATCCCCAGAAGGGGGTGTGCAAGAGGCAGCTGGTCGATGACTCTCTCTCATCGATGTCTCTAACTCTCTATTCCTCTCTCTTCCTCTCTGTAAAAAAATCAATAAAATATATTTTTTAAGAAAGAAAGAAAGAAAGAAAGAAAGAAAGAAAGAAAGAAAGAAAGAAAGAAAGAAAGAAAAGAAAAGAAAAGAAAGAAAGAAAACAGTGACAATAAAGCAGCAGTGGTGGGGACTAAACTGAAAAGGAAGAGACTTCCTGACACCTGGCACCCATGCCCAGTGTGAAAGGAGCAGTTAGACCTAGACCTGCGTCAGGTACATTGGGTTTGTTTCCAAGTCCCGGGATCCTGGACCTTTGTCAGCATCTGTGGCTCCGGGGGCCCGTTTCTCCGAACCTAATCGCCATCAAGCCCCTTGTAAACAATGTTCAGCTCTGGCGCTGCCTCCAGGACAGATCATTTGTTTGGGGTGAGGAAGCTCACATTTACTCCTTGCTTGCCTCCTGCAGGCTCAGTGTCATGTGCTACCACTCATTCTCACTTTGGATCTTTGGATGGTGGAAATGGAACTCAAAAGTGAGGGTGTGGCCCTGGAGGGCGTGGCTTAGTTGATTGGAGCTTCTTTCTGTAAGCCAAAAGTTTGTGGGTTCAATTCCCAGTCAGGGTACACAACTAGTTTGCAGGTTTGGTCCCCAGTTGGGGTGCCTACAGGAGACAATCAATTTATCTCCCTCCCTCTCCCTCTCCCTCATTTCCTTTCTCTAAAAATAAAATAAAAAACATATTGTTGGCTGAGGATATTTTTTTAAGTGGGGATGTGGGAAAGAAGTGAAAAGCCTCCAAAAGATTGAATAATTGAAAGTCTGTGTGGCTTTTATTGGTATTAGTTCAATTCGTCTATGTCTACACAGTAGGATGAGTTTTTACAAAATTAAGAGCATTTAGATTTAAAATAAATGCCACTGACTAATCCAACCATAAAAACAATTGTGCAAAAAAAGTATCAGCCTGATGCCCTCTCCCTACCAGGAATGCTACAGATTGAGAAATAGCTGATGGCAGTGGATTTTCTTACTTTTTTTTCAAGGTAAACAAATACCCGTGTTTCCCCGAAAATAAGACATCCTCCGAAAATAAGACCTAGCACATGGAAAGATAAGACATCCCCTGAAAATAAGACCTAGTGCAACTTTGGGAGCAAAAATTAATATAAGACACTGTCTTATTTTCGGGGAAACAGGGTAGATTCCCCCGGGTAGTTAGCTGCACGTTGCATTAACCCAACACAACAAAGAACTGTTCTAAGTAGTAAAAGCAAAGGGTAGTTTTAAGACTATTATTAGGAATATATATCTACTTCCTTCTAGAGCAGGAAAAAAGCAGTTTTTGAAATAGAGGCCTCCTATACATTGCTAATAAATGCCAACCGCCCAAGAATGAGTTGATGGTGAAAGAATTAAAAATTACCACTTGAATGGCCTTCCTGGTCGGACCTGTCTTTTCCAAAGGGATTGACCTTCCCAGGACTTGGGCCTGCGGGAGAGGTCCCACCCGCCCTGGGACTGTTTTAAGGGGAGCTGTGAAAGGCTGCCTCCCATCCCCACCCCACCCCCCAGCGCCCTTATGCCAGCACTGTGTGCTGGTGCTTGAAATTAATCAAGGGCCCCTTCTGGGGCAGGGATTCCTCTTTGAGGGAAACGGAACTGGACACTTCTCTGCCTGCCGGCGCCCCCGTGCCCGCCGGGCCTGCTCCCCGGCTCCCCAGACAAAGCCCGGGCTCCGGGGGAGCCGCCGGAGCCGCAGACCTGTGCTTGGCAGGCAGCTGCTGTTTGAACCCAGCCCTGACCGTAAAATCAAAAGTGGGTCCGAGGGAAGCGGTAAACACTGAGCAATGAGCCTTTTGAAGGCAGCTGATGCCTCATTTGGGGTGACATGCTGTGGCTGATGAGTGTGGATGATGTGGGGTTTTCGATAAGTGCCTCATCAGTATCCTCATCATGCTCGTGTTGCTCCGCCGCGGCGTGTGCCCTGACTTGATTGTAATTGCCCGAATCTGCTCCCGCTGCTCGGGCGCGCACAGTAATATGCAATAAAACAGCAAGAAGTGAATGTTAACCATCTGAGTTCTGACACAGCGGCTCTGCGGTTCAAGATCTCCATTAAGGGCACCCCCCCCCCCAAAAAAAAAAAAAAAAAAAAAAAGGAAAAGCCTGTAAGAAAAGAAGAAATCGAAAAAATTTCCCAGGGCCAGTGTCTGGGACCAAAGGGCAAGCCCAGAAATCCAGGCGCCCGCCTCTGTTCTAACAGGTAGTCTCCCGGTATTTATTTATTTATAATTTAATGTTTTACATCCCAGGTGTCCCTGCGTTTGCTCATTAGCTCTCACAGCGCGCAGGGCTGTGGCCTTCCCAGGTGTGGCTGGCGGGCTCCTTCCTCAGGGGAGGCGGCCTAGTCCCTCTGTCAGGGCCCTGGGCAAGGAGGGGGCTGTTTCAGAGCCTGAATTTCTAAGGCCCAGTTTTCAACAACTCAAAGGGGCAGGCACCTGAAGCGGTCCTTAATCAAACCGCCCAGGACTGACTGGCTTGGTTGTCGCTAACAGAAGTGAAGGGTGACATAAGTTGTCTCTCCTGTGCTGTCTGCAGTCTTCACACACCTATGGAGGCCCATTCAGCTCTTTGAAATGAAACTTACACTCTGGTGGGCCACGGGGAAACCAAGGAGGGTGTGTGTGTGTGTGTGTGTGTGTGTGTGTGTGTGTGTGTGTGTCAGGGGAATGATCCCCAGGTCTGTGCATTTAGTCTTCAATTGTAAGACCTCTGACTGAGAAAGGAGACCTTGGTCAGGTGGGCGTGCAGTGAGTGGAATATTGTAAACCTGGCAGAGAAGGGGTTGTAGTTTCTTTTTAAAGAAATAACACCATTTTCTTAGTTAAGTAAAGTTAGAATTTGAACACAGGTATCATTTTCTGTCTGAATTTTAGTATCGATTCTAATGGTAAATATGCACACTTGAAAAAATCTAATTTCAATATTACAAACCCAGTTTTCTTATCTTTAGCTCCCTTTCTTTTACCCTGGAATGAACCATAATTGCTTATCATTTGGAGCTAAAAGCTACTATCCAACCTATTGTCTACTTAGGAGCACATCTTAAAGCGTCTCAAAGAAAATACCATATTCTTTACAGTTTCCTGTTAATTGAGTCCTTTGGGAGCCAGTGGCAATGGTAACTTCAGAATGAGATTTTAATTACATATAGAAACCTTTCCCATTGTTTTTCATTTTAAAGAAAATAGGGTTAGCCTGAAAGCATTTATCCTCCCCCGCCCACCCCATTTCCAATAGCAATGTCTTGTCAGCACTTACAAATCCTGTTTGTTTGGACAGTGGGTTTTTCTCCTTGCTTTAAAGAAAAGAAACGGAAAGAAAGGAAAAGGAAAGAAAAGCCTCCCATCTGAAACTAATGAATTCAGCCGGCATCCCACTTGGAAGGCCCTGTGCAGATGGAGTTTCATTAGCTGTTTGAATATCTGTATCAGTAACTGCTCGAGAGAAACCATCCCTGCCCGCACGGATAATTAACAGAGCACTTCACAGGGAGAGGCTGACTCCGGCTGCCACTACCTGGCCCGTGCTTAGCAGACCTGTCAAGTTTCACTTCTTTCTGGAGCCAGAAAGCATCTCTTCCCAGGGAGTAGCTGACTCACCGCTTCCCTGGACCTGCTGCAGCCCTGCCAGGCCTGCTACTCCCTCCCTCTGGCGGGTTCAGTGTGGGTCAGCGCAGAAGAGAATAAAACGACCCAGTGGCTGGTGCCCTAAGACTGCTACAGGAGGCAGCCTTCCTCTCCACCCCAGGACGTGCCCCCGCTTGGTGCTGGGCAGACCCTCTCTCAGATAATGGCCCTGCCCATCTTTTAGGATAAGGCAAGATTTAGCCCCAAAGTGTTTGGTTCAGATTCCCACATGGGGTCTTTCCTTTCCAGTGTCTAAACACGCCTCCCACACCCAATTCTTGTAGAGAAAGTATTCCCATGTATTTCCTGCCTTACCCAAGTGTGTGATTTTAGTGGTGCTACGCTTACTCACAAGTATTTTTTTTTTTTTTTTACCTAACAAGTGGCTGAATTTCATCAGTGGGTGACTCCAGAATAAAGTTCATGCTCTTCTAATGAATTTGGCAATCTTTTGCTGTTTATAAAAGTTGTTCCCAAATGAAGCAGCATTCAGATTTTTGACCTCTTAAAGACAGGCATTTTTAAACGAATACAATTTTCAACAAGGTTTTTACTTATTTTTTATTAAGTGTATTGGGTTAACAGTGGTTAATAGCATTATATAAATTTCAAGTGCATACAACATTATAATTAGGCATCTGTATACTCTATCATGTGCTCTTCACTCAAAGTCTAGTTTCCTTTTGTTACCATATATTTGACCCCAAAAATAGGGTTTTTAAAAAGACAAAAGAGTAATAGTTGTATTTGAGAAGCAAGATCAAATAAACTGTGAACATACACAATTTCTGGTGAAAGTGAAAGACCCCTAAATCAGGCGCCACTGGGAGGGAAGAAGTTAAGCCAGAAATGTTTTCAAATGTTCAAATGTTACCTGAAGACTAGCAAATTTCTTTGCAAAAACTGATATTGTGTCTCCCCTCCCCCCAAAATTGATTATAAAGAATTCTCAAATAAACAAATACTAAGTGATTTATAAAACATTTTGATGCAAGGATGGTTGTTAAAATTCTATCCTTAAACTAATATCATTTTGATAAATAGGATAGCCAGAGAAGTAGTAAATTGAAAAGAAACTAGTAGAACTTTCTAGATATAGAATATGTGTAAACTTTTAAACACATAGTCCTTCAAGTATTGCATATATACACACACATACACACATCCATGTTCATATAAATCTAAAGTAAGGGATTTGAAAGAGAGTTTGCTCCCAAAGTAGTTTTCACATCAGCGATTAAGAGTAGATAGTGAAGAGAGAAAATGAATTCTGAAATGCAAAAAGCTTTTGTAAAATGGCAGGTTTAATCAGTGAGAATGCATAAGCCAGCTTTTAGATAGTGTGTCTTCCTGAACCTGGCTGGATTTAGGCTGGAAAGTTCTGGCTGTGAATTCTGCACAGGTCTGCTAAGCACAGGCAGTTACTGATACAGATAGTTTCAAGCCTAAACTGTTTTTCAGGAAAAACGAAACAAACAAAAAACCCTGCAGTAACATTTCAGCATTAATAGATGGGGTTGCCATGGGCACCAGAGAGAAGCCCAGGATAAGAACTGCTGCCTGAGGCTACTGGTGGGGGATGGGCGTTCAGCCCGAGGCACACTATGTGGGGCTGATGTCATCTGCTAAATGGTGGTGACTTCATTCCATGGCAACTCAACGAATGAATGCTGTGTAGTGTTGGTCAGTGAAGAGAATGGGTCTATACACTTGTGATATGCTTGTGAAGTGAGAAATAGCTGATACCCTTGCCTTTATAGGGAGATAATTGAAGTTCCTTGTCCAGGGAATGTGAGAATCATTTGGTGATCTAAGACCCTGAGCCAAAACCAGCCAAAGAGTCAGGGAAGGACTTAGTTCCTTTCAGAGTCAAATCTGCAATCTGAGTTTATTCACGGGTTGGAATAGCTCAAATAAATCATCCCTCCTGATGCTGGGGACCTCCCACTGCAGCCTGGACAGACTAAAATATGCCCTTCGGTTAGAACCACACCCCTGCAGTTGAAAAGAAGAATTCAATTTATATTCCATTCCATGAACATATAGAAGGAACTTTATCGAATACTGGTTAAGTTCACAGCATAGAGTCTATTAGTATTATCTTCATAAGGAGAGGGTCTTAAAGACAATGAAAATAGTGGCTGTGAGAGGTACAGAGAAAATGAGCAAATACCCAAATATTATTGAATAAGACATTCCTGTCTTTCCTAAATTTAGGACAAAAGGGAGGAGGCAAGGATCTGATTTTGATGTGTTTCTTTTAGCCCATAAGGAGAACTTTTAAGGAAAAAAAAAAAATCCATGGAATAAACTAGAAATGAGCCTCAAGACAGACAAAGGGAATGCAAAATTGCATTCTTGATGTGAAAGGAAAGACACAATGAAACCCTCTAGATGAGACACCTTTGGAGAAAATTTCAATTTCACTGTTTCTTTCTTGCTTGCTTTATTTTTTTTCCCACAGAGAAAAAATACCTGAAAGCCTTTTTTATTATTTTTTCTTTTCTTTTCCTTTTTGCTATGTGGTATATATATATTTTATCCCCCTTCCAGGTTGAAGCAGTTCCCATTTTTCTAGTTTTGTTTCTGACACCTGGCTGTGACCAACAATACCTTCCATCCAGTCCTTTCTCTCATCTGCTCAGTCTCTTATTTCCTTCTCTCTTTTCCCTTCACCTCCTCCTTACCTCGTATTAACCTTCGCAGTTCCAAGTACATTGTGACTCCCATAAAGATACACTTTTCTCTTTTTTTCAAGCCTAACCTATTTTTCAACAAAAACTCAAGTTTATATCCATGATTCTATTTAACTAGATTCATGGACACTCTTCTTCTTCTTCTTCTTCTTCTTCTTCTTCTTCTTCTTCTTCTTCTTCTTCTTCTTCTTTTTATTTTACCACATAGGTATCTCTTATATTAATTTATTATACATTATATATTTTTGCCTTTATTTTGAGGGTGCTTGTAAAATCCTATTTTTCTTAGGAGACTACAGTATATTTTAGCCTGGGTATAGAACATCTTCACAACCAGCTTTAAATTGTATTAACCTGCTAAATCACAGACTTCCAATGGTCTCTAACACTAGATTATGACATGATTTGACATACTATGATGTCATTTGTCAATTTCCCATAGAGTTTATATATATTATTGACTTTTTTTACAGAGAGGAAGGGAGAGAGATAGAGAGCTAGAAATGTCAATGAGAGAGAAACATCTACCAGCTGCCTCTTGCACACCCCCTATAGGGGATGTGCCCGCAATCAAGGTACATGCCCTTGACGGGAATCGAACCTGGGACCTTTCAGTCCACAGACCTACGCTCTATCCACTGAGCCAAACCGGCTTCGGCCCATATAGTTTTTCTTATAGAAGGATGATGAGTGTTCTCTTGAGTGGCATTTACATCAAGAAAACATCTTTAGAAAGCTAAATTTATGTGAGATTTAAGTTTTTAAATTGCCAGATAATTTCAGTATCTTAAGCTCTTTTTCCAGACTCATACATGGCCATGACATTTGGGTACATACACAATTATTCAGCATGAAAACCCACTTTATGAGGAAGAGTTATCTCACTGACAGTACTCTCCCTATTCGTGAATACTTACTTTTTTGCTGTATTCTTCCACAAATTAATATTTTGATGTCATATTTATCTTTTGATGTCATATTTTTATCTTTATAGTACTCTGAAACATAAGAAAAAAATATTTTTGAAAACCAGTGATTGTCTTTGCTTTTGGATATGGAAGATGTAAGCTTTTCTGCTTTTCTTTAAATAATATAAAATAAAGTCAGAGAAGATATAAAACTCAAATATACTTATTTATCAGTTAAAAAAAATCTTCCTGTAAATCTAACCAGAGAAGAATTTTTAATAAAATTGGCACTTTGACTTAATATTCAGAGCTTATATTACACAAGAGTCTCTCTAAATTAAGGAACTTATTAGAAAATTGATAAGAGTGGCATTGTATTTGGCATGAATCAACAATGAAATTTTTTACATACTTAACTTGAAATTTTATTTTTTAGTGGTCTCTCTACTTTGAAAATAAGACTTAAAAAAGCACTTACATTTTTTCTGTCAAGGAAAAATTTGCTTTTAATGTAACAGAAATAAATATTTACTTTTAAAAACATTTATAGAGGCAAAGTCTTGAGTAGATGAAAACTGAAAAACTTAGGGATAAACTTCTTTGGATGTATCTTAGTGACAAAGGAGTGTTATTTTTGTGTTACTATATCAATTAATAAGTAGCTAAAATTAAAAATAAATAAAATAAATCATCTTGGCCAGAACCGGTTTGGCTCAATGGATAGAGCGTCGGCTTGGGGACTGAAAGGTCCCGGGTTCGATTCCGGTCAAGGGCATGTACCTTGGTTGCAGGCATATCCGCAGTAGGGGGTGTGCAAGAGGCAGCTGATTGATGACTCTCTCTCATTGATGTTTCTAACTCTCTATCCCTCTCCCTTCCTCTCTGTACAAAATCAATAAAATATATTTAAAAAACATCATCTTGGAATCTATAGGAACTATGACCAGAATTAAATTAAAATATTTAGAAAATCTTAGAAATATATAATGTAGTATTTAAAAATATTTCAAATATAGTTATGGCAAATGTGCATTTTGACATTAGATGTAACACATAAAAACTCAGCTGTGGTGTATGAACAGATATTTTGGATACATGTCTCTATTTCAGCTCTGTGACTACTTTAGAACAGTATTTTAGTATTCTCTTTCTTCTTTTCTTAGGTATCACTTACAAGCATATACTTTCATTTTCATCAATTGGCCTTAAAACAATAATATTTTAATTTTCACTGTGGTCTAGGAGGGATTTTTAGCATTTCTCTTATTCATGAATTCAGAGGCATTGTTCTAGTATAATGTGCTTTCAGGATTGCTGAACATATCATATTCTTTTAATAGGCAACAGTAATTTTCTCCAACTACATTATGTCTCTCTGAGTCAGTCTAATAACCATGTGCTATGGGTTTGTGTCATTTCCTTGGGGATTCCCTGTCTACTATGCACCACTTTTGACCATTTCACTTCACTCAACATACTCTCTAATTGCCATATCAAAGGTTTATTTGAACTCACTTTTAAATATAATACATTTGACCATAAAATCAAGCATTTGCAGTTGAATATGCATTTACATCAAACTTATAGCTTTAATTTCCACTTAGGAGAAAAGCTTCGTATTTTAATGCAGGTTTTGAATGCAGATTTACTATAAAATAAGTGAATAATAATGCAAGGTTATTTTGGAAAGTGTTCTTTTATGCAATCCCTGCATTTAATACACTCACAAAATGGTTGCCTAACAGGTGGTCTTTTCAGAGTGTTAAGCCACAACAATCAGAACAAAAAGGACACCAGAATCTAATGTTCTTCAGAATTTAAAAAGCTGTTCACTTTCTTTTGTTAATTTTCAGATTTAGCCATGTTCATTATTGCTGAGCCCCAATGCAGGACATTCTTTTTTAACATTTTGCCCTAAATAGACACTGACCGAAGCTGACTCTCCAACTGGCTGTTTTGTCACATGCAAGCGGAAACCGGTCCTGAACAATGAGTGTGCATTCTTGGTTCTTAAATGGCAAAGGAAAAGACCCGTTTTGACATGCTTCAAATCTGGCAAAGTCTGGGTTAACAAAAGTGTGTTCGACAAAAGATGAAGTTTCTTTTCCTATATTTTCCCCAAAAGTAAGTATTTAATTATGTCTTAACATATTTTCTTCTTTGCCTGAAGGATTACATGTCCTAGTGACAAGCTCATTCACTCTCTGAGGTTATCGGATGGCATTATGGACCATGGTATTCAAAAGCCTTCTTAGGAAGAAACTATTCTTTAACCAATCATTATTCACTTAAGGGAAAAGAAGCACAAAAATACATAACTTCGTTGTAAAGTTACCATTATACTGTGGTGCTGAGCAGTTTATAAGGTAAAGTTGTTTAAGGAACATCTCAGAAAATTGGTAAGTATGGCAATATATTTTCCTAAGCAAAAAATCAGGGTACATTAAATGCAAGAAAGAAAACATTTCAAAGGATCTGAAGTTATAAATATCCAAGTGAATAAGAGATGAATATAAGAAAATATCCTTTATGCTTAAATGCAAAACTTAAAGTTCACGTTGGAGTAAGTTTTTTTTTTTTTTTTTTTTTTTTAAATATCTCAGCCTGCATTATAAAATCTGTTAACTTTTAGGTTGAGGTTTTAAATGTTAACATGCACAAAGCATGGCATTGTTTATATTTCTGTAAATCTAAATAATCCTTCACTTACAGAAAGAAGCTAGTGGTAGGTAGATCATTGTGCAAACATAAATGTAGTTCTTATGATATGAATAAATGGACTTAATGTATATATAATAAATTCTCATTCATCTGCAACAAATACAAAGTTAAAAGTGTTTTTGTCTAAGTAGTATCACAGAAAGGAAAAAAAGCAATAAAAATTTTGCATTTTAGGGTTTTATTTAAAACTACAGATCTAGAACAAACTCTCCAATAATTTATATGGAATAAAAAAAGACCCCAAATAGTTGCAGCAATCCTAAGAAAAAAGAACAAAGTTGGAAGGATTACAATACCAGATATCAAGATATATTACAAATCCACTGTTCTCAAAACGGCCTGGTACTGGTACAAGACAGACATATAGACCAGTGGAACAGAACAGAGAACCTAGAAATCAACCCAAGCCATTATGCTCAATTAATATTTGACAAAGGAGGCAAGAGCACACAATGGAATCAAGACAGTCTCTTCAATAAATGATGTTGAGAAAATTGGATAAATACATGCAAAAAACTGAAACTAGACTACCAACTTACACCATACACAAGAAGTAAACTCAAAATGGATAAAAGACTTAAACATAAGATGGGAAACCATAAAAATCTTAGAAGAATCTATAGGCAGCAAAATATCAGACATATCATGTAGCAATATCTTTACCGATACATCTCCTAGGACTGTGGTCGGCAAACTGCGGCTCGAGAGCCACATGCAGCTCTTTGGCCCCTTGAGTGTGGTTCTTCCACAAAATACCATGGCCTGGGTGAGTCTATTTTGAAAAAATGGCATTAGAAGTTTAAGTTTAAAAAATTTGGCTTTTAAAAGAAATTTCAGCCGAAACTGGTTTGGCTCAGCAGTAGAGCGTCGGTCTGCGGACTGAAAGGTCCCAGGTTCGATTCTGGTCAAGGGCATGTACGTTGGTTGCGGGCACATCCCCGGTAGGCAGCTGGTCAATGTTTCTCTCTCATTGACGTTTCTAGCTCTCTATCTCTCTCCCTTTCTCTCTGTAAAAAAATTAATAAAATATATTAAAAGAAATTTCAATCCTTGTACTGTTGATATTTGGCTATGTTGACTAATGAGTTTGCCGTCGTAGGACAATGGAAATGGAGAAAATAAACAAATGGAACTATATCAAAATAAAAAACTTCTGCACAGCAAAAGAAACAACCAACAAAACAAGAGAGCCCACTGATGGAAGAACATATTTGCCAATGTTATCTCTGATAAGGGTTTAATCTTCAAAATTTATAGGGAACTCATACAACTTAACAAAAGGAAGACAAACAATACAATCAAAAAATGGGCAAAAGACCTAAATAAACACTTTTCAAAAGTGGACATATAGAAGGCCAAGAGACATATGAAAAATACTCAAAGTCACTAATCATCAGAGAGATGCAAATCAAAACAACAATAAGGTACCATCTCACTCCTCTCAGAATGGCTATCATCAACAAATCAAAAAAGGGAAGTGCTGGAGAGGATGTACACTGCTGCTGGGAATGCAGACTGGTGCAGCCACTGTGGAGGACAGTGTGGAGTTTCCTCAAAAACTAAAAATGCAACTCCCATTTGACCCAGTAACCCCACTTTTAGGACTATATCCCAAGAAATCAGAAACACCAATCAGAAAGGATATATGCACCCCTATGTTCATAGCAGCACAATTTACAATAGCTAAGATTTGGAAGCCTAAGTGCTCATCAGCAAATGAGTGGATTAAAAATTTGGTACATCTATACAATGGGATACTAAGCTTCTATAAAAAAGAAATAACTCTTACTATTTGCAACAGCATGGATGAAACTGGAGAGTATTATGCTGAACAGAATAAACCAGTCAGAGAAAGATAAATATCACATGACCTCACTCATTTGTGGAATCTAATGAACAACATAAAATGATGAACAAAAAAATAGATCCAGAGATAGAAAAGTATTGAACAGTCTGTCGAGCCTTGAAGGAAAAGCAGGAGAGGGGAAAGAAAGAGTAGGAGATCAACCCAAGGACTTGTATGTATGCATCTGAGCATAATTAATCAACATAAATAGTAGGGAGGCAGGGGAGGGGGGAGGAGATATATGTAATATTTTCAACAATAAAGAATTTAAATTAAAAAAACAGGAATTCATTAGGAAGACAATCAAATAAGCAAATCAACACTGTAAAGGGGGCATTATCAGAAAAATCCCATTAGTATGATTTTTTGATATTTAAAAAATAAATCCTATGCCTCTGCTAATTATCTCAAATAAAATCCTCTTATTCCCCAACCCTCCATCCACACAAACACAAAATACAACCTAGGGAATGTCCTGGGCTGTTCAGAATTCAACCAAGTCAACCTTGCATTCTGCGTCAACTATACTGTTAAAGGAACACTTCTGTTCTGAATGGTGAACATGAAGCATCCGGAATTCTGACTTGTCTGCACAGTCATAAAAAAAAATTACATAATGTCTGGTTGAGCTTTTTTAAAAAACTATTTTATGTATATTAATCCTTGACACTCAGTAATGTGTGTATGCATAGTCTTTAAGAAATGAAGCTATTGTGATGATCATAGCTTTTAGTAGAATGGTTTAAACAACTTTCATTCTTGAAGCATGCCAAAGTTTTCTGGTTTAGAGAGTTTTATCCTATTCACCTAAATTTCTATCTAAATGTTAAAGTAGACCCATGTACACTTGAACTGCAAAGAAAATCTGGTAAGAAGAGACTAGAGATATTATGGCCAAACCAGAAAATGGCTTGCATCATGCCCATGGTTTATAGCCCTTCCATTCAGGTTCATTTGGCCAGGACTCAGTTGCAAGGTCCCTATCTAGCAGCAAAGTGTCTGAGAAATGCAGACTCCCTCATGCCCGGAGAAAGAAAATGGTATCAGTGAAATTCTAACAGATCGCAGCCACAGCGATCTTCAGTAAAAGATTACAGATCATTGGTTTTTCCTTCCAGTCACTTAGGGATACACCTTTCTGAGCTTGGCCTTCTTCTGCACACATCTTCAGTATCTTCTTGACATCTCTGGTCTGCATTTGTAGACTAGGTTTATCATAAATTAGCACTTAAGGAGAAAAATTAAAACACCCCTCCAGTCTTTCCAAAGCATTTTTAACTGATCTGGATTTTAGGGAAATTGCTTTAATTAGCTTTCTGGTGGCATGAAGAGAAGAATGTTCTCCTATTTACATAATAAACACTGGCCCTTAAACTTGTTTAGATTTATGAAAATGTTATATCTAAACATAGAAAAATTATATAAATCTGTATAGTAACTTTTCAGAAAAGAAAACTGAAAGGTCATACATAGATATTGTATTATTTCAGTGGTACTAATTGTAAATTCAAAGCAAGACTATAAAGGTGTAAGGTTTAACATAGTATATATTGATATTAGTAAAATAGAAAAATTTATTCATTGAAGAAAATTAGGATCAGTGCTATTTGTGAACTATTTGAATAGACTTTGGCTCTCTGGATTATCAAACATATATCTCTATACTTACTTTTAACAGATGATTATAATTTTTTATCCTCTGGTAAAAGTGTGAGAAGTATGTCTTCAGTGTGAAATTTAACATCAGGCATCACTGAAGATGTCTGTCCTATCATGCTTTTAGAGAGCTTGCAGTGTACTCTGGAACTAGAACACTGTGCCGTCATTAATGTGGGTAGCGAATCCAGCCACACGGACAGAAGCAATTCACTTGCACTTATGAAGCTGATTCGTAGAGAGAATCTATTTTACTGCTGAGACCAAATAGATTTTTTTTCGCGATATTATTATGCTAAGTTGAACATCACACCTTTTATGTTCTCTCCATTTGTCCTTGAATAAACATCAGTATAATAATAATCTAAATGGTTTGCAAGTGGTCATGAGCAGTTGCCCATCTGCTTTGGACAGAATTATACAAACCAATTACATGAACATAAAAGCCAAACAAATGTGGGTGAATCAGCGACAGGAATGAAATGGATGAACTCTTAAGTTTGTTCATCATATATAACCCCTTTAGTAACCAGAGAGGGTAAATTACACTCATTAACCTTGAAAAGTTAGATGATTTGTGCATAATAGGTTTGAAACAATACCTTTCTATTCCCAGTTATGATGTGTATTTTGTTCACAACACAGCATAGTTTAATTGAAGATCCACAAAGAGAATTGTATTCATATGGGTTGTTTCCTCCTAGAGATTATTCCATAAAATTAGCTTGCATTGGTTTTTCACTGAAAAATCCAATTGCTGGGATATGTTGGGTAGAAGCAAACATTGAGTACCCTGGGAATAAAGTAAGTATGTATTTAGTTTAATTAAAACCAGCCTGAACTTGTGGTCAAGGGCTTACTGTGAGAGAGGCCAAAGGAAACACTGCTTAAGCTTTCTGTTGGGCATTTGTCAAGAAACCTAAATTATTTTTCTTTCTACAAACAAAGAAAACTTGCATGTTGGGATAAAGATAAGCAAAATCTGAAAATTCAGCTTTTCTGAAGCTGTTCTTCTCTGATAAAAGTCAGAATGACTGAGATGCTTTTCTAGCCCTGAGACTGTGGGGGAGATCATTAGTAGGGAGCCTCAAGGCATGGGTTTCGGGTCCTGGTTCTCTATTTCTGATAAAACAAGACATTTCACTGTTGCTAAATGTTGGTTGTTTTCTCTCCTGTTGGGAAGCCTCCCATTTATAGAGCCTGTGTTGGAAATTGCAGTGGCCTCCTCTCAGAATGGCTTTGGAGGCACTCCAAAATGAGAAAAACCTGTGCATGAAGAAACAAACAGGCTTGTATTACAGAAAGAGGGTATTATGCTGCCATACAGAGAATGATTTGACTGATTGAACTGAAATAGGCTTTGTAAGTTGATAGTTATATTATGATCGTTAATTTTACCAGTATGTGTCAACTTGACTGGGCTAAGGGATGTCCAAATAGCTGGTAAAACATTATTTTGGGGTGTGTCTGTGGGGGTATTTCTAGACAGATTAACATTTGAATCAGTAGATTAGCATTTACACATAAAGAAGATCACCTTCTCCATGGAGGGCTGATGTCATCCTATCTGTTGAAGGCCTGAATCGAACAAAAAGGTGGGCTGAGGGCACGTTTGTTCTCTGTTGAGCTGGGACGTCAGTCTTCTCCTGCCCTGGGGCGTTGGTGCTCCTGTTCTCAGGCCTCTGGGTTTGGGCCAGAACTACACCCCCGGCTTTCTTAGGTCTCTCGCTCGCAATCACTGAACGTCAGTCTCCATAATTATGTGAGCCAAACCCTCATAATCAGTCTCTATCTACCTGTCTATTCATCCATCCTAATGGCTGTTTCTCTGGAGATCCCTGAGTAATACACATAACTAGGACATCTCATCAGATGCTACCAGCCTAGACAAAAGATACCTAAGTCCCCTTTCTGTGCTGCAAATCTACTTAAAATGACCACAGAAAAATTTCTTTCCACCCGTCTTTTGTTACTGCTTTGCATTTGTTTCATACTATTTTGTGTGTGTGTGTGTGTGTGTGTGTGTGTGTGTGTGTGTGTGTATGTGTGTTTACTCTGTGCCAGGCCCTCTGCTAAAAGTTTTGCATATTTCATATTCTTCATACCCTCCTCCTCGCACAGTTTCTCCTAAAGTGAGTTGTGATATAAATCCAGCATAGTTGAAGCCTTAAATTTTTAGCTTGTTCTGACAGTATGTCTGGGCAATCTTTCTAATTTCCATTTGTCATCTTCCTGCATTTTTTTTTTTTTACTAGCACCTGCACACATCTCGATTTCTTAATCACTCTGAGTTGTTGCTTACCATTGTTATGTTTTTAAAGCTCTTTATGCATCAGAATTAATCCGGAGGACTTAGGCTTGGCACTGGGGGAGTTAAAACACTTGAGGAGTAGTGTATGCTCTTAATTAATACAGATGGAAGAATCACTTATAATTTATTTAAAAATACCCAAAGCTGATCCAAATAATATTTTGGAGTAAATGGGTATGTAGTGAATAGTCTTCCATGGTTCCTCATTCACCAATTCCTCCTGCTGGTGTGAGGGCTGTTCAAAATAGCACTTCACTTTTTGGTTTATTTATTAAGATCCTGCACTCAACTATAAGAAATTAGCCTCCTAGAGCTGAATCACTTCCTGCTCTGCAAAGAAGAAATCCGTTCCTATGGCAAAGGAGAAAATTCTGTATACATTCCTGAGGCACACAATAAAATAAGATCAAGTAGGTTTATTGCACAGCCTGTTCCAAGTGTAAAACAGGGTGTCTGCATATTTAAGTAATGTGGGCTGTAGTGTCTGAAAGAGTGACCTCGCTACTACCCATTAGACAAGGGGTATGTCTGAGATGGGAGCATGATGGGTTTCTTGGTGAACTTTTAAACTCAAAGATCTTTAATAAATGAAAAATGGAACAGCTTGGAAAAAAAGTGGTCCCCCCCCCGCCCCTCCATGTAGGATATTCTGAAAGCTAATAGCATAACTGCTCCAGAAGAGACATTGAGAGAGCTCTACTCGAGGCCTGTGTCAGGTACGTTAAGAATCGTCCTGCTGCAAATTAAAGTCTTTGCTTTAATTATCTGCAAAATGCTCTGGCAGCGGGGATGTTTCTCTTGCCTCCCGTTCCCATCTACTGTACTGGCTGCTGGTTGATTGCACTGGAGTTTTCAAAGACTCCCCACACTTCTATTTCCACTAGCTGATGCCAGTGAGATTGTAAGTCTCTCAGCAAACATATTCTTCAGCAAAGGCTACCTTGGGGTACTGACTTAGAGTTGGCCGGCCAGCCTGCCTAAGTGTTACTCCCGACAAGCCCAAGGAGGCCAGATGGGGCTGAGAGAATTACTAAATTTGGTTTTGGTGCTCTTCCCTTTCTTCTGTATTTTTTCTTTGCTGCTTTGTTAATAAGAAAAAAGGGCACAAAAACATTGATCCACATTTAGGAGAGAAAAGATCACACATGGCTCACACCATGTCCCATGGAGAAGATATATATATATATATATATATATATATATATATATATATATATATATATAATCACTTTAACATCACTAAGCACTTTTTTGCTTATTCAGATACAGCCAGCGGAAACCTGTTAAATAAGCATTTGTTTAAAGGCTGATTCCTAATCCCTACTTCTAATAACACCTCAACAATTATCCAAGAAACATTGAGCACTGACAATGTACATACACAGTACTCTATGTATATTGGATATACAGCCCTCGTTCTCATTATCTAAATAGATTCACCTGCTACTTGGCTGAATGGCCTTCTCTGAGGGCCAGCATTCTCTCCTCACACCCCTCACCAACTCTGTTCCGTTCCCTGAAGTTTCTGGTAGCAGATGAGCCATTTAATGAGACGTGTCAGGTAATGATGCAGCCGGGCATATTCCTCTGAGCTCTCTACCAGGTAGTAGGGAGGCCTCTTTCAAGAAGAAGCTACTTCCTGTGCCCTTCAAATCACAATGGGGCCGATGCGGACCATGGGAGTTGGTGGACGGGGGAGGGGCTGCAGGAGGTTGGCTGGCTGGCCCAATTGGGGCCATTGGGGCTGACCAGCTGGGGGAGGAGCCTCAGGAGGTTGGCTGGCCAGAGGGAGGGACTAGGGGAGGTTTAGATCTGGGCTGGGAAGAGGGAGCCACAGGAGGTTGGCCAGCTGGGAGAGGTTGGCTGTGGGAGTGCACTGACCACCAGGGGGCATCTCCTGAATTGAGCATCTGCCCCCTGGTGGCCATTGTGCACCATAGCAACCGGTTGACCAGTCATTTGGTTGTTTGGTTGCTTAGGCTTTTATATATATATAGATAGAAACCATGTTTGTTTGCATTTGTGGTATTACAAAAAAATTCAGTTGATCATCTCCAAGCTTCATATCTCTTCATTGAAGAAGTGACTCACCTTTTTTGCACTTATGAGAAGGGTAATTCCTCATAATTTTGTTTTTAAATTAATTTTCCCTTTTCCTCTAGCTGGTCATTTCTCTCCTTTGTTCTGTTTTTATTCAATGTCACTTTGGCCTTTCCCCTCCCCATCTGCTGCCTAAGTAAGCTGTACTGTAAGTGTATTTGCAGCTTTTTGTAGAGGCAAGAACATGAGCTCCTAAGAAGGTGGGTAAAGGCAGACTAACCAACGCTGTCCCTTATAGAGGGCAGGTCTCAACTTTCTGAACTCCAGCGGGGATAATTTGCATATTAGGCATATATATATACACACACATATATATGCGAATGTATAGATGTGTAAGAAAAGTAGGAGTGGAGAGTAAGAGTGCTTCTGTTTCCCCAAGTGTTTTTATGAAAAACTTCCAACAAACAGTGGGAAAGGAATATGCTGAAAAATAAAATTCTTTAAGCATCAAATACTAGTAAATCATGCTGGAATTGTTCACCTGAAGATGATTTTACAGAGGAGGAGGAGAGATAATAAATGTCATGGTTAAGCAAATTATATAGTTTGTTAGAAGAAAGTAAGTGCTACAAGGAAAGAGAAAAATAGAGCTGGGGAGAGGAAGCTGGAGCCTGGGGTAGAGGGAAAGCCAGAGGTACTTGTTGGGTTGAGCCCATTGTGGGGTTGCCAAATTTAGATAAAAACCAAACCAAAACAGCAGGATGCACAGTTAAATGTAAATTACAAATAAACAATGATTAAGTATTTAGTATACATATGTCCCACACAGTATTTGGGACATACTTACACTATGATGCTATTCATTGTTTATCTGAAATCCAAATTTAACTGGTGCCTTGTATTTTTTTCTGGCACCTCTGAGGGCACTGAGAGAGCTCTGAGTGCAGACATGAAGGGGATGTGTGACAGTAAGCTAGGGGAGGAGGGATCCAGGCTGGGAGCTGGAGCATAGCAGGTGCATTCCAGGTGACAAGGATGCCAGGATGGCAGAGGTTGAGGAGTAAAGAGGAGATTGTCAGAGAAGAAAGGGGACCGGCAGTTCAGGTAGGGCTTGTTGGCCTTAGGAAGGATGTGTTTTCTCTCTTGAGTGAAATAAGAATCCATTGCAGGGTTTTTTCAGCAGAGGTGATGTGCACTGACTTCTGATTTTAAGGGCTCCCTCTGGCTGCTGTGTTTAAAGTGGAGAACAGAGGGGCAAGGGCAGAGGCAGGGGGACCCCAGGGACTCAGTATGATGGTGACTCACATCGGGGTGGTGGCAGTGAAGCCAAGAGCAATGGTTGGGTTTTGAATCTTTTTTGAAGAGACTACATACTTTTCTGACAAATTGAATGTGGGGTATGAAAGGAAGATATGAGTTTAAGATAGGAGTTGAAGGTGGATTTTTGGTCTGAGGGCCTGGGAAGAAGAGAGTTGCCATCCACTGAGTTGTTAAAGATGTGACGGGAGCAACGGAGAAAAAAAATCCCAAGTGCTGAGTCTGATATGACTGGAGATGTCTAAGCAGTGACTGTAAGTGGGCCACTTGATCCAGGAGTCTGGTCCTGGCAGAAGATGGAGATTATGCACTCTTTGTAATCTCCATTTAGATCAGCATTCCTCAAGAGAAATGGCTTGCCACAATCCCCTTAAAGAAATTTTAATTTTACTTAGAAAGTATCTCTCTTTGAGCCTGTTGCTTTGTCTAATTTCCTATCACTGACCATCACTTTTGAAAAATAGGGATGAGGGGTGACATTTAAAACGTATCTTCACTTTTTACCCTCCTGAAATTCAGGAAAGTGGGAAGATTTTTCTCAATTTTGTCCTTGAGAGTCCTGTTTTAGGTAATATTGTTTTTTAAAATGTGTCTTTTGGCTCTTTCATAAGCAGGTCATAAATAGGATTTTAAAGGCAGCTGAGTTCTGAGTTTATATGGACTATGTAGCATTCTTAATATAGAAGGTGATAGGAACAGTTGGAAAACAAACATTTTGAACCTCATCTTTATCTAAGGGGCTTAGATTTTAGGGCCCTAAAAGCTGGGGCTAGCTTGGAGAAAGTAAGATCTAAAAGAAGACATCGTATTTTAATTTATTCACAGGAGAGATTCTGATTTTTTAAAACGATTTTTAAACAGGATTTTACAATGTCAAATAATTTTAGGTTACATGAAACTGTTAAATAGCTCCGAAGCATTGGATTAGGAATGAAGTAATTTGGTTTTAATCCACATCCTTTAACTACTTAGCCATGTAATCTTTGGGCAAATCCTTTAACTTTTTAAATGCTATTTTATTTTTCCATCACCATTTATCCCCTTTATGCCTTCTTCTGAATCTTTTAACTTTTTAAAAAAAATATATTTTATTGATTTTTTTATAGAAAGGAAGGGAGAGAGATAGAAACATTGATGAGAGAGAAACATCGATCATCTGCCTCCTGCACCCCTCCCCCCACCCCGGGGATGTGCCCAAAACCAAGGTACATGCCCTTGACAGAGATCTAACCCGGCACCTTTCAGTCCACAAGCTGCTGCTCTATCCACTGAGCCAAACTGGTTTTGGCTGAATCTTTTAACTTTTGATATGTCCCAGGTTTCATATCTAAAACATAAAGAATCAATGCAGCTGTTTATCCCTTCCTAGAGTAAGAATAAGATATAATTCAGATTAATGTGTCAGAAAGCATTCTAAAAACATAACATATTCTACAAATTCAAGGGATTATTTCCCTATTGTCAGCAGTATTATTTAATTTGAGAAGAATTTCTCATTATCATTGACAGAAGACAAAATTGGCTTATTAGCAAAATATAAGAGTCAGGGACATACTTTTATTTCTTGAAAGAAGAGTTTTCTTTCAGTGATGGTATTTCATTAATGAAATGAACAACAGTTTAATTGTTTAAAAAATTTCCATTGATATTTAGAGAGAAAGGGAGAGAGAGAGAGAGAAGCATCGATGAGAAATATCAAGATTGATCGGCTGCCTCTTGCATTCCCCTCCTGGGTATCGAGCCTGCAACCTAGGCATGTTCCCTAACCAGGAATGGAACCACAGACTTCCTGGTGCATAGGTTGATGCTCAGCTACTGAGCCACACCAGCTGGGCGACAGTTTAAATATTGAATAATGCCTAATTTCTGTTTTATTTCCTACTTGAAGTTTCAGATTTATAATTATTTTGCTGAGAGCCAGAAATTATCAGGAAGACTTTATGGGGGAACAGGCACTTCCCAATGATGGCCTTGCCTCCCCTTTGCAGATAGCTAGTATAATTTTCCATCTATACTATTGTCTGTATATCCCTGAGCTTTGCACTAAAATTGGAGTTTGTTTGTATTTGTTGTTTTCAGTTAATAGTGGAGAACATTTGGTGTGTGGTTGCTTAATATTTTAAATTGAGCTAAAGTAGTCTAAGCCAATCATGAAAATGTAATTCCCTTGCCAGTGATTGTTTTAAGAAAGTGCATGTGATATAACTGTAGTTCTGGCCAATGAGTTGTAAGAGTATGTCTCATAAACCAAAAGACACCTGAGAGGAGATACTTTGTAGACTGTCCTGCATTGTTTTATCTGGATGTGACACCTGGAAGTGTGGCAGCACCTTGCTGCCATGAAGGCCTAAGGTGATAAAGCAGATAGCTGGGGAGAACTGGGTCTTCAGTAATGATGAACTAATTAATTAACCAAAAGTGGGCTTATTCCATTTGATACTGTTATAATTAGCTAGTTGTTAAAAATAGGAAAGGAAGAAGAGGGGATAGATGCACATGCAGAGTTGGGGTGACTAGGGAAGGTACTTTCCTGTCAGTAAAGGATTGGCCAGAATGGGCAGAGCCAATGCAAGTTTGGCAAATGTGGAGATTCATAATCCCCTAAACAAAGGAGTTAGTCTCATTGCTCTTGTGACACTAGGCTTCCATGCATTTGCCCATATGCCCATGGCCACGGCAACCCCACACGCAATGGACTGATGGACTGAATTGTATCTCATTCTTACTCTGGTGCTGAATTGAACTGGGAAGACATGGGAAGGAAACCGGACGACAGTTCTGATCCTAGCCCTGGTAAAGTCACAGCTACAATTCCTCTATGGCAGGACTGGGGGGAAGAGGACCTTGGAAACCCAGGGGAGTGATTCCATGGAAGCAAAAGCTCAGAAAACTCGAGTCTCAAAGAATTCCCTTTCTCAGGATATCACAAGAAGCCCACGCACACGAGCTGCCAGCCGGGAGGAGGCCTCCCACGCTCCCCAGTACACTTGGTATAATATTAAACCCTCTCGTATGTAAGCCAGTTGAGTAGGATTTGTCTGTAATTTGTATACAATGTGATTTAAAAGCCCTAATGATGTTTAGCTTTTCTGGTTATTTTCATTCATATATTCATTTGATCATGTTAGCTATGCTTCTTGGGCACCAGTTTTCTTGAAAAGAAGCAACTGGATTGTTGTCAATGCTGTGGATAAGGACACACAGGGGTTAAGCATTCTGAGTGCAGAGATTCCATATATGTGTCAGTATGTACCCAGCCCTATTATAGTGCTTGGTATTCAATAAATGTTAAATGAATAAATTGATTTTCCATAATTCCCTCTTTTTTTATTTTTTTTTATTTTATTATAATGGCACCTTTTCAGGCAGTAGACTAACGTTGACAGTATGCCCTTTCAATTTCCTTTTTCTGGTTTTACCCTATAAAGGCAAATAGCATTCAGAGGCCATGACTTTTGAGGCATCAGGCATATTTTTCCCTCTAGCTTTGTTAATTGGCATGATGGCATGAGAGTTCATCTATGCTTGTCTTTCTATTGAGACAGGAAAATGAGATCAGGATTCCATTTTCTTCGGCAAGAAGAAAAAAAAAAGCAGTGAATAGCACCTATTTAATAGGCTGCCACATGGAGGCTGGAGTTCTTTAGCAAAAGTGAATTTCAAAGCATACTGTCTATGCTTTTAAACTGCAAATGTTTAAATCAACTGAGATAATGCAGGAAAGAAACTTAATTGTCACAGTTAAAAAATGAACATATATTTATTTAGTTATACTTTTCTATCTACCACTAATATATCTGGTTCTATCCATAATAAATAAATAAATAAATAAATACATAAATAAATAAATAAATAAATAACTTGATAATGTGCATCCCTGTTTTAAAATTACATTTCAGGAAATCTCTGGAAGAGCTTGCTTGCCATTATTGAAAGCTATGTGCTTGAAGCTACCTATTCCAGAGGCCACCACACATAGTTCAGGGTGCCATCCAAGAAATAAAGAGTGGGAACAACTTAAGGTTCCCTCATTTGGGATCTGAACCAATATTTCATACATTTGAAATACTAAATAGCAGTTAAAATTGGTAAAGTAGACCTACATAAATCAATATGCTTAAAACTCAAGACAATCAGTGAAAAGTAGCAAGTTTTAAATATGATACAATTAATATAACACATTAAAACCAAAATAATCCTTTAGCAATGCATGAGAATGATGCATACCAGCCTCAGAATTGTGGTTTCCCGTGGGGGGAAGGGGAAGGATTGATTTTTGCTATGTCTGTGCTTGGTCTATTTCTTTTGAAATAAAAATTTAAAGTAAATATAGCAAATGTTAACATTTGTTAAAGCTGGGTAGTGAGACATGGTTGTCGGATATAATTATTGTCAGTACTTTCCTGTGTTTAAAATAGTTCATACTTCTTTTTTAAAATAACTAATTTCACAATTTTATAATGGCAAAAATCTATTATTAACCTCTTCTGTTTGACAGTCTAAACTTATATCAATATATCTAAACTTTTAATTTTAAGATAACGTGGGGAAAATTTTATTCCCTAGTGACTTATAGTAGTGTAGATAAAGGTCATCCTAGAAAGGCCATATAAAGTCAAGAAAATCTATAGTAATAAAATATTATAATATAGGAGGATCCAAGATGGCTGCACAGGTAAACACCTAGCCGCAGCCGCACACAACAATTTCAATAAAATATAACTAAAATATAAATTGGACATTACCCAGAACTACAGGAAAGTCGACTGACTGGAAATTCTACAATGAGAAGCAAGGAGAAAACCAGAAGGAAGAGCGGAGGAGCTGTAAAAGCCTGAGGTACGGAGACGCGGTGCGCGCGGAGAGGACAGAGCCGGAGAGGAGGGGGCGGCTGAGTGCCTGGCTGGCGTTCCCTAGAGGGAAGGAGATAAAAGCTCCGGATTGTGCTGAACCCCGGACCCGACAGCGCTGAACCCCAGTTCTAGGCCAGACCCTGGGGACCCAGGCTCAAACAGAGGGAGCCTGAGTTGTGAGACGGAATCCCAGGGGAGCAGCGAAAGGCAGAGCCCCTGGAGGCATGCACATTACGCCCAGAGGACAGACTGTTGATTCTGCTGCTAGATTGCCCTGGCGGGAAGGAGACAAAAGCTCCAGACTGCTCTGAACCCCACTTCCAATCCCACTTCCAAATAAACTGAACCCCAGTTCTGGGCTCATTGAGAGACTAGACTGCTTGGTAGCAGGCGAAACTCGAGGGCACCTCACTCAGAAGTGCTTGCAGTGAGTACCGAAGGACCCTGAGAAACACTGAGACTCAGGAGCCGCATAGGGCATGGCTGGCGGAAGCCACGGCTGTAGGCTCCACCCTGAAACTCTGCCCCATCCAAGCAGAACACAGAGACTTTTAAGACTACCAACTCATGGAAGATGCGAAAATGCCGAGAAAAGGAAATAGATCACAAACGAAAGAAATGGAGGACAAAAAATGACTGGATATAGAGTTCAAAACCACACTTATAAGGTTGTTCAAGAATCTCCTAGAAAAGGCCGATAAAATAAATGAGACCTATGAGGATATGAAAAAGGATCAACTAGAAATAATAAGGATCAATAAGAAATATCAATATTAAGGGATCAATAAGAAATAATAAGGGACCGACAAGAAATAAAGAATACATTGTCTGAAATAAAAAATACTATACAGAGTCCTAAAAACAGAATGGAAGATTGCAAGAATCAAGTCAAAGATTTGGAACATAAAGAGCCAGAAGACACTCCTCCGCAGACGCAAGAAGGCCAGAGAATCCAGAAAGTTGAAGATAATGTAAGAAACCTCTGGGACAACTTCAAGTGAACCAACATCAGAATTATGGGGGTCCCAAAAGATGAGAGAGAGCAAGATATCAAAAACATACTGAAAGGAATAGTGACAGAAAACTTTCCCCACCTGGTGAAAGAATTAGACTTACAAGTCCAGGAAGCGCACAGAACTCCAAACAAAAGGAATCCAAAGAAGACCACACCAAGACAAATCATAATTAAAATTCTAAGAGCAAAAGACAAAGAGAGAATATTAAAAGCAGCAAGAACAAAGCAGGTAGTTACCTATAAAGGAGCACCTATACGATTGTCAGCTAATTTTTCAACAGAAACCATGCAGGCCAGACGGGAATGGCAAGAAATATTCAAGGTAATGAATAGTAAGAACCTACAGCCAAAAATAATCTACCCAGCAAACCTATCACTCAGAATCGAAGGCCAGATAAAGAGCTTCACCAATAAAAAAAAAGCTAAAGGAGTTCATCACAACCAAACCAGAATTATATGAATTGCTGAAGGGGGTTCTTTTGGAAGAGAAAGTAAATAAAGATAAAAACTATGAACAACAAATATGTAACTATCAACAAGTGAATGTAAAAACCAAAAAAAAAAAATCTGATGAACAATATTAACTGTTGAATATAATAGAATCAGAGGTATGGAAGGGGAGTGAACTGGAGATTCTCAGGGAAAAGGGGAGATGGGGGTGTGGGAAGAGACTGAACATAAACTGTGCACCTATGGATGAGGACAATGGGGGGTGGGGAAAGGGCAGAGGATGGAGTGGGAACCTGGTGGAGGGGAGCAATGGAGGGGGGAAAATGAGGAACATTTGTAATAATATAAACAATAAAGATTTATAAAAAAAAAAAAAAGAAAAAAATATTATAATATGCTAATTAGACTGGACAGCCAAACAACCTTCTGGACAAAGCCAGTGTGGCAGGGGTTGAGACAGAGGTGGTTAGGGGTGATCAGGCAGGGAAGCAGAGTGGTTAGGGGCAATCAGACAGGCAGGGGAGCAGTTAGGGCAATCAGGCAGGCAGGCAGAAGTGGTTAGGGCTAACCAGGCAGTCAGGTGGTTAGAAGCCAGCAGTCCTGGATTGTGAGAGGGATGTCTGACTGCTAGTTTAGGCCCAACCCCTCAGGGATCCCTGTGGGATTTGGCCTAAACCAGCAGTCAGACATCTCCCAAGGGGTCCCAGATTGTGCGAGGATACATGAGGCCCCCCCCCCCCCCATGTGCACAAATTTCATGCACTGGGCCTCTAGTAGTACTTATAATAAATAAAATTTCTCAGACAATTCTGTGCTTACCAATGGCTACAAGTTATAAGAAATAAGTAAGATCACTTGCAGTATTTTATCTTATAAAGATGGGTCATTTTTTAAAATATCCCAACTTTTTACGTAGAGAAAGCACTCTGCCAGCTACTTAAACATTTAGGTTTTTAAAAAGCAGAAATGTGAACATTTTATAATCCAACATTTTTCTCAGTTTTATTCATTCCTCTTAACTAAAGTTTCCTGGGAGAGTAATCTAATGTCTTTAAATTCTTGAAACCATATAGAAAATAAACCTTTGAAAATGATTTTATCTATATTTAAGATATTAAAATATATCAATGCTTAATATATCAGAAAAAGTCATCATTTACCATTTGAGTCCAATGAGTTTAAAAAATTTAAAAATATATATAAGAAATTTTATGAAAAATTTATAGAAGTATGAGGAGATAGTTTAATTAGAAACTATAATAAGAATTTAAGCATAGTAAACAATTTTTATTTTATACTAGAGACCTGGTGCATGAAATTCAGCCCAGCCTGCACCCTCTCCAATCCAGGACCCCTCTGGGGATGTCTGACTAGGCCCCCCCCCCCCACACACACACACACACATACCAGTCTGGACATCCCTCTCACAATCAGGGACCACTGGCTCCTAACTGCTCACTTGCCTGCCTGTCTGATCACACTTAACTGCCTCCCTGCTGACCTGGTCACCCCCAACTGCCCCCCCCCCCACCGGCCTGGTCACCCCTTAGTGGCCCCCCCTGCCGGCCTGGTCACTCCTTACTGCACCCCTGACAGTGTGGTTGCCCCTAACTGCCCCCCTGACAACCTGGTTGCCCCTTAATGCCCCCCTCTGCTGGCCTGGTTGCCCCTCACTGCCCCCCTGCAGGCCTGTAGCCCCATGCAGCCTGTTGAGTTGTTCATTCAGTTGTTTCCTATGTAATGGCCATATATATATATATATATATATATATATATAGACTATATATATAGACTATATATATATATATATAGACTATATATATAGACTATATATATATAGACTAGAGGCCTGGTGGACAAAATTCATGCACAGGGGGGTGTCCCTCAGCCTAGCCTGCACCCTCTTCAATCTGGGACTCCTTGGGGAATGTCTGGCTGTCGGTTTAGGCCTGATCCCTCTCACAATCCATGATGCTGACTCCTAACTGCTCACCTGCCTGCCTGATTGCCCCTAATCACTTCTGCCTGCCAGTCTGATTGTCCCCTAACTGCTCTCCTGCTGGCCTGATTGACACCTAACTGCTCCCCTGCTGGCCAATTCACCCCCAACTGCCCTCTCCTGCTGGCCCGGTTATCCCCAACTGCCCTCCCATAACAGCCTGATCGCCCCCAACTGCCCAGCCCTGCAGGCCTGGTCATACCCAACTGCCTTCCTCTGCTGGCCCAATGGCCATCCCCAAGTGCCCTTGTCTGAAGTTCTGGTTGCCCCCAACATCCCTCCCCTGCCCGCCTGATCACCCATCTTGTGGTGGCCATCTTGTGATGATATCACATGACACCACCTATGCTTTTATTATATAGGATTTTTTTAGACAATATTGGTTGAATGTAACATCTTCTGTTATGCATGAATTTGGTACATACTCATCTTGTAAATAGTGACTCCAGATTTCAAATATATTTCTATTAGGTTCTAGCTTATCATTACTTGTTTCTTCTTGCACTTGCATCACCAAAATGCAATGCTTTTAAAAACTTTGATGGCATGATTTATTGAAGAAGGGTAGTGATTAAAAAAAAAACATTAAAAAATTTTGGATTTATAAATGTCAATTAGAATGACCAGTCCATTTTTTTTTCATTTCTTTAACACTTATTTCCTTTTAGTCACCTTAGGAAATTGTCTTCAGAATGTTTCAACTTAGAAATTACGTATATCAAGTAGATTTTGGTGGATAAACACCAACAAAGGTGAAAAAATACTGCCATGTAATCCATTTAGCAAAATTAGATGGTCTGGCTTCTCGTAAAATATTGTATGATGAAGCCCTTCCTGTTGAATAAGTGGATGAGAATATGGTACTTCCATGTTGTCCTTAGAAATATATGGTTCATTCATCTTTTCTTCAGTTTGAAAAAACTCATTTAAAATATGCATCTAAGTCATGGTCTGAGATTTTGCTTTACTGATCAATTTCATCAGTATCATTAAATCTAAAGTACAGTTGTCTCTTTGCATTCACCTTGTGATTCCTTTAATAAGTGTGAAAATTATTTTCTTCTATTTGCCATTATCACTAAAATGAAAAATTATAAACTCTCACCTGTATTCATTGAAAGCCTTACAGGTGCTTTCTCTCCAAATTTATATCTTCTTGAAAGATGATACAACACTTTGGGCAATGCTATATGAAAACTAAAGGATTTTGCAATAGTGACAATTTATTTTACTATTATGTTCCACTTCTAGGTGATTCTATCATTGTTCCATTTGGGAATAACTGATTAGTGATAGTTAAATAATTCTTGGGATCAAAATATCTAAAAAGATGTAGAAAAATTATATTACTAAGATCCCATGATATATCTTAGAATTATACAAGGATCCAATGGACCTAGGTAGGAATTGAAAACTATGAGTTTTATTCTATTTTTAAAAAGTAAACTTTCTCTTTATCTTTTGGACAATATTAGGAATGATTAAAGTGATTAAATATCAATTCTTATAGGTAGATCTGCTCAAAAAACTAAAATTTTGTCCAATGGACCTGGATGGTACGTCTATGGTTAAAGAATCCTAAGTTTATAAAGACCAACTAACTGTTCATCAGTCTAGCTCACAGGGTCAGAGTTCCCAGTCCATGCTTTCTTTGTTGGAATTGCCCCTCATTCCACAAAGGCCTGGGCAAGTGTTCTCGGAAATCCTAACACTCAACCACAGATAATTAACTGGTCCAGGGGTGGATAGTTGACCCAAGTTAAGAATACAAATTACTCATTTTCCAGATTTTGAAGCATAAGAAACAAACATGGGACACTGGAGCCAGAGCTAGGTCAGAGCTAGCAGCACCACAAAGCCCAAACTCTAGACAGCTAAATGGCAAAGAAGCAGGAAAGAAGACATCTTCAAAGAAGCCCAGCTAAAATGGAGTGGAGAGTATACAATTGGGACAACATAATCCAGTGATGGGCAGGAGGTGACAAAACCTGACTGAAACTCCTGCAGTTTGAATTATCCACATTTTTTAACAAAACCCATTCACTGAAGTCAGAATTGGGTTTCTGTTTCTTGAAAACAAGAAATCCCTTGCCGAAACGGTTTGGCTCTGTGGATAGAGTGTCGGCCTGTGGACTGAAAGGTCCTGGGTTTGATTCCGGTCAAGGGCATGTACCTTGGTTGCAGGCACATCCCCAGTAATGGGTGTGCAAGAGGCAGCTGATCGATGTCTCTCTCTCATCAATGTTTCTAACTCTCTATCTTTCTCTCTTCCTCTCTGTAAAAAATCAATAAAATTTTTTTTTTTTTTTTAATCCCTAAAACAGAAATAACTTATTTTTCTCATGGCTTTAACTGAAAATCATTAACCATTGAGGTACCATCCAGGTCCATTGGACAAAATTTTAGTGCTTTTGAGCTAGGAATGAACTAGTAACCACCTCTGAGTGAAAATGTACAGCTAGCTGTGGAGTCAAAGCGGGGGGATGTGGGAACGACAGGGGTGACAGCGCCTACTAAAACTCTGAGTTATCACTGGAAGTACCTTATTTCCCCGTTCCGTGGAAAACTGGTAGCATGGAGGTAAAAAAAGGCAAACTAATTAAACAATTGTCTAAAATCTCTTAGGATAGAAACCACATGTCACAAAAGGTAAAGCTTCTGTCAAATGTTGAAATGTGTTAGAGATAATTAAAACTCAGTGGCAAAGAGGGTTTTCTGTACCAGGTTGTCTGGTTAAAAGCAGATAGGGAAAAACAGGAAATCACATATTTATGTTTCATTAAGAGAAACCCTTTTCTGCTCAGATTGTTGAAAACCAAGTCTAGGTAACCCTTGCGAATTTGGAAAAGCTCAGGGCTCAGGAGCCTAGCAATTGAAAAGAAGGTATCCAGCAGTAGCTAGAAGTAGAGGAAGCCCAATAGACTACCCCACTGCCAACTCCTAGGAAAACACTTCCTAGATTGGAATGTAACCTGTGGAGGGTAGGACTACTTAGGGAGAGACCAGGGAAGTGGTCCTGTCCTGCAAACCTCTTTGCAGTCCCTTTTTCTCCTTTCTTCTCTTGAGGACAGGACTATTAAGAACAATGGGTCTAAGAGCCAAGTAACAAAAATCCTGCAAGGGCAGTCATTAGGTAGCCTGATGATTAAGGGAGTAAGCTTACTCCCACAGAAATTCCTGGTATGCCTTTTAGTCAATGATACACTCAAGAAAGACACTGACTGAAAGCCACTAACTGAAGTAGCCATCACCAGAACTTTACTCTTGACCAGGCACCGGTACCATCTCTTCTGGCGGCTCTGACTCAAGTGGGGGAAAGGATGCCGGCACCAGACAAAATTCACTGAAGTGTAGAGAAGAGGACTCTAATGTCCTTTAGAGGAGCAGGCCTGCAGGACAATAGCAAAAAGGAAAATCCTTCTGATGGCCAGATCCTAGGACTGTCCGACATGACTTAGGATCTTGTCTACTGCCAAGGGAGTCAAGAAACAGACTCGACATTCATGTAGGGGTAGACTAGTGACCTGTATGTCATCCTGCTTTCTAAGTTTCTTGCCCACCTCTAAGTCAGCCTGTTTTTCTAAGTGATTGTTTTTACTGACGGTTTCCCTGCTTCATTGGTGATGTGATGGTAGTAAAGTGTGCCAGAAAACCCAGAGGGGGTCATTCTGGCAGGATGGTGATTACAAAGACCAGATGGAGACTGAGGGACAGGCATTTGTGGCTGTATCTGAAATACTGGAGCACTTTAAGCAAAACTGTCTTGTAGAATGAGTTTCCTCTACAGAGAATAGTGGTAAGAGTCAGTGGTATTGGCCTAGAGCACATTCACTTCTTGAGAATGATTTCGAAACCCCATTTTCAAGGCTTCCACAATGGTTGTGCAAGATGGTGTGCACACTGCAGTCTTAGAGGTTCCTGCCCCACCATCCTGTCCACAACTGACTGAGAGCCCTAAGAGATTCAGACAGGTAATCAGCAGAGGTCAGCTGCAAAATTCTGCAGCACTGGGTTCAGCGTGTGCACCATGGCAGGGGCAAGGCACGAGCAAGCCAAGGCTATGGAGACAGGACTACCAGTCACCTGAGCAGGGAAGCAGAAAGGAAGAGGCCTTCAGAGAAACCAGTTCATAGAGAACAAAGCAGATGCATAGATGATCATTGTGTAAGAGAAAAAGAATGAGGGAGACAAAGGGAGAGCAGAAAACAAGGAGGGAAGAGGACAGACAGACCTAGACAAAGAAACAGAGCCAGAGGCAGCTACAGACACAGAGATAAACTGCTAAACTTTCCAGACACCACAACACTCATCTGTACTTCTGCAATTAAGTTCAAGATTTCTGTGTGTATTTTTCAACAATTCCTTTTATAAACTACTTTAGGTAAGACTTTTGATTCTTACAACCAAACGATTCTTGATTTAAACATCTGCTCCTTGATTGTAGCCGCATCTTTTTAGTGTTTAATTTGCAACTATGGAACTATATGTACCACCTAACATTAACCAGGGTAGGTACTGTAAAAAAAGTGAGGCTCTCAAGGAAAAAGGACTATAATTTGTAGTATTTTACAACGTACCAAAGACAGACTTGGTTTTAAGTAGCCTTAAACAATAACAGCTAACATTTACTGTGTACTTTCCTTGGGCCAGTTTCAAAAGTCGTACATGCATGATTCCACCTGTTTGTTCTTCATGACAAACACTCTATTATTACCACTCCCACTTCACAGGTAAAGAAATTAAGGCACAAAGAGAGACAAATAACTTACTCAAGGTCATACAATCAATCAATAAGGGAATAAAGGCAGAATCTACTGTTTATTTACATTAAAATTGACATTTGAAAAAAAAAGTATGCATTCATTTAAAATTCATTTTGGTCAATTAATTTTTATTGAATGCCTACTATATACAAAGTACTGACTTAAACTAATAAACTGGTTAACATCAGTGTTACAAATATAAATACGGCTTTTAAATATCACTATTCAAAACAAATCTTTCTGTGGGACACACACACAAAGATGTATTTTCAAATTAAGTTTCTTAATTTCCAAAATACCTCCTTTAAAACAGAAGGAAATAAATTCTGACAATGCTATGTTCAATGCATTAACTATTTCATAATTCATTGGGATATTGGAAGATTACTTGCTGCAAGCTGGACTCGTCTGAAAATAAACCTAGACTTCGGAGGGATGTCTACATTGATAAATATGTATCCATTTAATTAATTGCAGGGTAAGTAATACACAAGTATATAAAAAAGTAAAATGACAAAGATGAGACGAGTTTTTCATGGGAGGTGGTGAGTTGCCATGGAGTCCGCTTCTCTTGATTTCCGAAGCAGGGCCTGTTTGAGAGCACTAATTTTCTCATCAAGCTCAGCCAGGGAATAGTTCTGCTGTAAACAATAAGAACACAAATTGCTGAATAAGACTCTGAAGTATCTCAATGCAGATAAAGTGATAAATGAACTATAAATATTTAAAATATCCAAAAGCATGATAAATGTCTCTTTTTCTAAGAATAATTTTAAAATTGAACCATATATGTTGACTCTATCATAAATTTTAAGGTATATAATAACAAGGCTTAAAATTCTTTCTATTTTTTCTTTCCTTTCCTAATGAAAGCTCTCCTGGACCTTTTATACTTTGAAAAGATTATAAAAACTTTTTAAAAAACTACTGATTATATTAATAATCAGTAGGGAAAAAATTAAAGTTTAGGATTAGCTTAAGTGCTTAAAATACCTAGAAATTCTCTTTTTTTATGGATCAACTGCAATCAACTACCTCTCCTGGAAAAAATGGATGCTCTCAAAAATTACTCAAAATTGTACAATAAAAAAAAATAAGTAACATGCTACTCTTGAAAAATAAGCCAACCTAACAAATTTTTAGAGTTTTCCCCCCACTTTAAATTTATATCACCACCATTGAAGGGTAGCAAACCTTATAAATTATGATTAAACTAATCTATAATAATATATAACAACAAAAGCATAATATGCAAATGAACCGAACAACCAAAGAACAGCAGAACGACTGTCTGGACGACCTTTCGGACAACCATGCTATGACACACACTGGCCCCAGGCCAGCCAAAGTGGGTGTGATGCAACTGGTTGGGGGACGCCGCCATTGCCCCATGATCACCCTAAAGAGGGAGGCCCAGGCCACCCTCTGCAGGGTGATCGATGTGGGGAAGGGGCTCTTCGATCTATTGCCCCAAAGAGGAAGGCCAGGCACCAGCCAGCAATGCTGTGGCGGGTGTGTGGGGCCGGCCAGCGATTGCCCCACAGATGGAGGCCCAGGCAGGCCAAGCAATCACACCCCACGCCTGTTGTCCGCAGAGGGAGGCGACCAGTGGCGGGGGAGGGAGGGCCAGCATCACACAGATGGCAAGCAGTGGCAACGGCCAGGGCAAGGACGGCTGCCAGCAGCGGGGGAAGGAGAGCCCCAATAGGCCCTAATCGCCAGCCAGGCCTAGGCACCCTACCCAAGGGGGCCCAGATTGCAAGAGGGTGCAAGCTGAGCCAAGGGACACACACCTCCCCTCCCATGCACAAATTCTGCGCACCTGGCCTCTAGTTCATATAAAAGTACTATGGACAAGGCTGGGCTGAAGGCAGCCTCTGGCAAACATTCTTCTTTGATTTAGATGCTGCTAATGAGTGGCAGCTTCAAAAGGGGAAGGAGTGAGATTTAAATCACAGTACTTAAGCATTTACTATTTTTCAGCATTTTGTAACTGATATATCCTTCTACCATTAACAGATGAATATAGACTCTTATGTTTATTAGGCCCATCTGACTTATCCTATGCCCTTGAAATAAAATTACTTCATTAATTTATGCTGCCCTTTTTTAGTTCTAAGTTCCAATGTATGACCTAAAAAGCAACCATAGTAGAAACTTTTAAGAAAGGTATAAAACTAATCAAACTATTTCAGAAGCTAAAATGAAAATGAAATAATTTACCTGAGGTGGTTGAACTTTTCTTCTTTTGCCAGAAAAGTTCTAGATTAAAGGAAAAAAAAAAAAAAAAAAAAAAAAAGAAAGAAAATTAAACAACCAATACTTATAAAATCTAAACAATTTCCCTTTATAGATTACTGAAGAAACAAACAAGTTTCCATTATAGAGTACTGGCAGAAACAAAGCCCACAACTCACCAAGCATTATCTGCAACCAACATACACTTGTGTTTTGGAAGTTACCCTCCAAAGATGTTCGAAGTATATACTAGTAACATCACAGCAACAAGCTTGTCCCTGGCTACACACACTTCCCCATTAGTTCTCAGCTTCTATGGGGCTGAGTGTTTGTAGAAAGAGGTGCTCTGAGGATGCTCTTAGTTTCCTTTTTTCTAACATTTCCACCCCAGGATACCGATCAAAGGCAGAGCAGACAGGACAGGGAATGTGGAACGCCAGGCCACGGGGTGAAGCGCGCGCGCGCACACACACACACACACACACACACTGACTACAAGGGGACAGGGCTGTGTGAGCACCACCCGCTCCTGTGTGTGACTCTGGGGAATGCAGGTCCCCCCACCGGTCCTGCCTGTGACGGGCATGGCATGGGCCCAATTCTGGCCAATGAGAAAGGAGGGCCTGCTGGGGATTAGGGGGAGAACTCCTGAAAAAAACTTCCTCACTTCTGGATACCACTGCGCCTGGACAGGAGAAAGTGCTGTAGTCATCCTGCTGTCTGCCTGAGGAAAAAGCCATCGCTAAGCAGAGCTCACCGGGGACGAGCCCAATTCTCTTAAAAATAAATAAATAAATAAATAAATTACACACACACACACACACACACACACACACACACACACACACTACTGATTTCAGAGAAGGAAAAAGAAGAAGGAGAGAGAAACATCAATGATGAGAGAAAATCATTGATTGGCTGTTCCTGCACGCCCCCCCCCCCCCCCCCCCCCACTGGGGATGGAGTCTGCAAGCCAGACATGTGCCCTTGACTGGATTCACTAAGTCTGCATCCACTAAGCCATACTAGACAGGACGAGCCCAATTCTTTGACAATCATGATTTACCTGATAGCAGAGCTTTCAAAAGGTAAATTAGTATATTAATTAGTACATTTAAGAAAGAAACTGTCAAGGTAGGAGATAAATTTTACTCATGAACATTTCTGACCACTGAGATCAGAGGGAAGGTGAAAAGTCACACTTTCCTTTGTGTCAAAAGCTGTTTCAAAGAACATTGAGGTGTGCCTCTTTGCAGTGTTATAAGTGGGAAACCATTCAAGTGTTAGAATTATTAAATATGGGGAAAACTGCTTCTATTATATAAACATGCTCCTTCCTTTGCCAAACTGAGCTAATACCTCTGTGGGGCCTACGGGCAAGGGCTTAATGTTTAAGTTGGCCACTGCTCAGTCTCTTACCCTCCCAAGAGGTGGCTTTACACCCGCCAGATGAAAATATACTCCCCCTTGTTTTCCGAACAGCTTAATCTATAATTTCCACGTCATTGAGCAATCAGATTATTATTATGACACTGAAGTGAAAAGTATCAGAATGAGGAAAATGAGGACATCAATGGTTCAATCAATGGTTAAAAACAGTAAAATGTAGTCTTTGAGAACTTATCTTAGATCTGAGCAGAATATTTTGACAAGTAGAACACTTAGAAACACATACATTGTGAATACACTGGACTAGCTTTAAAATGTATTGTTTTTAGGCACAAGGTGGACATTTTTAACATGTTTTGGTACCTGAGAGAAGTATTTGAGAGCACACTAAATAAATAGCTAGACAGACATAATTTTTTAAAATGCCACTATCCTCCTATTATTTCACCTCACCAGGTAATTTATAACTACATTTACAATGCCCATGTCCTGATGAAGAGGTGATTACACTTACACACACACACACACACAGGTCTGGGGAACCCAGGCTCTAAGGAAACTCAGAGGTAAGTCAGTCTCCTCTCTGACCCTTCCTTACGTGTAACCAGTTGTTAAGGACTGATTTTACAGGGCAGTGTCTTAAATGTTTCTTCCCTTCTACTCCCACTGCCCTAATTCAGACCTTCATTTCTCCCTTGTGTGGACAATGATGCTTCCTAAACTACTTTCCTTGACTCCAATCTTTCTCTAACTCATACTTCATAATGCCACCAGATAGGAACCTAAATTACAGGTATGTTTTTTTCCTCAGAGACACTGGAAATGCAAACCAGTTCCTGGGACCTTCAAGGCTCTCCAAAATGCCTGCAATTTAATTTTCCAGCTGGATCCAGCTGTTCCCTTCATGCTTCAGGCCCACCATGCATGGATTATTGACTTGGCCTTTAGCACTCCCCTATTCCGACACTTCCCTGAGACACTTCCCTGAGAACCCGAAATTCCCATTACAAAATGGAATTAAGATTCCGCCTGTCAGTGCTGTGAAACAAAGTTTACACACCTTCAAAAGTTCAATAATTAACTATCAGCCAAGGCCTATCCATTCATTCACACATTTATTCAATGCATACTACATTGTGTGTTAAAAGATGAACAAGACAATTCCTGTCCTCCAGAGATTCAAAACAGTGTGAAAAACAGATGTGTAAACATGTAATTATAAGTGATAAGTGCTATCAAATGAACAAAGTGCCATAGAAATATACTTGTGAAGCATGTTATACTTAGTGTTTTCAGGGGTCATAATTTAAAATCAGTAAGCAATACTTTGGAAATAATCACAAACATTATTACCTTTAAATGGTCTATTAAGTGATGCCCTTAAATTTTTAAAAAACATTACCACATTCATATCTTTCCATGTTGAATGTGAAGGGTAAAGATCTTTAGAATGATTGTATTAAAGGGGCAACAAATATTAATCTTTGCAGTAATTCCTGCATATATATGTTAACATTTTTAAAGAGTTTTATGTCTGTTTCATAAATGAACAGAACTTTAAATGGTCTAGTTTTGTTTTATAAACCCAATGCAATTTATATCTTTTTTTCCTGGTAATGTTTCCCATTTCATGTGCTATGCATCAATATTACCATGATAACAAATCTCTGTTCAATAGTGAGAGGCTTCCCTGCGTTTAGAATTCATTACATGTGAATCTGGATTAAACACATTTCAATTAAAATCTTTTCAGAGTTTAGAACTTAATTTCTATCAAAAGTTTAATCCTTAAGAAATTTAATGAGCTCAACTTTCCTGTACTTTCTAACTTAAGAAGCTAGAAGGCTGAGATGCCTTTGTAGTCTTTCTGTATACTTTTGAGGGACATGTAAAATTACGCATTGCCATGTGTGTAATCCCAGCATGAGGATGGTAAGAGTGGCAAATTACGTGCTATGCTCTCTGTAGGGTGTGTTCAACTCTCACGTGAGAGGACTTTCCTAGAGCAGGTTCTATTTCAAGAGAGTAGTGTGACTCTCAGAGATGGCATATTCATTCTGTCTGGTAAGGAAGGGTGAGTATTAAATCTTTTTTTCCCTTTGGGCTTGGGGCCTATGCCATCTATATACATAGGCCTTGGGGAAAAAGTCAATCTGAATGTTTAAACCTTTCAGTGTTTTGTGCTTCTTTGTAGCTCACTATTAATTTGAATATGTCATCTATAATAATAAAAGCATAATATGCTAATTAGACGACGGCTTCCGGATGAAGTTTCGAGGGAAGCCTGGGTCCCGGGTGCCTGTGGGCGGCTGTGGGAAGCCCAGGTCCCAGGTGCCAGAGGGAAGCCGGTGTTGGCAACCGGGAAAAGGCCTACTCTAGCACAAATTTCGTGCATCAGGCCTCTAGTTTCCAATAATAATCCAGAAGTGATCCTTCTAATCAAATACGTATTATATAGTAGATTGGGGGATCTTCTTTAAAAGCACTAGTTTTAATCACATTACTTTTATAATGCTTCCTGCCCTGAAGTTAGGTAGTCACCAAGTTTCAGACCTCAGGCTTCTGACATTCTCAGTGTTCTTACCCATTCTGTGTTTTAACTATTGTACCTCCTCCACACAGGCTTTTCCAGCTGTGGCAAGTCTAAGGCATACACCTTGGAAGGCTTACCTGATATTTCTATTCTTATCTGTTATGACTTTAAATTCACATTTCCCCCCAAAATATGCTCCCCTTCAGATTTTCTTATTTCTATTAATGGTGGTATAATTTTTCCAACCAGAAACTGGACTCACTCTTAGTCTGTCTCGACATATTATCAAAATTTGTCAACTTCTCTTTTATATTGTCTCCTGCATAATCTTTCCTATTCTCATTCTCATGTCCATAACGCAGGATCTCACTTCACACCTAATACTGTCTTATTCTTAGTCTCCTTTTTCATTTACCTCCCAGGACGATATTAGAAAAATCTTCTAAATAGTACTTGAACAGGTCATTTTCGTGTTCAACAGCATTTAAACTTTAGATACTTTAAACTTCTGGGTACAGCATTTAAGGTCCTCTATAATCCAACTACTTTCACTTCTTTAACCAAATGCCCTGAACATTCTACCCTGTGTATATTAGATCCCCAAAATAAGATTACTATTTGATGAGCTTGTTCTTTTGTTAACCAAGTGATATAACAGAATCAAAATCAGAGAGAAGAGCAAATGATGGGGCAAGTTCTCACCCAAGGCATCTAACACTATAGCACTCTCTTCTAAGGTTAGGTCTATTATTAACAAGAATTACATTAACAAGAAACTGAACTGGGAGAATAACCTGCCTAGAGATTACAGAATGAAGGCAATTAGAATGGGAAAACTTATGGTAGATTGTTTAGGAAAAGGCATAAAGTCTCTATGACGTTTCCTAGAAAGATACATTAAAAAAAAATTCTAAAAGTGTAAAGACCTTTGTAATTATGTAGTACAACCAACAAATCTTAAATTGGACAAGTGAAGGCTAAAGGAATTGTGTGAGTTATCCACATTTATACAGCTACTTCATAGATAGTTTCTGAAACAAAATAACTGGTAATATTCTCTGAGGTTTTACCATGTGCTAAGTAGGTGACAAGTACTTGACTGGTGTTGTATAATTTAATAATTGCTTTAGCCCTTAGTACTTTAATAAACCTCATTTCACACTGAAGGAAGTAAATCACTAAAACTCACTCTATATATTTTTAATCTTAGGATTCACTGCTCACTTTTGTTGTGTAGCTTGCTTTTCTCTTCATCTGGAAAAAATTCTTTTCTGTTCCTCACTGTAATACCCAATTTAAGACTTTGGAAAGTTTGATGCTATACCTAAAACAATTTAAATATAATTTCACCAGTGACTTATGCTCTAAAATATGAGTTTTTTTATATAACTTTTCAGAAAGTTTTAGAAAAATATTACTAAAAATTTAGTAACCTAAAAATTTAGTAAACCAATTTTGTTTACTTTTACATTTTGGTTTTATCTAATACTTTAAAAAACCATACACAAACATCCAGCCCTCAAAAAAGGCAGGTGTTATGGATAATCACCCCTGAAGATGGAGGGAAATACAATGAGCTCAGAACAATTTGTTTGAAACATGATGATGTGACAATAAGGTATTTATCAACACATTATTTCATATTTTCCTTGGAAAAGAGATAAGAATGACTGAGTGAATGAATAAATGCCTGAATTGAAGAATTAGACAATATAGACTAGTCTTTCAAAAAGTGCAGTGCTAACATAAAGAAAAAGGCAGGGTGGCAGATCGAGGTGCATGTGTGCTTAGTATGGGGTAGAAATGTAAACACATATGAGCTGAGGGAAGGAGTCTATAAAGAGTGAAGGATTAAAGAGACAGAGGGGATAACTGACAGAGCAAGGTGCCAAAAGAAGCTTTTGTTTTATAAGACAGCAAATTCAGAGTGACAGGATGGACTATTATCCAGGCTCACTTATCATACCATGAAAATGGCTTAAATTTGAGAAACTGGGTACAAAAGCACCCCTTTAAAAAATTATGAATCTATAGTACAGTAATTGGAATAACATTTTTTAAAGATGTAGGTAATCTCTTACATAGAACTATGTTCTATTCATCTCTGAATTATTAAGCATCTCATATATAGGATATCAACGAGTAAACTGTTATATAATAAAGAATCCTAGAATAAAATAACATTTAGTTATTTTTAAAAGATACTTATACTTACTACAGATTGAAAATACTCAGGAGAGATGCCTTCCAATTCAAGGATTTTATCCTCAAGTTTTTTAATTCTCTGATAAATGTCTCTTGGCACAGGACCACCTAAATACATTTAAAAACATTCTGAGATACTACTGAACAATTCTTCTTACAATTTTTATTCTTAAAATACCATGCAAAGATACATTTGCATAGGAATGGGAAATATTTAAACTTACGAAAATAAATGAACAAGAGTACATTAGAATGAAATTCTTAGCTCACATTTTCCTATTATACACTATGGGATATATTATCATACTATACCTCTCCCCAAGCCCCATTTATGCTTCCTATATTGCTAGGAGTTTTGTTTTATGTTAAATTCATTTTATAAGATATTGAATATTTCCGGTATAGAACAATTTGTATTTCTGAAATGCAGTTATAACTGACAATTCAATTTAGTGTTTGCAATATCCAATACCACTTTCTTCCATTTATTTTTTTAAATTTCTTTATTGATTATGGTATCACATAACTGTCCTCATCCCCCCATTCCCATCCCCAAACCCTCCCCACTATGCCCCCCAACCCTGTTGTCCATGACCTCTGGTTAGGCTTATATGCATGCACACAAGTCCTTTGGTTGATCTCTCTCCCTTACCCCCACCACCCTCCCCTACCTTCCCTCTGAGGTTAGACAGTCTGATCGCTGCTTCTCTGTCTCTGGGTCTGTTTCTGTTCATCAGTTTATGTTGCTCATTATTTCCCCTAGATGCGTTAGATCATGTGATACAAGAAATACCTTTATAAGAACCAAAATTGAGACAAGCCATAATGGTTATGCTGAGAGGCAAATGAATCAGTCGTAGTGAGTTCCTTTCTGGGTCAATAGTTCTTTTGAGTCCCAATTTCAATGTCAAACAGTTCCTTATGTGTACCTGTCAGCCATGATATTTCAGATCTGGTTGGTCACTTTCTTCCATTTATGTTTTTCTCTATATGCCATATTTTCTCCTTTAACCTAGAACTGCACTAAGAAGGAACTTTATAATATTTCTTTACTAATGAATTTTCTAGGGTGGAGGGTGGTAAAGTAATGTTACTCAAATTTCAAGGCTATGATTTTATCCCAAATCCTTTCACTTCTCACCACCTCCTCTGCAACCATTCTGGTCCAGACCACCACGATCTCTCCCTGCATCAATACCACATCCAAACTGATCTACTAGCTTCTGCCTTGCTCCCATACAGTCTATTCTCAACACAGTCTATTCTCACAGACTAGACTTTAAAAATGTACGTCAGATAATGTCATTTCTCTGCTCAAAACCACATCTTACTCAGATTAAAAGCCAAAGCCTTTGCAATAGTCTACAGATCCTACACAGTTTGGACATTCTTGCCAAACTCCTATCATTCCAGTCACTTGATTCTTTTTTTTTTCTTCTGTTGCTCAACTAGGCCACGTACTCTCTCTGTTTCGGCACCTGTGGTTCCCTCTACCTCCATATTCACAAAGCCTGTTCTCATCACCTTCAGGTCCTAGCTCAAGTTACCTTATTCCTAAGGCCTTCTTTGTCCCTGGAAGATTCTCTCTTTCTCTCTTAACTCCATCAGGAAATACTCCAACTAGATTGAAATCTGAAAGTCCCTGAATCATATTTTGTGCCTATGTTTTTTGCAGATGAGGTTCCTTTTTGGAATCCTTTGCTCCTGAAAAATCCCTACTAACCCTTCAAGGGTTCAAATGTGCCTTTACCAGGGATACCATCCCTTGACCTCCCCTGAGAGCTGAACACTAACTTTGTGTCCCTACCATACATGGCACATATCTGAAAAGGTAAAATGAACAATCGTTCCTTCAACAAACACCTGAATGCTTGCTTTGTGTCAGACACTGCACTAGGTAAACAATGAACCTAATTAACAAGTTTGCTCTCAGGGATCTTACTATCTAGCAGAGGAGACAGGGAGGACCAGGTGCTGAGATTATACAATAAAGCAGTGATTGCCAACTAGTGGTCCATGAGGTCCGAAAGGTTGGTGACCGCTGCAATAAGGGGTAATCCACACCAGAGAGGGACCAAGAGGGAAAAGCAGGGGCAGAAGAAAAAGCCTGGGTAAAAACCCTACAGCACAATGACTGGAAAGCATGGGAAGCCCAGAAATGTGACTGAAATTATAAGTGTAGTTCATGCTATTTAAAATTACTACCCCACCCATCTAAATTTCCCTTCCCTTCTCTTATTAAGTTGCTTTTATCCATAGCCCTTCTCTCCTAGTACAGCATATAGTTTATATACTAGAACTTTTGTTCACATGTATTCTCAGTGCCCAGAGCAGTACCTAACTTATAGTAGGAACTTAACAGCTATTTGTGGAATGAATGAATAAGTACCAAGTTTGATATATATATATATATATATATATATATATATATATATATATATATATATATATGCAACAGAAAACCATTAAAGAATTTTTAGCGGGGGAGTAGCAAGATCAGATCTGAGCTTTAGAAAAAAAACAATTGGGCCATAAGGGAGAAAACTTGTCTCAAGGAGAAAGTCCAAGGGCAAATGACCAGTTAACATCCTTCCATTAGTCTAAGACAAATAATACTGACTTCCTAGAGTAGTAGCTGGGGAGACAGACAGAAGTGGGTAGATTTGAGAGATATTCTGAAGACAGAATCAACAAAATTTGGTGACTAAATGAGGAGGGAGACGCAGACTTTGCAACCAATCTAGGCTTGATTTCCAGCTGTCACTTACTATCTTGGGCTTGAACTCACTGAACTTCAGTTTATTTATCTAACAACAACAACAGCACCAACACCTCACAGGAGTACTGTTAAATATTGAGTTAACATATGCATATTTTTAGAGTGACTAGCACTTAGTATTAGTCATTAAATGTTAGTTCACTTTCTCAATGGCATTTATTTACTTACTAGTGGCTCGGTGCACGCATTCGTGCACATTGAAAAGAAATTAATTAGAACATTTTAATATTGCTATTCGACCTTTCTTAATAATAAGTGTCAACCAAACTCACGATTAACAATGACAGAATGAAACACGTGTGTGATTAGCGCCAGCGAGAGCTTTATATGTATCATGCATGTGTGAGTTAACTTAGCCTTTTATAGATATAGAATAAACTTGCTTAATTAGACCTGCTTTCTGATTTTGCTAAACTTTTTCCATTCCAGTGAAGCACCCCAACTTTTCTTTCAGGTAATTGTCAGCAACACAGCAGTAAATATCAATACAACAGATTATTATTGTAGATCATACAGGGAGAACGAAGGGTAAAATATTTAACTGCAGCAGTGTTTGACTATATGCTGTGCAGTTGAGAAAATCTTAAGTCATTTTCAAGGTCCACCATTTCTTCTTTTCATTCGGGTCAAGTTTCTAAACTTTCTAAATCTCCATTGTCCAGCTAATGAAAAGAAAATAGGATTCTACCGAATCTCCTATCTACCTATTCCAGGACTTGTGTGAGAATCAAATAAGATGAGGCATGGAAAAATGCTTCACAGACATTTTGTTAAAGTAAAATGTTTCTGCCGAAACCAGTTTGGCTCAATGGATAGAGCGTCGGCTTGGGGACTGAAAGGTCCCGGGTTCGATTCGGGTCAAGGGCATGTACTTTGGTTGTGGGCATATCCCCAGTAGGGGGTGTGCAACAGGCAGCTGATCAATGACTCTCTCATTGATGTTTCTGACTATCTCTCTCCCTTCCTCTCTGTACAAAATCAATAAAATATATATATTAAAAAAAAGTGTAAAATGTTTCTAACTGGCTAGAAAGCAAATTGTGTCCTTGGGCTGAAGAAACTCCAAGGAGGCTGGTTGCTAGGGAGAGGAAACCAGGTGTTGCTATGTGATGTCATTACCTGGTGCCCATAGCAACCATTTCTGAGTTGGGCTGGGCTATGGGCTGCATTTTGCACCATCGGGTCTCAGCAACCTTGGCTGGAATCTGGTGGGCTATCACTCTGGGGTGATGGTGGGGTGACCTACTTGGGGGAGCTGAGTGTTGCTCTGTTGGTGCTAGGTCCACGGTACCTTTTCTTTGTAAATGAACAGTGCATGTCATGGCAGCTCCTGCACTGAGTGTCTGCCCCCTGATGGTCAGTGAGCATCAAAGTGACTGGTTGGATGGTTGGAGGGACACTTAGAATATTAGCCTTTTATATCTATCTATCTATCTATCTATCTATCTATCTATCTACCTACCTACCTACCTACCTATCTATTAGCCTTTTATATCTATCTATCCATCCATCCATCCAGATCGATCGATCGATCAATAGATAGATATGCTTATCCTCACTGGAAGTTCCTTGAGGACTAGAATTATACTTATCAATACCCTGTACCTAGCACAGTGGATGATAGGAATGAGTAGTGGTCACAGTGAAGTTATGAATTTGGCAGCAAGAAAAAAGACTACATTAGTTTCCATCTCTGATTTTAATAAACTAAGAATGTCAGGGTATATTTGGAGCCTGTTCTCATTCTATAAACACTCTCAAATTGGTGAGAAGTGGAAGGGGGAGAAGAGCAAAAACACATGAACTATTGATATATACATTCCTTGAAACCAGGGAATATGTTTTGTTTTTGTTTTTTTCATTTTTGCACCAACCAGAAGAATGATTTTGTGGTGTTAAATGTTTTTACTGATTTCAGATAACGAGGAAAACCGTCACTATAGATCACTTGCCTCCTGCATGCACCCCAATTGGGAATCAAACTGGAAACCTGGGCATGTGTTTTGACCAGGAATCGTACAGGATGACGCTCATCCAAATGAGCCACACCAGCAAGGTCCAGAACAACGTCTTGTCCAGATGGGTGCCCAGTGAAAATTGGTAACTAAATGAACTGGAATTCCGTTAGCCACTTGCAAAGGTACATTATGGGACACTGCGCAGCACTCTGCTTACCTGCCTGCAATCGCAAATGAGCTTCAATATTTTGTAGCCGTTCTTCTACAGCCTGATTACCACAATCTCGGGGCATGCTGCTTGGTTTATGACCTGATCCTTGAATTCCTTCAGGTCGAGTCTGTGGTCCATATGTATTCACAACTCTAGAAACTAAGTTAAGAAACTTTTGAGCCTATTACAATTCCATTTCAAAAATCAGAAATTCTTTCTTCCTGACAGTACTTTATAAATATATTTTTTTCCATAAAGACCATCTAATCACAAACCCAAGTATGAAAAAAGGCAGGATTTTTTGTGTTGCTTTAAAAATAAAATTTAGATAGGAAAGTGATTTTTATTCCATAAGCCTCTCTCAGTGATAAAGACATATAGAAAAGACATAAGGATACTTACCTTTTACATGACTTTTAAATCCAGGGTAAGGGGTAAAAACGGCATCAGTTCTTGCACAACTATTTTCTAAGGAGAATATAAATGAGTATAAGTATACTCTTAACTTTAAATGTAGGAGATTTTGACAAACTTCAAATAATTCATATTAATTAACATATTATTCATAAGAAATATAATTTTAAGTAATAGTAATTAATTTACTATAAAATACAGTATAACATTTAGTGATCTTTGCCCTCTAAAATTTATAATATCTAATCTTATCCAATTTTCAGATTTAGATTTATATACATAGAAAAGTCCTCAACATTCAGTAGCATAGTATTTTTAATGAATGCCAATATCCCTAAAAAACCATCTGAGCCCCTAAGGGAAAAAATTTATATAGTCTAGAGAATATTTTAATTCTAAGTCAAAGAGGCATTATTCACTTTATTTCAACATAAAAATAAGTAGAACTCATTATTTTTACTGAAATGTTTTTTAAAGATACAGTATTTTTTTATGTTACTTACAGATTAAATCAGTGAACACCTAACAAAAAGGATTAATTATACATTTAACACATTTTTATTTCATAATTCCACACAAAAAAGACCTCTAAACCTTAATGCATACTTTTCCACTTTACCTAGATTTCCAATATTCATTTAAAAAACCCTATCACAAAAGCCATCTATCTACCTCTTTCCAGACCACCCCTTTCAAAAGAGTACAATTTTAGGAAATATAACTTGTCAAAATTTATTCTCATTTTTTTCTAAGGTGAAGAGTATAGTTTCTTTCAAATTAGATATCAAGAAATAAATTTAAAAACAAGGGAAACTACTAGAGAGATGTTAGCATAATATATAAACATTTCAAAAATTGTAAAATGTTTTAAATTACATGAAGTAAATCCATCCACTGCAGTACATTCCCTGAAAAAAAAAAATTGCCTTATTTTATAATTAAATGGTCAAAGAGATATAGAGAAAGAAAATTCTTTTTCACCATGGAATTTGATTTTTCTAAAAATAATCACTATTTATATAACTAAGTCAAATTGAGAAGTATAAAAAGGAACACACTAACACACTATAATAATACATTTGTATTTTTTTCAATCTAAGTTTTCTTAATAGTTCTGCTGACAAATCAAACTCTACGAATAAAATGTCAAAGTCACTTACCTTTTATATATAGGTACTAGTTTATCTTTCTTTTTTGTTTTTATTTTGAGACACCTCAATATATGTTTTAAAGGGCCAACACTTCTCCATTCCCTTCCTACCATTTCATGGGGTTAAGGGTTAAAAAAAAAAAAGCTATCATCCATTTGGAGCTATATTCTAAATATATAGATTAAATGACCCATCAGACAGAAATTCAGCGTGGTGTGAAGATAGTGCTAGTCACTCTCCACAGCAATTCTTGCAGCACTATTTTGAGCCAGCAACGAATTGAATGGGCCAAGGAATCCTGCTGAGCATTTCAATTCTTGTCAATTTCTATCCCCTGGTGGTTTATAATAATAGAGTTAGCAGGGAGAAGAGAGGAATAACATTAGTGACACATGTGCTTGCTCCCTCAACAAACCCTTTCTTATAGGTTGCTTGCAGTTGAATTGCAGTACCTGAGATTTTACAACTGTTGCACCTGTTTTTGAGAAACTATAAGAAAATAATACCAAATCTAGAGATATGAACATACAGTGTTAATAGAAAATGCTGAATTTAGGACCCAATTTGAGACTGCATTATTTCATTAAGAGAATCAGTGTACCAACGTGATAAAAGTCAATTCTAGGTTCATCTGACAATTCTATATTCATAATAATTAGTCACGATATTAGAGGCAACAAGAAAAATGCTCATTCCAATTAGGAACTCTTCTCCATAATTTTTATAAGACTACTTGTCTGATTACCACTGTGATACCTGAGTGATCTATGCCAGAGCTTTACAGTATTTTGTATTCTGCAGCATACCTACAGACCTGTAAATACATTATAGCATCAAATGGGGATGAAAAGGAGGATCTGATGAAAATAGCAAATTTACATATGCACTATGAAAGTAAAGGACAACTTGGTTTTATCATGATACAAAACATTTCTAACAGCTCAGAAATAGTGAGAAAACTGCTCCCTCTTGAGGACTATTAACTTTACTAAGTTCACTTAATATAAGTTCACATCATAATTTCATAAGCACATTTACAGGCATGAAATTTATACAGTTTAGTTCCTTCTTACTAGTGAGAGCAAGCAACCCTGTTACCCACACTTCATCTCCATTTCCTAAAACATTTCACCTGTGGTAAACATTAGCCTTTTATTACATTAGCATTTATTTGACTTCTGTGTAATGAAATCATTTTGCAATATAGTCTATTATTATACAGAAGGACATTCTGCTGCCTTAGTTTCTAAATAAACTGCTGAAATAAATTGCATTCGAAATGTTATTCATTTTTAAAAACAAATGAAAGATCAGAGCAACTGTAAAAACTGTTCTTAAATTCCTATGAAAATTATTCCTCTAAGTGGTTACCTTGATTACAATCAATAACATTGCAAAATTCCCTGACGTTGTTTTCATTGATTTCAGCTTGCTTTCTTTCAATAAATGCAGATATTCGTCTGTCAATCTACAAACAATAAGTATGCATGTTTAAACAATTCAAATATAACCATATTTTAAAAATAATACTCCCCCCCCCAAAAAAAAAAAACCACAAAAAAACTTCTTACTTCTGCTTTCCCGGCCTTTATTTGAACTACTTCTGGATCAAAATGGGCCTGTGTCTTTTTCTCATCTCCTAAATCACAATCTCTGTGCTTTTCTTCCTCCTGTAGGTCTCCAATGGGAAATTTGCCATCCACTTCATTCTTGTGCCTTGTTTCTGCTTTTCCTATCTCTTCAACAACAGTTGTATTCTCCTCTTTAATCAGAGGCTGAAGTTTTGCTAAAAAAGGCTGAGAAGAACACAATGCCATCTGCTGGGGTTCAAACTGATCAAAACTAATTATACCTTTAATATATTTATATATTATAAATTTCTGCTACAAAAATGCAATATTTAATATCAATTAGGTAAATATAAAAAGTTGGTATATCAGAATACATAGATCTGACCATATTTGCTGTTCTCTACTATTATGACCATTATCATTTATTATCAATCTGTTTTTTTTTAAATGAGAGAGAAAGAAAACCTGAGGAAATTTAAATTTTTCTTTGAGGGAATCACTCTGTCACTCATCTTTTATTTTGTGCCAAATCAAAGCCTCAGCCTTTGGCACCAATGCCACTTAATTAACATGTCATTCAAATGCCTCCTCAGAACACTAGGCTTAGTATTTTTCCTCCTTAACACGAGAGCCAGTGCTCTCTCTCAGCAAAGCCCTGCATTATCACTATATCACTGGAGATTCTCCACTTGAAACTGCAGTTGGCCGAAGTGAATGAGAGAGCACAGACATGAAACACATAGGTGTTATGCTGAGTGAACACCCAGGCTTTTCCTGACAGAGCACAGTATCTTCTTGGGTCATGAAATCAAATTTTTACAAAGAAAATGAACAAAGGAAAAAACCTACCAAGATTCATAGCTGAAAAGAGATAGATGCCTATCTCTATACTAGAGGGGGGAAGGGAATGCCCTTGTATAACACTGCTCATGTTCCCACCACAATTAGGCCTCGACTGAATTCTACAGCTCATTGCTGCTGCTCTTTAAAACTAGGGTTAACTAATACTTTTAACATAAAACAGTCAAAATTTTCCATAAAGTCATTGAACAGAGGGTTGAAAATTAATGTCTATCCCATTAATCAAAACACACCAACACTTGCCAATTATTTTTTCGTATCTACAATTTTGATTGATATATCAAATACTCTTCTGAAAATCTTACATTTCAATAGCAGCAAACTGACCAATTCAAACAGTTCTTCTAGTTACCTTTTTAACACTTCATATTTTATATTTTGATTAGAGATAAATTGCAAACTTACATCAATTATAATAGCAGACATGTTCAATTGGAAACCAGCAAGATCATAATACTGTTCAGTTACTGAACTGATATACTATATAACATAGCAATACTATTATAAATAACAATTCAATGTTGACTTCTAATACAAAGTATGAATTATTTCAAACTGTTAAGAAAAAGAAGAGAGAAAATAGTGACTGGATATTCACTGAGACATTAATGCCACAAAAATTACTTTCTTTTTAAAAACTATGCTGAAACTGTTTAATTGCAATAGACACTCCAGGATGTGTCACGCTGGGATAATGCCACTTCTTGAACCACTGAAAGCACTCCATGAGCCTCCAAACTCACCCAAGGCATGGAATCATTATCATAGCATGACACACACCTGCCGTGTCTTATTGCTTAATTATAACCCACCATAGATGCAACTGCATTGAATTTTCAGTGCAAGTCTACAGTTGAACAGAATTGCATTCATTCAATCTTCATACCCACATTGCCTATCGGGCTATATTCCCGTAACTGTCCTTATCACTATGTAAATTGACACACTTGGGTTCAGGCTGGATGAAGTAATCTTTTATTAATAATACTATTAATACAGTGTTAGGATAGAACTGACAAATACTCCAACTTATAGTTTAACTACAATTATACCTATATCGAGTTATCATTTTAAACAAGAATTTACCTGTAAATACAAAATGTGTTGCTCAAGAGCACTAAACAGCAAAGCAGGCTGGAGTGCCGAGAGGCTCTGGAGCTTGTTCCAATCGATTGCAATTTTCACCACATCTTCTCGGAGGTTAAGCTTCAAAAGGGCACACCAGCAGCATCACAAAAATCACACAATTAAACTGTACATATATGGGATTGCCACACATAAAAAATATTTCTATAAAGTAACATGCCTATTTAGCTCAAAGTTATCAAGTTTCTAATGATACATTAAAACGCTCTATCTAGTTATCATTTTTAAAAGGCCAAAGTGCAATTTTCATTAAAAAGTGGAATGACATGTCATTCTAATTCTATTCTTGGGTCTGTGTAATGGGACGAACTTGCAGGTGATACCATCCAAGAAAGATAAAAAGAAGAGGCTCTTCTGATACTCCAGTATCTAAAAATCTATTGATGAGAAGCCAAAATAGGCTTGCCCTATTTTCAGAATCCTACTACTCCTGGCTCAAAGCATTAACCAGAGGGGGCAGGCACATTAATGAAAGTTCTCATATACACATTTCCTCTGAAATATATACACAAGTACATAACTGAAATATATCATTACTCTGATGTCTTCTGAAACATATTTTTATTGTTTTCAATAAATTTCTTAAAATTTTAAATAAAAATTATTCACATATATTAAGAAGTCTGGGGATAAATGACCACATGTTTATCTACTTCAAATAAAATTAAACTATTATTCAGCTGTACAGATTTGAAATTGAAAAATAAATGCCTTTCTACAATAGTGAAATAAATGGTCAGAGAATGGATGGAATGACCAGATCTTCTGCTAAACAGTCTTTTCTAGTAAACTATGACGGTTCGTTATATGACAATTTCTTATAAGTTAGCTAAGTGTGACCCATTTGAATAAAGTTGTATATGGAAAGCTACCAAGAACCTAAATATAAAATTAATATTAAAATCAGCAAAAATTTTAGAGGAAAAGCCTCCATCCCCAGTCTTTCGAATGAATAAAAGAAAACTACCATAGTTTATATTAATTAACTAAGGTTTTACATTAAGATTACCACATTCATCTTGTGTTAATGCATACAAAGACTCTGTTAGACCACACTATGTATGGAAATAAACTATTACTACGGTTTTACATACAGTCAACAATACAAATTTATGAATAGTTTGGAGATAAAGCAAGCAATCCTTAACCAAAGCAAATCATCAACTTTTCTAGAGAAAATAACTTACAGGAATCATAATTTTTGGATCATATTCTCATTTCAATTCAGCAAAATTATCTAAGCCTTCAAGTGTACTTGAAGTATAATTTAAAAAGACCATATAAAAACGTCACAAATTAACTTTAAAACTATCCCAATACATCCAATTATTTATTCAACAAATTCCCTATTAGTAATATAAATTTTTTGCATTTCTACCCTATAAAATTTGTCAAAAAAAAGTATTAGTCTATTAATATGAACTATTTAAATATATATTTTCAGTAAAAACTTTGTCAAATTAACATGAAAATCCAAGTTAAAAATAAATGATTCTTCAGCTTGGTAAAATGGGCTATCCTTAGGCAATCAACAGTTATAATTTGAAATCTGAAATAGAAAATACTTTTTAACATTCAACTTTGTTTCCTTTTGCGTGCTAATAATACAATAATGCTATACAGAATGAACTTAGACGTATTACATTTAAAAACAACTTTAAAGTTGTTGCGAAAAGAAATAGTGATTTTCTCCGGGGGCAATTTTATAAGTATAGTACACTGGCTTCCATTCTTTAAGCAATCCATGTCAAAATTTAAAGAGTATTATCAAAATGGTTACATTTAATTGATGATACTATCATATTTTTAACACTTGTATAAATGGACTATATACACTGTGTCAAGTAAATTTGCCAAATATTTACTCTAAATATTTCTGAAAAGTATTGTAATCACATATTTACTTGTATTTACAGAATACTTGGATGGTTAAAATTTTAAATAAGTTTTAAAAATTCAGTATGCCAAATATTTTAAAAGACATGTTAAAATTATTTACGTCGTTTAAAAAAAATCTCTTCATTAAAACAAACAAAACCCCCACAAAGCTTAAAAGTTCCATGTCCACGCCAGAAAAAGTTCTCAAACTTTAAAAACCATTTACAGGCTTTGGGTCTTAAGACTGAAATATTAATGTCCCCAAGTATTTGAAATATTTTTTATAAATCCATAGCAAATAACTGAGTTTACAAGTTACAGCTTTTAGTACATTCTATTAATAATTGTTCCATTACACCAAACTGAATGCTTAACTTAGAGCAATGCTCTCTGTAAATCACGATAAATGTATTAGGCCTTTTAAAATACTTAAGTAATTTTTTTTAAAAGGATTCTCCATCCACCCAAGGCTTTAAAAAATAATTTTCACAAATCAGACAACCGCTCTGTCTTCATAAAGTGCGTTAACGTTATCTTTAACACAAACGCCTGTTGTGCCTACTGCAGGCTCTAGTACCAGCCCCATAACAAACTTTTATAGCCGGAAGATACTCCTTTTTTAAAAACAGCCAAACTTATTTCCAAGTTATTTCTCATTTAAAATCTGCTTTGCACTTTACATCATGGAACGAAATAGTGACTTGCTGAAAGAGCCTAAGGAGTACTTTTATTTAAACAAAACTTGATTAGGACGTTCCTGCAAAAGCTATTTAACAGTCAACTAAACTAGTTATTAAACGGTCCTGTTGCAAACAGTATCCACCATAAATAACTAATACAACTTTTTGTTAGAAGTATTTCATATGAATTCCTTTTATTTTTCCTCCCCCTTTGAAAGGGACATTGGTGCACACAACGAGTGGACACAAGGAAAAAAGAAACAAAGTCAGCGGCTCATAGCAAACGATACAAAAAGGCGGAGAGCTCTCGCAGAAACCTCAGGCCGATCTAACCTAAGAGTCCGCCGGAGGAAAAGGCATCCTGAGCGGAGGAGTCCGGCAAACCCTCAGAGGCGCTCGGCTTTCCAGCCGGTTTCGCTCAGAGCCGGGGTGACAGCCCCACGCCCTCCGGGGAGAAGGGCTGCAGGAGGTGCGGCCCGCCCCGGGCCCCGCGCTCCGCCCCGCGGCCACTCGCTCCGACCGCGGGCGGCGGGGCGCGGGCGCCGCCCCCGCCTCCCCTCCTCCACGGGTCCCCGCAGGCCGCCGCGGCCCCCCAACTTCACCGCCCCGCGCCCCTCCCGCCGCCTCCGCCAGGAGCGAAAGGCGGGGCCGGCGGTTTCCGAGCCCCAGCTCCGCCAGGCCGTCACTCACTTGCCCGGCCAGGGTGTGCAGGGAGCGGAAGACTTCGCAGAGCACTTCCTGGGAGAGGCTGGGGCTGCGGCTCTGCTCCAGGCTCCTGTCACCCACGCACGGGCGTCCGTGCTCGGCGGCAGCGGCCATGACACCGCGCAGGCCCCCCAAACCGCAGAAGAGCGCTCACGACCCACCCCTCCTCTCCGCTGCCTTCGTCGCCTGGCGATGACGTAAACACGCCGCGCCTTGGGAAGTTCGGGACCGCGGGGGCCGAAGCTTTGTCTGTGACTGACAGGCGCGTGCACCAATCAGGGGCAGGATCGCCCACGCCGCCGGCTGGGAGTGGGTGATTGCCCACCTGCGCGGGGCTGGCTGCGGCGGCGGTGGCCGCAGGTGTGGTCCGCTGAGGGTCGGCGTGGGGAAGCCTCTTGAGCCCCTGGAGGGCCCAGAGGATGCTTATGAGGGCTGATAAGAGGAAACTTCTGATGAAATGGTACATGTTTAGTCCCAAATTAAAAGTTGAAATTTTAACCTGTCACTGTGGGGTGGTCTGGGGGAAAGATTGCTGCTCAGGTGTGCAGGGATATTTCCAAACCTTGGAAAGTGGAATTGCCCTCATTGGACAGAACGTTTTCAGCTCCACGTGGTTGTTTAAATTTTACGCAAATTAACGTCACTAATTTTTCATTCGAGGGACGGGAGGATAGAAACACCAAAATGCTCTAGTATGCCTCATTTACAATCAAGAGAATGGTATGCGAAATACGTCAAGTTTTAAAACGTGGATCAGTTGCTATTCCCTGAGGATGCAGTAGGGACGTTCACCCTAAAACTGTTTAAAAGAAATGAAACACTGTCAGTATAATTCGAACAAGAATTTAACGCAAGTATTGCAGTGCAGCACAATCTTGGAAATTAAAAGGAAGATATGAACCCGAATTGAAATTTGACTAAGTGTTATTTATCGGATAGTTTTATGAAAATATATTTGAAGGATTTTGTAATCTCATAATCAAATATTTTTATATTTGATTAATATTTTTAAATGGTGTCCAATTGGGAAAAAAACACAAGTTTTAGAATAATTTTTAGTGTTAAGCTCTATTCTAAAGCACTTAAAAAATAGCAGTTTAAAGATAAGGGAGGAAGAATTTTAAATTCTTAATTCTATTAGTCTATGAATTACAGTAGAGGAAGCAAAGGTGAAACTTGCACAATGCTTATTCTTATTTTAAAGTAGGCTGAATGAAAGGGGAAGAATAAGGCATCAAGGAACTGGGATAAGGGCAGTAGGGATAAAAAAATTTCTTTGACCTGTCCCTAGGGAGCCTCTTAATTAGTCTTTCATTTCTAAAGATTGCCAGGCTTGACAGGGTCTTGAGAAATCTTTTCTGTTCCCTTGTTCACAGCAAGCTATACAATTTACAATCCAGCCTACATCTAGAGATATCCAGAAAAAGATTTCACAATATATAATCCCATATTGAGCAACCTTCTCATTCAAGCCACTCGTCCCCCTATCTAACGGAAAGGCATGATTCTTCAGGATGTTAGCATATTTTCTTTGCCTGTGGCTCTCTTGTTAAGAACAGAATAATTGTAATGGGTCAATTAGAAGTTTTTATTATATAACAAATTAACAAGTTCAGGTCATTCATTTTAATCTAGATATGAAGATGGTTTGTGGGGGCTTTTTGTGTGTGCGTGTTTTCCCCAAAATATTTAGGATACTGGTATGAAACACATTTGGAACATGTTTTGTATAATACAAGAATACAATCTTTAATAAACCAGGTATTGCTTATTTCTTTATGTGCCATAACTCTTCTTGAAATTTCAAATTTTAGTTGTTTCCTTGAACTCCTAATACGGAATTAATTGACAGACATTTGATTTATATACAGGTTTCCCCAATATCCAACAGTGGTACTTTCTTATCAAACCTTTCATAAAACGGAATAGTGCAAAGCCAAGATGTAATTACCATTAATTTATATGGAAATGTTTTTGAGCATTCCCAGATCCCCAAAATAATCTATCAAATCATACCACACATGCTTAATTGCCTCCAGTTTTAAGCATAACACCCTTACTAGCTCTCTTAGGCTTTCTGATACCTTAGGACATATCTTGCTAACAGATGCACAAAGTAATTCTGTGCTTCCACTTATATCTTAGCATTAATAATACTTAGCATAGATAATACTTGGAATTTAACTCTTTCTAGGGACCACTGACTTCTTCCTGATGCCTGTTATCTCCAGTTTGGGGGAAAAAATTTTTTTTTCTTCTATTTATTTTAAACAAGAGTTTGTAGACTGAAAAGATGTGGATTTCATTGAATATAATAATATTATAAATAGTAATATATAGCAAGAATATAATGAAAGCTGTAAATTTTAGAAAGGAAATCATTTGCCTTTTGTAGAAGACTACAGTTTATAAAGTGAGTTGCTGAAAATCTCCTGCTCAGCAGAAGTGGTTCAAAGTGTTTGTTGATCTTGGCATTTGCAAGAGTCAGAAACACTATCGTGCAAATTTTTGCTATTGAGAGGATAGAAACAGTAGTTGAAATGTAGGCTATCTACCTTATAATAAAAAAATGTCCTTTGTGAGGAGATTTAAGAGCACAACTTACAGCTCTAGCCAGTGTGGCTAAGTTGGTTGGAGTATGGTCAGGTACACTGAAAGTTGTGGGTTTGATTCCTGGTCAGGACACACCCAGGTTGCCCTGGTTGGGGCACGTGCAAGAGGCAACCAATCAATGCTTCTCTCTCTCACATCAATGTTACTTTCTCTTACTCTCCCTCTCCTTCTCTCTCTTTAAAATCAATAAAAATGTATCTTTGGGTGAAGATTTTTTTTTTTAAAGTACAACTCTATTATAGACACTCCAGTGTCCAGCATAATGTCTGAGACATTAAATGTGCTCAAAAGATTTTTGTTCAATTTATGGTAGTACAAATTTTTCCCAATGCAGAGAACAAAAAAATAAATGTTATTTGCCTTCTCTGGCTCCCTATCACCTGTTGGGTAAGTCCAAGTTCCTTAGAATGGCAACGAAGGCTCTTCTCATGATTTAGCCTTTGCCTAAATTTCCAGCCTCATTTTCTACCATCAACCATCTGGTGCTTACGACTCCTGAAACTGTTTTTACTTCAAAGGTTTACTTTTTTTTTTTTTTTTTGCCTGCATGTTTTTAAATTTATATCCTTGCCTTTTGTCTGCTTGGAAAACTCCTATTCCTCCTTCAAACTCCACCTCAGAAGTCTCTGGGAAGTCTTTCTTCATATTCCTTCTCATAAAGATTTTATCTTTTCTGCTAAACTACTTCTACAACTCGTATATACTTTCATTATTGTACTTATCACATTGATACTGAAATTTATTTGATTACAAATCTGTCTCCCCATTAACTATGGACATTTATATCTATCATGTTTGTGTACTTAAGGCTTAGCAATTTATAGCAGAGTAATTTCTCAGTACATGCTTGTTGAGCTAAACTTATTTGCCTATCTAAGGTGGACACCCCTCTCACAATCTAAACGGGCAGTCGGACATCCCTCTCACAATCCAGGACTGCTGGCTCCCAACTGCTCGCCTGCCTGCCTTCCTCATTGCCCCTAACTGCTTCTGCCTGCCAGTCTGATCACTCCCTAACCACTCCCATGCCAGCCTGATTGATGTCTAACTGCTCCCCTGCCAGCCTGTTTGCCCCCAACTTCCCTCCTCTGCCAGCCTGGTCTCCCCTAACTGCACTCCCCTGCATGGTTGATTGCCTCCAACTGCCCTTTCTTGCAGGCCTGGTTCCTCTCAACTGCCCTCCCCTGCTGGCCATCTTGTGGTGGCCATCTTGTGTCCACATGGGGGCAGGATCTTTGACCACATGGGAGCTGCCAGCTTGTGTGTTGGATCTGCATATTACTCTTTTATTAGATAGGGTAGAGGCCTGGTGCACAGGTGGGGACGGGCTGGTTTGCCCTGAAGGGTGTCCTGGATCAGGGTGGGGGTTCCCTTGGGTCATGGGGGGGCCTGTGGTGGTTTGCAGGCTGGCCACGACCCCTGGTGACCCAAGTGGAGGCCCTGGTGTCTGGAATTTATTTACCTTCTGCAATTGAAACTTTATAGCCTAGAGCGGAGCCAAGTCCCTGCTTACTCAGGGCTGCTGCCATTTCTGTTTGGTTTTATGTATCTTCTATAATTGAAACTTTGTAGCCTTGAGTGGAGACCTAGGCAGACTAGGACAGGCGGAAAGCTTGGCTTCTGTTGCTGGGGAAACCCAAGCCTCTCAACTGTTTTCTGTGGCTGCAGCCATCTTGGTTGGCGTTAATTTGCATACTCGCTCTGATTGATTGGTGGGTGTGGCTGATGGGTGTGACTTGAGCAGAGTGATGGTTGATTTGCATATTACTATTTTATTAGGTAGAATGGTTATGAGTCATATTTTTCTAATTTTGCAGATTGCAAAGTATTATAAATTTTACACTGTTGGTTTCTGGATGAAATATTCATTTAAATAAGTTTTTATTTTGGCATGCAGTTAAGTTATGTATAATCCGTTGAATGCTTTTGAGTCTTGTTTTTTAGCTTTGTCTTGGCATGTCCAGAGCAGCCTTAGGCCAAGGCATAATTTAGATCCAAGTAACTAAGGTAATACTCATTCTGAGTATTCTGATCAATGCCCCTTTCATCGCAAGAGCTTTCCACTCTTGTTGGTAACTACACGGACTGTTTTCATCCCAGTGTGAGCAATGGGAATTGTTCTGCCTATTACTTCCTAGTTCTGGGTAGTTTCCTCTCACATGTATCCAGATCAATGCTCAACCAAAGATTCAACGGGGCCCCTCTGCAGGTCTCCAGAACTTTCTTTTTCTGCAGAGCTCCTTTTCCCCTACTACTCTATGCCTGCTTTGCCTCCGCAAGCTGTTATCACCATCTCCTCAACAGGCTTTATTTGCATTCTACCTTTTTGTGATGCAGACTGGAATCTGTCTATAGGCCATAAAGTGCTGCAATTGTAGGGTTCAGTGTATTTGTTACTTTTCTCTCAGGGATCACAGTCTGATGCTTCCTGTGTCCAATGCCTGGAAACAAAAGTTGCAAAAGTTTTTTTGTTTTGTTTTGTTTTGTTTTCCTTCTTGCTAGTTATCTTGATCAGAACTAGAGGCCTATCACTGCTTTTGCTAGACTTATTTGGGCTTCTGATTACCTTATGGGTCATGCAGTGATTGTGACACTCTCACAGCTAACACCCTCCAGAATTCAGAAAGCCAGATTCCTGCTAATCAAGTAGGGCTATATTTTCATACCAGCATGGCTACATTTTCATAAGGGTAGGGAGACGGTGTTGGGGAAAGCCACTGTTCGGATAATGGCTCAACCTCTCATTTTCTACTGTTCTGAAAAGTTCACTTCCTGATTTTGATTTAACACCATTTAAAAGAGTGGCTACAGATCCACTTCTCTAAACATCTTAAAGCAAAGATCTGTGGGTGTTTAGCTTTCTGTATTCTTATGTGTCTGAAAATACCTTTATTTTTGTTTTCCTTCTTGAGTGATAACTTGACTTGCCAAAGATTTCTAGGCCCAAAGTTTTTGTTGTTATTTTACCTCAGTATTGGTGATCAATATAATGACATTTTCTCATTCCTTTTAATAGTCTCTGTGTTGTTTTTTTTCTATAGAAATTTGATTTACTTTACTTCTCATAAATTTCATCATGAGTTTAGATATGAGGGTTTTTTTTCCCCCCAATTAATTTTGATCAGCATTTGATCAGTGTTTAATATCTGAAGACACTGGTTTTTATTTTTTTATTTTATTTTATTTTTTAAATCAATCTTTATTGTTCATATTATTACAAAGGTTCCTCATTTCTTCCCCCCTCCACCAGGTTCCCACCCCACTCTCCACTCCCTTCCCCTCCCCCATTGTCCTCATCCATAGGTGCACAGTTTATGTTCAGTCTCTTCCTCCCTTTCCCCGATAGTAAATCCCTTTTCAGATAGTAAATCAGTTACTTAGCATTTTCTCATATCAATAATACCTCCACATGCTCAAAGATACACTTCACACAAAAGACATTTCCAAATAGGTCAACCAGCCTCATCCAGGCCCCACCCAAGGCACTCACAGATCAACACCCCAGCGCTATACTAACTCAACACATCCAGATCTAAGCCTTCATCACTTGATTCAGCCAACCCTCAAGTTCCAGCAAAAGTTTCCAGCCATGTCTGAGAGGCAGCTTTGGGGCGGGGGCAGGCGAGGAGCGAGCTGTTCCAGGCCTGGCTGCTCCGGGCCTGGCCTCTGTTGCTCTGGTCCGTTCCACAACCAGCTGCTCCGGGTCTGGCCACTGCTGCTCCCAACCTGGTTGCTCCAGGCTTGGCTGCTGCTGCTCCGGGCCTGGCTGCACCCGACCCGGCTGCTCCGGGCCTGGCTGCTCCCAGCTGGCAGCTGCTACTCTGGGCCTGGCTGCTCCCAGCCTGGCAGCCGCTGCTCCGGGCCTGGCCGCACCTGACCCGGCTGCTCTGGGCCTGGCTGCTCCCAGCTGGCAGCTGCTGCTCCGGGCCTGGCTGCTCCCTGCCTGGCAGCTGCTGCTCCGGGCCTGGCTGCTCCCAGCCTGGCAGCCTCTGCTCCGGGCCTGGCCACACCTGACCCGGCTGCTCTGGGCCTGGCCGCACCCAACCCGGCTGCTCCGGGCCTGGCCGCTCCCAGCCTGGCAGCCGCTGCTCCAGGCCTGGCCGCACCCGACCCAGCTGCTCCGGGCCTGGCCACTACCAGCCTGGCAGCTGCTGCTCCGGGCCTGGCTGCACCTGACCCGGCTGCTCTGGGCCCGGCTGCCTCGGGCCCGGCCGCTCCGAGCCTGGCCGCTCCCGGCCTGGATGCTTCGGGCTTAGCCACTGCTGTTCTGGGCCTGGCTGCTACCGACCCGGCCACTCCGGGTCTGGGTATTCCTGGACTGGCCACCCTGGGCTTGGCCACCTCCGCCTCAGGCCTGGCTGCCACTGCCCCAGGTCTGGCTGCTCCAGGCCTGGCTGTTGATGCTCTGGTTCTGGCTGCTGCTGCTCTGGGGCCTGGCTGTTGCTAGTCCAGGCCTGGCTGCCACTGCCTTGTGCCTGACCACTCTAGGCCTGGCTGCCGCCGTTCCAACATTCTGTGCTTTTTTAAAAATTATTTTTATTTTAAAAACGCAGTTATGTTGCAATGTTGGCTGCTGAGTTGAGTTCTGACTTAGTCTTTGATTTTTCAAGATCTTCTTTGTGTTCTTTCTTAAGTAATTTTACTATCTTTTGCTCTCCCTTGATTTCTTCACATTGAGAACTTCTTTGGTTTCTTCCTCCCCGTCCTGGAATCTCAGCAAGTTGGCCTGTGGCACCCCTTTGTTCTCCGCGGGCTCCTGCACTGCTTCAGCCTGTTGCCGGGGTTGGTACCGCCTCCCAGGAAGCAGCCCCCCGCCTCAGCTCCTTTGCCCGCGCTCAGCGGTCTCAGGCTCGGGGGCACCCCCCCCTGGGGGCCCCGTCGCCCGGTTCCTTGCTGGCGCCTGGCTGGCCGGAAGACACCTTTTTTTAAAGATTTTTTTTTTCTGCCAAAATGTTTGTCTTTTTCTCTTAAGATTTTCCCCATGCACCATTCTCTTTCTCTCCTGAAAATGTGTGTGTCCTAAGTGTCTCTTAACATTTCTTTTATATTTTATGTCTTTTTATATTTTGATGCTGAGGGATTTCCTCAGTCCCATCTTCCTGCTCATGAATTTGATTTTTATCTCCATTTTGTCTGTGATTTTTCTCATCATCAGAGCCTTTTATTTTAAATACTAGAGGCCAGGTGCACAAATTTGTGCACCAGTGGGGTCCCCCAGCCTGGCCTGTAGAATCAGGCTGAAACTGACTCTCTGACATCACCCGAGGGGTCCCGGCTTGTGAGAGGGCACAGGCATGGCTGGGGGACCCCCACAAGTGCACAATCGGGGCCAGGGAGAGATGCGGGAGGTTGGCCAGCCATAGAGGGACCCTGGGAGGGCTCCTGGGCATTTCTGGGCCCGTCTCACTCAGTCCAGATCTGCCGGACCCCAGCAGCAAGCTAACCTACTGGTTGGATCGTCTGCTCCCTGGTGGTCAGTGCACGTCATAGGAAGCAGTTGAACAAACTTAGTATATCATTAGCATATTATGCTTTGATTGGTTGAACGGCCAATCAGCTGACTGGACACTTAGCATATTAGGCTTTTGTTATATAGGATAGTTATTATTTATAAGATGTATAAGTAGTTATTTTCCTTAATTACTAAGTTAATGTGTATTGTTTCACTACCTGTTTTTGTTTGCTGTTGATATCCTCCTTTACATCTTTAAAATATTAAATGTATTTATATGATATTTCTAACCCAGGCTTTTATAGTTTGTCAAGCATTTGCTGGTCAGTTTTTTCTTAGATTAGTAGGAGTTTTCTTTTGTTTTTGTTTTGTTTTGTTTTGTTATTTACTTTAAATAATTTTTTTTTTATTTTTCAGTTACAGTTGACATAAAATATTGTATTAGTTTCAGGGGTACAACCTAGTGATTAGACAACTTACTAAGTGGTCATCCAATAAATCTTGCACCATTTGATACCGTACATAGTTACTACAATATTATTGACTATATTCCCTATGCTATACTTTACATCCCCATGACTACCTTGTAACTACCAATTTGTACTTATTGTTTAAAGTAGTACAAATAGTAAAACATGTCTCCTTTTTTTCATATTAACCTCCTTGCTGCCTCCCTCAGCACATGCCCTCACCCCCCTAGTGTCTGTGTCATTGGTTATACTTATATGCATATAACTCATTTGGTTGATCTATTACCTGCCCCCCAACCCTCCTCTACCTTCCTGCTGAAGTTTGACAGTCTGTTTGATACTTCTTTGTCTCTGTATCTATTTTTCTTCATCAGAGATAATTTTACCTACTTTATAGAGTTGTATGAAATTGCATACTATAAAAAAATTCTCAGAAGGGTTGTTAGCCATATCATAAGCATAGTATTTGTACCACTTTTTTCAGGTAACTTGATTATATTCCTCTCTTTAATTCTGATGGATATTTCCATCATTACCCCTTCTCTTTTCAACCATCTATTACTTTAAAAAGAAAGAAATGAAAAGTGTACCGTATCACTCTCTTTCTCCCAATTGTTTTCCCTCTCACATTTTAATAGTATCTAACTAGAGGTTCCCCAATATCACACCAGATTAGAAACTATCTCTTGGTATATGTTCTGGTTGACTAGCAGTAGTTTTTCCTCATAGTCTACAATGTAGACTCTACATTTATTTAAGGGAAGCCTGTACTTACCTCCTGTGTTGATAAATTGGCTCACTACAGTTGTTGAGGTGATTACTCTTTATCATTCATGCAATTATCTTCACTGAGGGAACAGGTGTAAATTGCTAGCACATTGTACCCATGCATATAGTAATTTCTCAGTAAAGTCGGCTGCTACTATTATTATTAAGATCTTCATATTTTTAAAAAAGAATGATAATTAAAATTAAAATTGATGTTTTTTAAATATATTATTATGTTAAAATAGAAGCTACATGTTTTATTTCTTTTCTTCACCAGAGGACATAATGAGAAGAGACAGTGCAAACTGTGATTAAGAGCTTCTGTCTTTAACATTTAAGAGAGATGCAAGGAAAACTTTCTATAGATTTTTAGGGATTGTAAAAGTAGGATTGTTCTCAAAGGCAATAAGGGTGACTACCATGAAATCAAATCTCTTCTGATCCTGTGTCACCTTCTAATATTTGGTAAATATTATCTTATAATCTACCCTAAAAATATTCTGAAATGCACACAAAAATGTTTTGATCATATATATATATATATATATATATATATATATATATCTCCAAAATATCTTCCTGTTTATATATATTTAAAAACCGTAAGTATCTTATTCAGTTATTAAAATAATATTTAAAGACTCAAAGAAAGTGGGAAATGCTTGTTATAATGTCAAAAGAAAAATGTGAGATAAACAGTACAGAGCAGTAGTTCTCAACCTTTCTGATGCCACAACCCTTTAATACAGTTCCTCATGTTGTGGTGACCCCCAACCATAAAATTATTTTCATTGCTACTTCATAACTGTAATTTTGCTACTGTTAATGAATTGATGTAAATATCTGTGTTTTCCGATGGTCTTAGGTGACCCTGCTAGTGGTTCTCAACCTGTGGGTCGCGATTGACAGGTTAAGAACCGCTGCTGTAGAGCCACAACATGAGGAACTGTGTTAAAGGGTTGCGGCTTTAGAAAGGTTGAAAACCACTGGTAGAGTGTTAAGTCAAATACTGGAATAGTTTTATAGAAAAAAGACTGAAAGGAAATTTACCAAAATATTATCTATGATTGATTTGGAGTGATCTTTCTCTGTATATTTTCCTGTATTTTAATTTTTCTACAATGACTGTGAATTACTTGAATGATCAAGGAAATAAAAAAAAATCAATGAGTTAGTATTAACTGCATGACTTAACTTATAAATTGTTCAAATCAATTGATGAGTATATGAAAGCATGTTGTAAACTATAAACCAAAGTAGTTAGGTAAATTATTGTTATTATCAATCACTGAAGGGTAATATAGTTCATCTTTTGAACTCTCATATGGAGAGCTCTTTTTCTTTCTTTCTTTTTTTAGGCCAATTTCATCTAATTTATTTTTGTCAATACAAATTGGGTCCCAAACACTTGGAAAGTGTTTTAAAGATAATAAACTATATTATCTGTTTTGTTATTGCTTTGAACTATTACAATAAACAAAACACTTTAATCTGTTTTTACCTCCTATCCTTATACCCAGGCAACAACAGCATCTACCTAAAGAAGAGAGAGAGAATTATTGAAATTTAACGTTCAGTTTTACAACAACTTTCTCTAAAAGGCGAGTTAGTTAAATCAAAGCCAGAGAAAATACCAAAATTTACCTGAACAAATGTATGCCTATTAAAGCAACACATTAACTGCAAGTGATTTCATATGTAGATTACCTATAATTTGAATGCAATTTTTTTAATGTGAGTCGTTCCAAAAGTTCCTTGGTGTTTAATAACATGTGCTATTATTAAGACAGTTGTTAAAGTGCAGATGTTTTTTTCCAGGGCCTGTCCCTTTCAAGATACTGCCTAAGAGAATGCTATTATACAATAGTTACTTACAGTGGAAGGTAACTACGTCTGGACCTCCTGGCTGCCTTCCTCCTCAGCACCAATATGTGTCTGACGCTTTGGTACCAATGGAAATCCTGATGTGAATAAGCCAGATACAGACCCATCCTTGGGTCGTACGGAGTCTAGGCACAGAAGTAGATGATTGTCTGGTGTAAAATCAATCCTATCCAGAGAAATTTAGAGTTCCCAAACGAAAAGACAGTCCATATGCTTGAAGAGCTTTTCAGTTCTTACTCTCTTAAATAGTACTTTCCTGACTACTATGTAACAGCTTGTACTGAGCACCTACATGACTTCCTAAAGAGGAACTGAGATTAACCAGAGTGGTCAGCTTCTTCCCATTTAGGACTATGAGCCAACCTAAACTGAGGAAAACCCAGGGTTAGAAAATTGATTTAAGGTAAGTGCTGCTAACTCTGTCACAGAGTTTTAGCATTGTGATGTATTCAGTCATATCATTCTTGAATAAACTAATGTCATTTTGCCATATTTTCTTATAGTCATTTCAAATATGCAAAAACATGTGATAAGTCAATTCTGAGTAGACAAACAGCATAAATGAGCATGATGATGGCAAAATCAGAAGAGGCTGTTCTTTAATTTGAATATATGTAATGTAGTCCTCTGAAAGGGTCTCCCATTTATTTAAAAACAGAATTTATAGGGTTTATAGTCTAGGACTTCCAGAATTGCACAATAGAGAAGTAACTATTATTTACTTAATGTTAACTCATACCATCTTACATTTTCCCTTTATGTAGTTTTGTCAAAGTTTAGGATAGGAGGTTATCAGCAGTGGACCCTTCTCTGAACATTCTAATACAAACAATTCTAAAACAGGTTTACTAACGATAAAATTTTTTCAGTAGTCATGTTGAAATGCAGTGTTAGAATAAGACAGGAATTTAGTAATCCATTTTTTATAAGTTAAGAATATGGGGAGGGTTGTCATGTAACACCAAGTTATTTTGGGGAGAGAGGGTTTGCCGTTAGCAAAATGAGAAACTCCACTTTGCATTTATTAAATCCCATCTTTCTGCCATGCCGGTTCTCACCATCAATCACCAGTCTACCCCTATATGTTTCCCTGATCTTTTTCTTGTACTCTTGAGAATTTTGTTAAAACTGTTCTTGGAGAAAGTCATTCCACTGTGTGTATACTATGGCCTACCACAAGATCAATCTACCCTGCTCCAGGGTTGCCATTGCTGCTTTGCAATCTTGATATTGAACTCCCATTTATTCCTTAGCACACTTTCCTTAGCAGGCACTCAGGTCTCTCTGCTCACACATCTAGTTCACTACTTACCCTTCCCATTCTCACCAGATAATAACCATCCTACTTTACCGAGAAATTCACAGGTAGCTAAAAATGCTTTCTCTTTTTTTCTTTTTTTCCTCATCTCTACCTTAAAGCAGCAAACTTTTATTGAGTATCAACATGTTCCAGGCACCAGGCTTGGGCAGTGGTATGTCAAAAGTGATCTTTGTATACACCACATCTAGCACATCTAGTTCCTGGCAGATAGTAGGTGCTCAATAAACGCTGAAATGAATGTATGTATTCATGAAAAGATAGGTCTAGACTCTAGAGGCTGAGATACTTTAGGTTGAGGAGCGGGAAAGTAGGGAAGCACACAATAGCTATTGTTACCTTAGATGTTCTTTCTTAGTGAGGAAGAAATGGTTCCTAACCCTAAGGAGGATTTTTTTATTTTATTACCAAGGCTAAATTATTCATACCATTTCTTTCTGCTTTCTTCTGTGAACTTGATTTGTCTCTCAAAGGAAAACAACTTCACTGTACTTAAATCCACTCTCCCCCACCAAAAGAACTATCACCATCATCAACAACTAAATGTCTGACTCTGCTGACATTTAAAAAAAAAATAGATTTTATTGATTTTTTACAGAGAGGAAGAGAGAGGGATACATCGATGAGAGAGAAACATTGACCTGCTGCCTCCTGCACACACCCCACTGGGGATGTGCTCACAACCAAGGCACATGCCCCCGACCGGAATAAAACCTGGGACTTTTGAGTCAGCAGGCCGATGCTCTATCCACTGAGCCAAACTGGTTTCGACAAAAAACATCTATTTTTATACTTCCCTTTTGTGTAAGTGATCTGAAGTTGCTACAATATATTCATTTTCTCACCCCCATATTGCCCCCTTGCATTCATTTTGTCTGTTACTCTCATCTGTACCAACTGAAATCTCACCTATTGGTTAAGAGTAAGTGTAAGACTCACCTCTGCCACCAAGCCTTCTCTGGCCCTGGCAACGAAAGCCAGCATGTTCTGTGCTGCTCCTCTGAGATACAGCCTAACCTGCCTTCTATTGCCATGCAGTGCCTTGGGTTTCATTCTTATAACAGTTCAGATTCAATAAATATTGGTCAAGTTAACATTGAATTGATAAATTGAATATGTTAAGTGAGGATGGCAGAAAAGGTTAAAGTTATCTTTTTAAAAAATATTTTTTTCTATAATCACGCTAATGAATAATTCACTTGAAATGCTATTTTTAGTATATCTTACCACTAGAATGAATGAAGTTAGCAATTTTGGCTAGTTTCCATCTTTAGCTAGCAGCATATTATTAGAACTATAACCTTAGTTCCTCCCTCTAGTGTGGAAGGATACTAATGCCTTAATATCATATGAACTACTAAAGTCTCAATTTCTCCAGTGAAGCTTCAAGGGAATTGCAGGTCACCTGTGAAAGACTGGTTTCTGAATCAATTCCAAGGTGGATTACTTAAGATTACAAATGGGGATTTCTGGTTTACTTTCAAATGGTTCTGATATTCTTCCTCTCGTCATGTTTTTCAGATGGTGCAGGTTATCACTGCACTTATCAAACGGCTTCTCCATTTCAATTGACAATGAAGAGGTTCTTGGGTAAAGAACTTGTAAAGATCAGGTACAATAATAAAGTCATGAATGGTTCTTGGAATTTGCTAAAAATGAAATACTACATCTAAGTGCAATGTAAGTGCAAATCTTACCATATAAGCTCATTATTGTAAAATATTCATCCTGATTATAAAACTCTAATTGAATCATTATTCTTTCCAAAAGATTGGAATTCTAATCTTTTGAGAATTCTAATCTTCTGAGAATACTTCTCAGAAGCCCTCAAACTTAATTTGAGGCAGGAAATATTGTAATGAGTCCTCAAGAGTGAGAAATAAAAAAACAGTCGCTTTGTTCTCTCATTATGCTTTTTAATCATTTCATAATTGATAACTATATACTACTACTATGTGGTGAAGAATATAGTCACAGAAGAATGTATCTATCAGCACATCTCTATATATAAAAGCCTAAGTGACCAAATGACTGGCACAACCAGACTGATATGAACGACTAGTCACTATGACACACACTGACCACCAGGGGGCAGACACTCAACACAGGAGCTGCCCCGGGTGGACAGTGGGGTTCCACAGTAGGAGCGCTGCTCAGCTGAGATTCCTCCCGATAGCTCACCAGCCCGCCGGCAGCCACTCACTCTCTCAGCAGTCCTGCAGGTCCAATCTCCAGAGAATGGGCCGGGCACCAATAGACCAGGGTCACTGGCATGATCCCGACAGCCGCTGGTACGATCCCTCCTGGAAGTCAGCCTTGGGCACGGCAGCTGCTTCCCCTCCCTAAAGACTCCACAAGGAAGAAACAATATGAAAGCAGCTGCCAGGCGACTCCCGACAACCAGCATGAATGCCAGCAGACAGATCTGGACCCTGGGCAGGCAAGGGCACCCAATGGCCTGCCCAGAAGGCCAATTGCATCTCAGCGCCCCCTCCAAGAGGCTCCCCCAACACTCCTTGGGACCCCCATCCATGCACGAATTTGTGCACTGGGCCTCTAGTTGAATTATAAAAAAGGATAAAAATAAAATTAAACATATGCAGTGGGTTCACATTTGAAACTTTAGATATATATTCTTTTTGAACAAATATAAGGAAACAAATAAAATTATAAGATGCATATTTATACCACAACTAAATAAAGCAATAAATACAATTTAAAATAATGTGTATTTATGACATAACTAGGTAAAAGCAACTCTTAAATAGATTAGTAAAGCCACATCTGTGATTTCTTATTTTGATACCCTGACAGTAGCAACAACAAAATGATGCCAAATTTGCAGCTGTATCTACAAGAACACAAATGATTCTATCTAATAAAGAGGGAATATGCAAATTTATCATCATGCTGTCACAAAGATGGCGGTGTCCAGTCCCCTCCTTCTGCTGGAGTCCCCCAGTCTTTTCAGCCAAGCCAGGGGGTGCGGAAGGCACACAGTGCAGCTAGACCTGTCCTCAGCCCCCCAGCTGCCCAGGACTGGCCCGAGGCACAGGCAATCCTCGGATGTTGGCTGCCTGGCCACCCAGAACTGCCCGAGGTTCAAGTAACCAGGACCGGCTGAAGCTTGTGCTGCTGGCAGTGGCAGCAGCAGAGGTGTGATGGGCGCATCACCTTCCCCTGATTACTGGGTCACTTCCCACCCCTGAGGGGTCCTGGACTGTGAGAGGGGGCAGGCCAGGCTGTGGGACTCCCCCTCCAATGGCATGAATTTTCATGCACCAGGCGTCTAGTATTTTAATATTCGATTAAAAATAATACATATATAAAAGTTATTAAAATCTACCACTAAACTTTGTATGGTTAAGATTTTAGTGGAGTCTGTGGTCAATGTAAAATTTAAATATTTTAAAATAATATGCAAAGTTTGAAGGTATGGTAGATACCAAAGTGAAGAGAGAAAAGGAATTATACACAACTCAACAAGATGTTGGAAGAATCTATTGAGTTTGATTCTTTTTCACCCACCAGTTTAAGAAACATAATGTCTAATCTTATATACTTCTGGATCATGTTTGAAGATGCTTTAATTTAGCCAGTCATTCTGTTTTGCAGTCTCATATCTTGACATTCTAAGTCCCATCTTGACCTTAATAAGCTATTATATTAGGCAGCATTGGATAGATTGTACTTCAGTAATAAACTTTAGTAGCTTAAAATAAGGCGAGTATTATATATATATATATATATATATATATATATATATATATATATTCTAGTTTAAAGTATTACATACCGTATTTTTCTGACCATAAGACGCTCCGGACCATAAGACGCACCAGTTTTTAGAGAAGGGAAATGAAGAAAAAAAGATTCTGAAACAAATAGTGTCCTAAAATATTTTATGTGCATTAAAACCCAACATCACAGTCATAAACACATGTAATCAACCCTGTAAAGTAAACAGCAGCATTTAGAACCATTTTAGAGCCGGGCAAGCACACAGAGATCACACAGAGCCGGGCAAGTAAAAAAAACTTTTTTTTAAAAGTATATGTGAAGGCTATATTTGGACCATAAGACGCAGGGACTTTTCCCCCCCACTTCTGGGGGGAAAAAAGTGCGTCTTATGATCCGAAAAATACGGTATGTCTCCCTTTTCTGTAATTGACCCCCCCCACCACCACCACTCCCACCCCCAAGGGCAAGCCTCCACCGCCCCAGTGTCTGTGTCCATTGGTTATGCTAATATGCATGCATACAAGTCCTTTGGTTCATCTGTAAACCGCCCCCCCCACCTCCCACCCCTTGTCTCTGGATCTATTTTTGTTCATCAGTTTATGTTGATCATTATAACCCACATATGAGTGAGATCATGTGATATTTATCTTTCTTCGACTGGCTTATTTTACTTAACATAATGCTCTCTAGTTTCATTCATGCTGTTGCAAATGGTAAAAGTTCCTTCTTTTTTTATAGCAGGCTAGTATTCCATTGTGTAAATGTACCACTGTTTTTTAATCCACTCATCTGCTGATGGGGACTTAGGCTATTTCCAAATCTTAGCTATTTTGAACTGTGCTGCTATGAACATAAGGGTGCATATATCCTTTATGATTGGTGTTTTTGGTTTCTTGGGATATATTCCTAGAGGTGGCATTACTGAGTCAAATGGGAGTTTCATTTTTAACTTTTTGAGGAAAAGGAAACTCCATACTGTTTTTCACAGTGGCTATACCAGTCTCCATTCCCACCCGCAGTGAAGGAGGATTCCTTTTTCTCCGCATCCTCTCCAACACTCCTCATTTGTGAATTTATTGATGATAGCCATTCTGACAGGTGTGAGGTGGTACCTCATTGTTGTTTTGATTTACATCTCTCATATGACTAGTGATTTTGTTTATATGTCCCTAGTTTACTTGATGCAGTCCTCAACTTCTTCTAGTCTACTGTTGATGCTTTTTATTGTGCTCTTTACTGCAGCTATGCCATTCTTTATTTCTCCTTAGTTCTTCTTCATTTCCTCTTGATTCTTACACATGTTGTTGAATTTGTCTTCCATTCTTTTCAGAGTCCTTATGATCATTTCTCTGTATTCTTTCTCTGACAATTTGCATGTCTCCATTTCATTTACTTTCTTTTCTAGTGATTCTCCTTTTCTTTCTTATGGGGGCTGTTTCTTTGTCTTCCCATTTTTTCTCCTCTCAGGATATCTGGTTATGTGGCTCACTCTCTACCATGTTGACCAAAAGGCACAAAATACAACTCAGCAAGACATGATGCAGAGGGAACAAAACACAAATGTATCCATGACACCAATAAACCAAAATAAAGATGATCATCAGAGAAAGGAGAATTAGGGGAGAGAAAAGAGTGCAAAAATGATACTGAGAAAATGAAAAAGGGTAAAAGAGAAAAGAAAAAGAGGGAAAATATACGTATATGGGGAGAAAATTCCAGAAAACCAACAACTAATCCAAAAAAATTCAAACAATAAACACCCAGGAAAAAAGGAGGGGAGCAGAATCTGAAGAGGCAGAGCTTATTTCCGTAAAGTAAAGTAAAGTAAAGTAAAGTAAAGTAAAGTAAAGAATTGGGGAATGGACCATGATTCAATATAGAGGAGGTAGAAAGACAATGAGTGCATAAGAAAAAAATTAAAAATAAAAATACTCAAAAATAGTAATAAGAGAGATTAAAGGAAAGACGATGGCTGGCAGGACAGAGATGAGAGAGAGGTGAGTGAGTGAAGGTATGAAAGGAGAGAGTGTGGATATGTGTGGCGTGTGTGTGAGTCAGTAAGGCACAGTTAATTCTCACAGGAGCAGCAGGGGTTGGCAGACGAGTCTCTCTTGGTAGAGTCTACTACCACTGCAGGCACCCCCTGGACTGCAGGTCTCAGGCACAGAGCCCACGCCATCTTGAAGAAGACAGTGGCTTTTTTAAGGAACTCATCAGCACCATCACCCAGTCAGGACTTTGACACTGCCCACGACCCAGCAGCCACTCCAGTCAAAATCCTGCTACACCTGCCGCAGACCCTTGGACCCTGGGACCTCCACCTCCAAAGGAGCACCGTCCCCATAGCAGTAAGTGCATCTCCCCCCCTCCCCAGCAGCAGAACTCCAGACATCACATCCGCCTGCCCGTCTGTGCAGACATCCTAGGCACACCACTCCGTAGGCAGTGCCTGGGAGCCCCCACTGGGTGTGGTCTGTACAGATAAGGGTGTGCTGCTCCACAGTAGAAATTCTGAATTTCCTCTGCCTGAATAACTGCCTGTAGACACCCCAGCTGTGTAATGTCATTGCCAGGGCCCCTCAAAGTGCGTCAGAAAACTGCGCAAGCAAAGACACTGGTAAACGCACTGCTAGCCACAGTCTGCAGGCACTTCCTAAGGGCAGGCATCCTGAGCCCACAGTCCGGGAGGCTGGAGTCTCGGAGTTTGTGGATTCGCAGCGGAGGAAGCTGGTCCCTGGCCTATGTGGCTGAAGGGTCCCGGGTGGTGTCCAAGGTCTCCCCAGGTGGAGGTGAGGCTGGACTCCCAGTCACAGCCCCTGTCCCCTTCAAGATAGCGTGGTTTCTGTGGCAGAGCTGGCAGCACTGGGAGAGATTTTAGCGGTAGTAGAGGCTGCCCGACTAGGGGAGCCTGTTCCACCAGCCCCCAAAAGTCCTGTGGAATATAACTGTTCCTCATTCACACGTACATACATGCCACACATGTCTACGCACCCCCCTTAGCAAATCATATGTGCATGCTAATTTCAAATGGGGTCAAGAACAGTAATTTCCTCATTTGCTCAGAAGGAGAAGAGCCAGAAAATTTAGTGCTCTAATGCAGTGTTTTTCAACCATTTTTGGGCAAAGGCACACTTGTTTCATGAAAAAAATCACGAGGCACACCACCATTAGAAAATGTTAAAAAAATTAACTCTGTGCCTATATTGACTATACATAAAGTAATTCTCTTGAATAAGAATCAAATAAACACAAAGAAAGTATTTTATAATTACTTTATTATGAAATATTCAGTAAACAAAATAGTGAAAAATTATAAAATTCTTGTCTTGTCTGCACCTATGGCACACCAGGCAACATAGTGTGCCGCGGAACAGCGGTTGAAAAACGCTGCTCTAATGAGTCCCACATCCACCTAGAAAAGAATGGAATGGCAACTCTCTTATTTCATTCTCAGTTTAAGCCAAATTTGAGTGTGGATTCCTTTTCTAGTTGTAGTACTAGAAGGACATCAATAGAAAACTATTCAAAGACTGAATGTGAGAGGATATTAAATGGAACATTTAGGATAAGCTGTATTACTCACTCATTTGTTTATGGATTTATGGTCTTCTTTTGCCCCAATGGAGACTATAGTTTTGTAGAAAACATAGATCTGGGCTCCATGAAACAACTGGCAGGTGATGCAGATTATCATATCATTCAAGTGAATGGTGATAGACCACATAATAAAGTAATAAGGACAGGTAGAATTAAGTGAGGTAAAAGTGTTAAGTGGAGTGAGTTAAGAGAATTTCCTTGAAGAAGGTATACCATTAGAAATACTAGAGGCCTGGTGCAAGAAATTGTGTAGGGTAGGGTCCCTTAGGCTGCTCAGGGCTGGACTGATCCGGCCTGTCAGTCGTGGGGAGAAATGGGGGGAGGGAGTGCTGGCCATAGGGGAGAGATGGAGCATGGGAGGTTGACCACTGGCCCTGAGGAGTAAAGAAGGTTAAACTACTCTATCTTCCAGCACCTCAGTTTCCTCATCTGTAAAATGGTGATAATAACTGTATCCATCTCAGAGAGTTGTTCTGAAGATTAAATGATAAAACCTATATAAAGTACTTAGCATATAATAGGGATGGTGGCAATAATGGCAATGATTATAAATTAGAAATTGCTAAATATTATTGAATTGAACCAAATATAAGGAAGTTATTATGTCTTTATATTTGTAAGGATTATAAAATTAATAGATTCTAATTTACTAAAGATTTATTAACTAAAATCAACCTCAAATTTTATTTTATTTTTTACTCAGGAATAAACAAAAAGAAGTAATGAAAGAGGAAATAAAATTTAAGTCATAGAATGCAGTTTAATATTTCTAAAGTGTTCATGATCCCTGATTGGTTTTGGCCCACTTTGCAGATGTTCTCACTTCCCACCCAACAGTGGAAACTTTCAGCAGCGACTACTCCCCTAAGCCATTTGTGGTGAAAATGCAGTCATGTTTTACAGATGAGGAAACTATATAGAATAAGTAACCCTCAAGAATTTAGTTGAAAAAGTAGCACTTTAACTCATGGCATTTGGTTTATAGGCTGTTGATTTTGTTGTTACCCAGTATTTTTACAGTACCTGGTCTTGTAGAGGAAAAGTTATGATTATTAGTTCGTCAATCTTCAAATCATATCACAAGGACCATATTTAGCCAATCTAAGTTCCTGGGGGACTTAATCACGTCTCAAGGTTTTCTTTCTTATATCTGTCTCATACTTGAGTAGAAGAGATCTTAAAATATGGTAGCAAATAAAATGAAAATGAAAAAATAAAATAGAAATCCATACTTAACATCCTCAAAGTAGTAATCATGAAATTTTAATTTGAAAATGCCTTAATTTTTAATTTGAAAATCTCCTTTGTAGATGCTAATGGGGCCATTGGCTTAATGGAGTCTTGAGGTCTGGTATTTCTTCCTACTGAGTAGATCAGCACAATGTGGAACTAATTACCTTAGTCTAAGAAATTGTGAAGAAATGAACAACGGTAATCATCCTCCTGAACAATTTATGTTGGTTCCTTAAGAGATAGATGGTCCAGAGCTTCTGCTTTACTGGAGCATCATTTACCACTTAAGTATTTCTGATCACAGATTTTGAAATGGAGGGTGTGTGAGTGTGTGCATAAAAAATTCACTTATGGTGACAACGTAAATGTTTTATGACTTAGTTTGACCAGGTAAGTATTTCAGTATCAGTGTGTGAATCGGCTTTGGGGCAAATACATTCGACAAGCCACTGAGAAAAAAAGACCTTTGTTATTAGACATGAGTGCTGCTATGTCATACAGACAGACAAACAAACAAACAAACAAAACACCCCACCCCCATCCTCCCAAAAAAAATAAAGAGAAGGGGAAAGGAAAAAACACCACAGATTAAATGATAGGTTTTGTCAATAGTCTGCTGTTTTATAATTTTTTAGTTGAATCCAGTTTCCTTTTTCTTCTTTCTACTTTTATACACACAGCCCAGAAGATGGACGTTTGGCAGGCCACAATAGACTGCTCCTTTCCCAGGTATCTCCTGCCCGCTTCCTTTCTCTGTGAATAGGAAATGGCTTACAGGCACCTGTGTGAGGAGGGTCCCCGGGGCAGCTGCCTGGCCAGTGAATGCCCGATTATGTGTTAACATGCTTTGTCAGATATCGGCAGAATCTGTTCTCTTCTTTTGCCTTTTCAGCGAGGGTACCATTGACAGCCTGGCTACCCATTTATAGAAATGTTGTCCATCAAACTGTGAGGAAGGACAATAGTGTTTTTCTGTGGCCAGTGACTGTGGGAAACTTTTCTTAGGCTATTCAGGCAATTTTTGTAGCTTGCTCTGAAGAGGAGAGACTGATGAGTGCAAAAAGTACAATTAAGCAGAGCCAGACTTCAATTGAAGGCTCTAGTGTAGTCTGCTGTTCTCATTTTTTTTTTTTTTTTTAATTTAGAGGGGGAAAAACCCTATGGGTTTTCATGTTGCTGTGTGGCATTCAGCAGGGGGCTATTACAATCCTAAATTTTTTTCTAGACCACCTAATTCTAAGTTAAAATTAAATGTAATGAGAGCCACTTGGAATTCTGAATATTTTAAAGCATAATTCCCACAGAAGGGATTCGACCTAAACTGCAGTGAGCATCAGTTGGCTAATTATAGCTGCATTTTATATTACAGCAGGTGTCAGATGCAGTCATCTCAATAAAGTCCACATAATACTCTGGGAAATAACAAAGACTTTTCTTTGAATGTGGGTACTAATTTCTGCTAGGTGTCATATGAGCCTTGGTACTTCTTATTGGCACTAACAAGAGCACTGCAGCACTCAGAAATGCTTTTTGCTTGGGATGAATTGATACTGTAAAGCACTTCCCAGTCAGACTTGGCAGATGTCAGTAGTTAATACTAATGTTGCAGAGGTCGGAATATAATGCAAAGAGTCTTATGTGAATACTCTCAGATGATGGGCTGGTTTTGAGGAGGCGCCTGAGCACTGCACGAACTCGCTTAGGGAAAGTTAAACAGAGAGTAGTTGGGTATCTGCATTTACTTTGGCTCCTGCTTTACTGCAAGTCCTCCAAAACTGAAAGGCAGATGGTCAGGCAGTAAACTAGGTGGATAAAGTGCACTGGACTTGCACAAGGGCTTGTTATGCTCACCATACTTCCCTTGAACTTGTGTGGGTGATTCGAATTACTAAGGTGATAGGGCAAAAGCTTGCCTGGCGATAAGGTCTCCTGTTGGATAACAAGTAAAAATAAGTTGGATTGAGGAAATATGTCTGCAGTTGAAATACACTTGGACAGCGGGCGAGGCAAAAGGCATGCCACTTTAAAATCACGACAGTCATTCTGCACTGCTCCATTCTTCCAGGAGATTTACAGTCTAGCCAACCTAGTGGCATCACATTGGGTCATCGCTGATGAGGTCAAAACAGAGGACCTATTACAATCTCATCACAAAATGCCAACCGAGATAAGGCAAATGTGACCTCTTTTCACACCGTCCTCTCTGGAATCAGCACTGTTTATTTTAAGGGTAATCCAAGCTAACAAGGCAAAGGCAGTGTCCTTCATTATGATCCCCAAATCAGTCTTGGGGTCTCATTTTGGCAGGTTACAGTTGATGTGTATTTCACAGCAAACCCTATAGGGTGCTGTCAGCAATTAGGTAGGACTTCAAGGAGATTAACATTCATTCCACATTGATTTAATCGACATTTGAGCACTGGTAGAAGCAAAGCTCTATTAAGGCAATGAAACCTTAGATCAGAAAGAGGACCATGTCTGTCCTCACTGTACTGGCCATTTGCTTACCAAAGCAATGCCCCTCAGAGCTCTTTTGAAGATGTTTATTAATTTTCATTTAGATCAGGCATGTCTATGAATTTTGATAAAGTTTAGGACATGATTGTGACATACTGTGAAAAGTCAGGGACATCACTATAAGGTGACACAGATCATTTGCAATGCCAATTGAGTCCTCAATAATGTTCAAGTGTTTTTAATATCTAAAACCTTAATTGTGGATAAGTTTAAAGCCTTATTTTTCTTACATAAATAAAACATTTACTTTTTATTGAAAAAAGTTTAGGAAACACCTATAAGATACAAAAAGAAATCCATAATTCTATTACCTAACTTGGACAACATTATTAATAATATACTGTTTATTCTCCATCCTTTCTTCATATATATATATATATATATATATATACACACACACACACACACACACACACACACACACACACACATATATATATATATATATATATATATATGCAATATACTAGAGGCCTGATGCACGAAATTCATGCAAGGGGATGGGCCCCTGACACAGGCAGCTGCCTCAGCCCCCACCAAACATGGTGGCTGCCTCTGCCTCAGTCCCCCCACCACAGCTTTGTCCGGAAGGTTGTCTGAAAGGACGTCTGGTCTAATTAGCATATTATGCTTTATTATTATAGATATGAACATTTTTTAAAATGGGATTATACTATTTTGTAACTTTTTATCTTTTATAATAAATATTATTAATATCTTTTTACATTATTACATATTCTTCCACAATATAATTTTTACTGACTACATACTATTCTAGTGCATGGGTATGCCATATTTTATTTTTAAATTTACTGTGATTGTGCATTTAGCTTATATACTTTTTTTTTTAGCTGCTATAAACCACACTGTAATGAACAGTCTTATATCTATTTTTCTAAGTTCATGATAATTTGCATACTCCTGGTAGTGGAAATGCTGGATCTAAGGACACATGCAATTTTTAATTAAAGCTACAGACTTTTAAGACACTTTCATAGAGAATAAAAATATCTTTAGTATAAATTCTTTATGGCTTTCCATCTAAGTGAGATTTTAATTGTAGAAAGACTTTAAAGTAAAAATCAAGAGTTTAGTTTAAAACCCTAAATTGTGAATAAAATGATCTTTCTGTCTAACATGGAAATTGGTCAGCTGTTTTCTGATTAGAAAACGTGGCTTCTGTGGTCATGAGGTTTCAGTAAAACAGGATTTATGTACAGCGAACTGTAAATACACAGCGCCTGAAGCACAGTGGGAGTATCCATGGCTCTGGGGCCATTACTGAGACCTGTATGTGGGAAGAGCTCTGGTATATATTAAACATTATGTATGTAAAGAGTGCTGATATGCATTGAAATATTAGGTACTATGTATTAATTAGTGCCATGCCTTTGACACTGTGACTTTAAATAAAGAGTGAAAGGCCATTAGTCTTGGACTACCTCTAATGTAAGCCATCCAGTTTCAATTGGCCTTCACCGTGGTTTAGAAATCTTTTGGTACATCAGTTCTTACCATGAGGTATGTAATAATTATTCCAAGCCTCTTCATTCTCCCCCAGACTAATCCACAAAGACTCATAAGAACCAGAGAAAGACTGAAGCCACTAATTTCTATGCTTTGCATTGATAGCAAAATAATGCATATTTTGATGTAATAGAATATTAGGGATAGTAAGTGAGCTTGGAGATATTATTGGGCTTTAAATGCCTTCCAAGTACAGTGCTTTAGCTATCATAATTGAGCTTAAAGAATTTAATTAAAGAACTTAAAGATACTAATCCTACATCTAACCCTCACAGAAAGCTGAGACATCCCTACTTTAGAATCCTTTCAGTTAAGTGTCTACATTCTAACTTAGTAATACATTTTAGAATTTAATATAGTCTCTTAAATCCCTTAAGTTATTTCATGTAGCAGACACATATTGAGATAATTGCTTGATGTATGGCATTCCTACAGCAAGCTGTCTGGGCTCCCTGTCTACCTGCCTTTGGGAAAACCCCTTCTCCTCTAACTCTCGACATTAGTGGGCTTTAACAGCTGAGTGTGATGATGGAAAGAGTGGCAACATATTCTGAGATATCCTCCCTGGGGAGCAATATCATAGGCTTAGCACCATGGAAGAATACAGAATTCACTGAACTAATCTAACCAGACCAAATAAATAAGCATGCAACAACAACAAACCCTGAAGGGGGAGACCAGTACTTGTTTTATGTAATCCTCCTCCCCAGACATGATGATGATCCAGAGATGGGCAAGCATGCCCAAGAAAGCCTCCCCTGGCATGTTCCAGAATGGGAGGTGTTGGGTGAGATTTCTCTCCTTTCTATTTGAGAAGACCTGAGGATGTGAGCTTAGGGCTGCTGGCAGCTGTCTCCTACCCTATACAGAATCTGCCTGAAATGGAAGAAACAAAGCTAACATAGAAGAAAGAAATAGAACAAGAAGCAAAGCATGAGTAATTGAGACCAAGAGAGAGAATGCATGCAAGAAACAGCTGCCAACAGACTGATCCCTCTGATTCTAGGTACCTCAAAGGCCAGTTTCAGCGTTTCTGTCTGTATTATGGCTATAAGCCACTTACATCTCCTTTTTATTCTTTTACATGAACTAATTAGAAGTGGGGTTCTGTCACCTCCATACAGAGTTCTGGGTGATAAACATTCTAAATTTGTTTCTCATTTGTATACGCTCAGCAAAATCTCCAGAGTTCACAGTGAAAAATTAGAAGTGGGTTTTTCCAGAGCTTAGTAGGGAACCAAAGAAAAATATTGACATTTGATAGTTCACATTTGATAGTTCATAAAACTTCTAATTTTCGTTTTAGTTACTATGTAGTTCTCATTTTAATTTCAGCTGTCATTATTTACTCATTTGTTTTCCTATGTGCAAGGGACAGGAGTAAGCACTGTAGAGGAGGGGAATAAAAAAGCTCCTCGTTTATTTAAGGGAGGCATGCAGCCCGCCGGCCACGAGTTTGACATGCTTACCTTATTGCCTCCAGTTTACGGATGAGGAGACGGAACCACAAAGGTTATGAGCAGCTTGTCCGCTGTTCCACAGCCAGGTGATGGAGCTGCGGTTTAAACTAGCTGTGTGGCTCCAAAGCTACTCTGCTGCTTCCTCTAGAAATAAAGACTAAAACTGTAATGACGTCTTCACATAAGAAAGTAAAGTGAGGCACAGGAGCACAAAAGTCAGTTAACGCAAACTTAGACTCCTGGTCCACAAAAACCTTAAAATTCTAAATATGTATTATTTAAAGCTGTTAAGCTGTGGCAACTGTTATTCTCTGTGGAAAACTAATATAATTCTAAAAATCAATTAAAGACTGAGAAACTGTTCCAGATTCAAGGAGACTTAAAATGCTAGACAACTAAATGCATTACATTATTCTGAACTGGATTGTTTGGACAATTGGGAAACATTTAGTGGGGCCCAAGAATTAGATATCAGCAGTATATCAATGTTATTTTTCTGGTTTTGATGGTCATTTTGCAGTTAGGTAGGAAGAAAGCAGCTAGTAAATAAATATTAAAGTAGTCAAGAATGAGAAAAATATTGTTAATGAAAAAATTTTCTTCACTTCAAAAGATTGATCCCTTTTCTTCTTAATTTAAAAAAGGAAGCATTGCTTCCCTCTACCTTTCTCCTAATGATAGGGAAGGGGATAAAATAGAGGTAATTAATACTTGGTGACCAATTACTATGTACCACAAGTATAATCTCCATTTCACATGAATTATCTAATTTAAGCCTTACAATACATTCTAAAGTAAATATTATTATCCCTATGTTATAGATCAAGTAGATTGGATTATCATCACTGGTTCTTCATTGCCTCCCTCTGCCATATGACTTTTAGACACCTCCCACGGAATAAACAGAGTATATTTTCTCAACCCATTGGTATGAGATTAGTCATACAATTTACTTTGACCAAGGATATGTGGGCAGAAGAGATGTGAACCAAGGATTAAATGTGCTCCAGTGAATTGGTTTCTTTCTTGTGCTTCTGCTGTTCACTGTGAAGAGAAACTGCCTGCATAGCTATTTTCTGAGGAGAATCAGGAGAAACATAAGTAAACCTGAACCTAATTCAAAGCCTGGAGCCCAGCCAAGCCAATTCCAGATGCTCCCTGAGTCAAATCTGCCCAAAGACTTGGCATCCAAGAAATATATGTGTGTGTTTTTTGTCATAAGCCATTTTGACATTTTGGAATTATTTGTTACATAACTTTATTTCATCAATAGCTGACTGATACACTAGCTCAAATTTACAATATATTCGGTTTATGAGTTTGTTTGATTCTAAAACCTATCCTCTTAATCCCACTTACTAGACTCCTACAATTCAACTAAGGCTATATTCATGGGGGATGGGGGAGAAATCCTACTAGTGTTAGTTGAAATATTGGGTCGGCAACTAAGTAATTGCGGGTTTCACACATATATGGCTTCAGTTGAATTTTTAGGTTTGCAGACGTAGAACAAATGTAAAACACATTTTGTTATTTGATAGTTGGCTATTCAGCTGTTAATCAGTAAAAAAAGTTTTTTGATCTGTTTTGTAGTTTTTGTTTGGCATTCGTTGAAAAATGGAAAATCAAAAGGAACATTTTCATCATATTTTGCTTTTTTATTTCCGCAAAGGGAAAAACGCATCGCAAGCTCATAAAAAGTTATGTGCTATTTATGGTGACGAAGCCTTAAAAGAACGGCAGTGTCAAAATTGGTTTGCCAAATTTCGTTCTGGTGATTTTTCACTCAAAGATGAAAAACGCTCTGGTCGTCCAGTTGAAGTTGATGACGCCCTAATCAAAGCAATAATCAATTCGGACTGTCACAGTACAACACGTGAGATTGCAGAGAAGCTTCATGTATCACATACATGCATTAAAAATCACTTAAAACAACTTGGCGATGTTCAAAAACTCGATACATGGGTTCCTCACGAACTGAAAGAATCACAGTTAACGCAACGCATTAGCAGCTGCGATTTGCTAAAGAAACGTAATGAAAATGATCCATTTTTAAAACGACTGATAACTGGCGATGAAAAATGGGTTGTTTACAACAATATCAAGCGGAAAAGATCGTGGAGCAGGCCAGGTGAACCAACTCAAACAACATCAAAAGCTGATATTCATCAAAAGAAGGTTTTGTTATCAGTTTGGTGGGATTACAAAGGAATTGTCTACTTTGAACTCTTACCACCCAACCGAACGATCAATTCTGATGTCTAGATTGAACAACTAACGAAATTAAACAATGCAGTTGAAGAAAAGCGGCCCAAATTGACAAATCGAAAAGGTGTTGTATTCCATCATGACAATGCAAGGCCACACACATCTTTGGTCACTCGGCAAAAATTAATGGAGCTTGGTTGGGATGTTTTGCCACATCCACCATATAGTCCTGACCTTGCACCATCTGATTACTTTTTGTTTCGATCTTTACAAAACTCCTTGAATGGTAAAAATTTCAATAATGATGATGATGTCAAATCGTACCTGATTCAGTTTTTTGCTAATAAAAACCAGAAGTTTTTTGAACGTGGGATTATGATGTTGCCTGAAAGATGGCAAAAGGTCATTGATCAAAATGGGCAATACATTACAGAATAAAGTTATTTAGTTCCATGAAAAAATTGTCTTTGATTTTCTTTAAAAAATCCGCAATTACTTAGCTGCCGACCCAATATTTTTAAAGTTTTTAAAACTTACGTTTGCTGTCTACATTACAAATTTATATTTAACCATCATTTTTATAATGTCTTTAAGCATTTATCATAAAGTCAAATGATCTTCATATATTCAAGCTAGTAATATTGGGTCTGAGCTCTCTTTGTATAGGATACATTGGTCTTTTATTTTTAAATGGGACTTTAAAAAAATAACTAGGATGTATATTATTGAAGGCATGTTATTATGATTAGGAATATATATTTAGGATTTTTTAAAGGATATTGTCAAAAAGAATCCAAAGAATTGAAACCCCAGGAGATTTAAAAATTCTTCAGATGAAATTCAGTTGGTATAAGAGAAGCTCTGCTGCCTGGCATTGCATCCCTTCAGCCTGCCTCTGATTACAGTCACAGCTGGAGTGGACAATAGATGCAAGTTGAGACTCAGACTGATACTGTCCATGCATGTGTATGCTTCATTTTTTTGCCTTTCTCTCTACTCCAAAGATACAGGAGCTTACTGGACCTACTTGCAAAGGCAGTCTAGAGTAGATGGAATTAATGCCTCCAGGAACTTGTCAACCAGGAGGGGAAATGCCTTTGGGATAGATAATTCCAGAAGGCATTCTGTATATTTCTCAAAGATCCTGGTGTAATGGAGCCACCTTTGCCCAACAACCATCTTTTTTTTTTAAAAATGTATCTTTATTGTTGACAGTTTTACAGATGTTACCCTTCCCCACATTGACCCTCTCCTCACCATGCCAACCCCCAGGCCTTCATTGCACTATTGTCTGTATTGATGGGTTATGTGTATATGCATGTACATTCTTTGGTTAATCTCTTCCTGCCCGCCCCCTTTTCCTTCTGAGAATCCTCAGCTTGTTGCATGCCTCCATATCTCTGGCTCTATTTTGTCAGCTTACTTTGTTCATTAGATTCTACATACAAGTGAGATCTTGTAATATTTGTCCTTTTCTGACTGGCTTATTTTGTTTAGCATAATACTCTCCATGTTCCTTCATGTTGTCTTGAAGGGTAAGAGATCCTTCTTTTTTATAGCTGCATAGTATTCCATGGTGTAAATGTACCACAGCTTTTGTATCCACTCATCTACTGATGAGCACTTGTGCTGTTTCTAGATCTTAGTTATTTTAAGTTGTGCTACTTTGAACATAGGGGTGCATACATTCTTTCTGATTGGTGTTTCGGGTTTCTTGGTTTCACACTTATTCCAAGAAGTATGATCATTAGGTCAAATGGCAGTTTCATATTTAATTTTTTGGTAGCCATTCAGGCAAGTGTGAGATGGTACCTCGTTGTAGTTTTAATTTTGCATCTCTCTGATGATAAGTGAGGTTGAGCATTTGTTCATACGTCTCTTGGCCATTTGTATGTCCAGTTTGGAGGTGTCTATTTAGGTCCTCTGCCAATAATAATCTTGATAACACACCTTTTATAGCTATCTCCTCTTTTCCTGTCCCACTCTCACCACTCCTTTACTTCTGCTTCCTACAATCGTCTCTCAAATAAACTTCTGCACCCAACTATATTAAATATCCTTATGTGTTTTGCTTTCAATTCATGTGAGTATGTCTGAGCTGATGTTTAGAAGTGGAATTCATGAGCTAAAAGAAATGTACATGTTAACTTACCACAGATATTGTAAAATTGCTCTCCAAAGCAGTTATATTTCTTTATACTCTTACCTATGATTCATTAGCAAACTTCCTGATCTTTGAACACAAATGAAGGCATTTCCCAGAAACAGAGGAGCAAATAGTCTTCCCTCAAATCAATATGAGTTTGAATATGGTAGGGGAAATAAGAAAGACAAGGTTAGCTCTAACTGGTGTGGCTCAGTGGATAGAGGGTCGGTCTGCTGACTGGAGGGTCCCAGGTTTCACACATTGATCTTGTAAAACTCCTACACTGCATTTCTAGTGCTGGCAGCTGCCCACCTTTGTTTATGTTGTAGGGACATAATTCTGGGACTCCTGTGAGCAGTAAGGAGGAATGACCTCAGTGTTCAAGTCCTCATCCTGTGACTCACTAGATAACTTTGGGCCTGCCACTCAGCCTCAGTTTCCACTTCTGGAAAGAGAAGGTAATAATTGTAACCTTATTAATTTGTTGCAATTGCAAAATGAAAGCTTAGTAAAAGTGCTTTATAGACAATCAGGACTTTTTAAACAGTGGAGCTGGCATAGTGTATTCATTAAGAGCATCAGTTTTACCCCTGCACCCAAATTCCTCTTACGTATTTAGTGTGAACACAAACTAAGAAGCATTTCCCAGAAATGGAGGAGCAAACAGTCTTCCCCCAAATCAATATGAGTTTGAATATAGGGTAAAACTGCCTGATTCCAACTTACTAGTTGTATAACTTTGGGTAAATTACTTTTTGTGTGTCCCCATTTCCTCTTTTCTTAATGGGAATAATAAAATACATATACCAGAAGGCCCTTGAGAAGGTAAAGTGAGGTAATGTATGTAAAGAACTTAAACAACACCTGAAACAGGGTAGTTAATAAATGCTAAATGGTATTATTATTATTACTAAATATTTGTATAATAAAACAAGTTTTTCAGTGCCTAAAATAAGCAAGCACTAAGCGGGAAGTAATATTATATTAGTGTATTATATTGTAAGAAGCTGTTATTTATCCTAATGAATATAGCCATGTACTCAAATATGTACAGCACCAAGTAGTATGTACAGAATATTGGTGCAGGGTTAGAATCAAGCTGGGCAGGAATTGAGAGATGATTACTATCCTATATAAGAAAGATATAATATGCAAATGGTCATCACCCCATAAAGCATAATGACTGGCCATGTAACAACCGGATCACTGATCAGCAGAAGGGTGGGGCAGTGAGCTACAAGCGGGCAGTGGAGAGCTACAGGAGGGGGCAGGGCAGCAAACTACGGGGGGTGGGAGGATGGGGGGCAGGGGGAGCTACTAGAGAACAGCAGTGAGCTACTGGTGCACAGATCTGTGTGCAGGGCTACTAGTTTTGATATATGAGGTTGAGTGTTTTAGTCAGTGAGAGGTGCATAAGCGAAGCCACAGACATGGGAGTGTGGAAGGATTTAAGGTTAAACAAGTGTCTTGGGGCTAGCTTGCAGAGTCTGCAATGACAGACCCTAGAGTCTGGATTCTCTCTGGAAAGCAGAAGGGAGCCACTGAAGGACTTTTGAGCAAAGTGATGTGAATCAAGCACCACATTAGGGAAATTAATCTGATGGTGGTTTGTGTAAAAGAATAGCAGGATGAAGCCTAACCAATGGACACAGACACCAGTGCGGTGAGAGCATGAGTGAGGGGGGTGGTGGTGGGAGGGATGGAGCTAAGAACATATATGTAATACCTTAATTAATAAAGAAAAAAATTAAAAAAGATTTTGAATCCAGATACAAAAAAAAAAAAATAGCAGATGAAAAGCTTACTAGTAGATACCAAGGGATCATTTGGAAGAAATGTACAGGTTCTAATAGTGAAGTGATAAGGCACTGAAGCAAAGACATTTTGCTAAACAAGTCAAGAGGGGGATGAATTCTTTACATTTTACTCACAAAAAGAACTTACTTACCTGGTTCATTTTTTTTTCTTTTTCTTTCTTTTTTTTTAAAATATATTTTATTGGCTTTTCACAGAGAGGAAGGTAGAAAGAGAGAGAGAGAGAGAGAGAGAGAGAGAAAGAGAGAGAGAGAGAGAGAGAGAGAGAGAGAGAGAGAGAGCAAGCTAGAAACATCGATGAGAGAGAAACATCAACCAGTTGCCTCCTGCACGCCCCCTACCAGGGATGTGCCCGCATCCAATGTACATGCCCTTAACAGGAATCGAACTTGGGACCTTCCAGTCCACAGACGGAAGCTCTATCCACTGAGCCAAACCGGTTTCGGCTACCTGGTTCATTTCAACCCATAGCAACCAATAACAAGCCCCCACTCCCAACACACACACACACACACACACACACACACACACACACAGAATTGTACACAGCTAGATAATACATTCATCCTCTGGTACACTTTTGTGGGGTGTTCAAAGTTAACCTTTCTACTATAAGGCTTATGCTTGATCACTCCAAAGGACTTTGAAAGGTGACCCTGGAAACATTTAAAAATGAGTTAATATTAAGCAGTGGCAAGCATATACATTCTTGAGAAGTAACTGCTTCTTCTGAACTATCCATGAAGTTGGCCTGACCCTGTAACCGTTGCTGCAGGGTAGACTGTGAGAACTATTATTATCCATATTTTACAGGTGAAAACACAAAGGTACAAGATGAGATTATCTAAGCTCCCTCTACAAATCCTGCTCATCCTTTCAGTCTTAGTTTGAATGCCATCTCCTCTGTGAGGATTTCTCAGAGCCTGGAAGCAATCTGAATGCCTTAAACACTTTATAGTCTTTCCAGATGTTTAGAGCTTGTATTGGAGCCATTTGGGTAAATGTTTTATCTCATTTATTCAATCATAAGTTTCTTTATGACAGAGACTATTGTATTCGTTTTTCTATTCCCCTTAGAGTATTGTCCTAGCGCCTGACACATACTAGGCAGCTCAGTAAATGCTTGTCGAACTGATTGAAGTGTGAACACTATTAAGACCTAGTCTGCTATGGGTATGTTTATTTGAATATGTAATTGGTGGTTTCCCCACTGGATCCCTTGAAGAGTGTGTTGATACCTTAGCAGCTCTTTGAAGTTCTGGTGCATTTAATTAAATGTGTAATCTTTTTAGAGTTCTTATATCAAGAAGATAGATTGCATATTTTAATGTATTCATTGTTCATTGCAAAAAAAAAGTCCTATGCATCAATTAAGTATTCAATTAACAAAAACACTAAAGTTGAGAAATAACTGGGGTTCAGAGTATTAACGAATGCAGTCTCCCTAAAATTAGGTATTTTAAGATCCTCTCTGTTCTAGTTAATATTTATTCCCCCCCCCAGCCCCCCTCCCTTTTTTTTTTTTTTTTTTTCTTTCAGAAAAAGGTTCCTTCCTACATAATTCCACTTGGTTCTATTTATCTTACTGTCTCTACTCCATCTAAGAATTCTGGTGTGTGGGTCTCTGAAGTATAGTTTATTAAGGGGACTTGTTGAAGCCGTGGAGAGTTTGCTTACATAGGATAGAGCCAGAAGGGTGAGTTGGTCCTGCAGGCAAATAAATGCAGGGCTGCAGCCTCTTTGATCAACACGACTATGGAGCCCTATTCTCCCAGCCTCTTTAAAGCCCTACCTACCAGCACATAGCCTTCCAGCTGCCAGAATTGTCTAGGCTTTGGGATGCAGTCATTTGGTTTCCTGAGAGGCACTGTGGTATTAGTGCACTGTTACTCAAACAAGGCTGATCGTAAGACTGGCTTAGGGACCTTGTACAAAGTTCATTCAAGGGCCCCATCCTAGAAGCTACTTCCTAGAAGCATTATGGGAGGAGCCTGGAATACCTGTTTTTACCAGGCACCTCTGATTAAACCTTCTGATCAAGTGAATTGGACACTTTCATATAGTGGCTTAAAATAGCTGGCTCCAGTAGTTTTCACTCACTGGCAATGTGATGCTGCGGTGAGTTATCCTCCCTCTTTAATATAGCTTCATCGACTGTGAAAGGGGGGTGATTATAGTGTCTACCTATTATTAGTGTTACTAGACAGAATTAGAGCAAAAGAAAAATGTGTGTGAAATGATTAGCATAATGTCTGGAACCTAGTAAGTATAGTGAACCCTTCCCCCCCTTTTCTGATATTGCCAATCCTGCCTTCTGGAGGATGTTTTACATCCTGTCACTTTACTCAGGAGATCTTTCCTGTCAAATTAGAAGAGATTCTCTGAGATCCCATCTTTACTAAATTTGTAGTGTCTCTCTTGGGAGACTATTATATTTTAGATTTGGAAAGGATATAGAGGTGGATAATCAAATACCCGAATGCCATTTCCTTATTCATTTCCAGTTAACTCCCTGTGCATGGGTGGTTGCAGACGACCCTCTTAGGGCCATTGCCCTCCTACCTTCCACTTAGACTGGGCAACCTGGATGACCCCAAACACTTCTCAGGTCAACCCCACTTCCAGAAAATGCCCTGCTCTGCTTGTTTCTTTGATGGTTATAGGGTTTGCCCTTCCATGAAACATTGTTTTTCGTCACACTCTGCTTCCCCCTGACCAAAGAGAAAACTCTATGAATGCTTGTCCTGAGTTTTAAAAACCAAAATGTTTTCCTTACGACTAGCAATCCATGAGTTCATCTTACTAAATTTTTGTTATATGTTTATCTAGTTTTCTGTCTACTTATCTGAAGTAATGCCTCTATTAGGCTGAATGTTCCTAAATGTTGAGGATTTTTATTTTCTTTTCATTGTTTTATGGGAAATTCTACATAACTATGTAATAATTGCACACAAAATATGATGCTAATATTGGTGGTAAACACAATGGAGTGTATCAACTGACTTAAGCTATTATATTGTCTTTGTTTCAGTAAAATTCTTCTGCCTGTTTCCTTTTCACTTTAAAAATAATTTCATGCATAGCCAATCTTTGTGTCTGCCTTTTTGCAATTTTAAGAATCACTTCTCTGTGTGTGCTAATTTCTCATGAAAAACTAACACCTCCTGGAAATTTAGAATACAGAATTTTGAGGCATTAATTTGCTTTTCTTGGCATTTACTTCCTCAAAGAAGTAAAAAAATTATCGAAGCATGACTTTTTCATTCCAGAGGCTGCATTGGCTATCCCTCATCAAGCTGTGCTTTTCTCAGTGCTCCCCATTTAATCTCCTAAAATACTTCCTAAGACTTTGCCCCCCACAATGGAATCAAAACTAAATGGTCTGTAATTTCCTCAAGTGTTCCCAGATCCTGTTGTAAATAATGACATTGTGCTGGCCACTTTCCAGTCTGAATGAAGTGACCTTATAAAAATGTCTGCTCAGTCTTCTATGATGTCCTTTTCTACTTTCTGTAGGGCTCTTGGATACAGCTTGGCAAACAATACCTATTCCAAGAAACACCATTCTTCACCTCAGTCCTGTTATTTTCTTCATATAGGCAGGACTGTGTCCAGAGCTAAAGGAGTTGTGCTTAAGAGTTAATTAATATTTTAAAATAAGGAATTAGATGTGCACTATGGCAGAAGGCAAGACTGGATGATCTATAAATATCTTAATTGATGGAAAGAAAACCTATTGTGGTTTTGTAAACTCTTTAGGGAAATGTTAAGCTTCATTCAATCATTAGATAGCTTTTATAGTAATCACTTTCAGTTAACTCCCTATGCATGGGAGTTACCTTTTTTAAAAAATAGAAAAGAAACCATTTTCTACTATTTAAAATTAGTTACTTCAGGTTTGCAGTTAGAAAAGAAATATTTCACCTTATTGGTAAAGATAGTTGTTCTTTCTGAACAATCATGTTACATTCAAATGAGAAATATTTGATGTCTGGTTGACTTAATGCTCACCACCCTCCACCCCCATTAAAAAAAAAAAAAAAAGACTAAAAGAAAAAAATAATCAGGACATCTGGCAAGGCCTAGGGAAAAGCAGCTAAACTCACTGCAGGGACAGGGTACTTCTCACATGAAGACAGACTAAAAACACAAAAACCTATTAGTGTGAAATAACAAAGGCTGAAAGGGGAGAAGTAACTGGGACCTCTGAGTCCCCAGCTACATGAGACCACCAGCTAGACAAGCTAATTAAAATTAGCAGCCCCGTTTTTGTCATGGCCTACATGAGCATATACGTTTTATAAATTAGGTACAAGTAGTACAACAAAGAGTAGCTAAATAAATGGAGATGTTGGTAGTTTTCAATCCAATGGCAATGGTTTTACTATTTTCTCTAAGAAAAACTAAATAGTAATAAACTTTGAAGTTCAGAAATCACATCAATATTTAAAGACATTTTGGGGAGTTGCAAAGCTAGCAAGTAAGCTGACAAAAATGTTCCCTCGTGAAATAGGAGCAAAATGAAAATTATTTAAAATGTGGTTGTTTAGTCCCGATTTTGAGTAGACCGATTGCTTTCCGTTATGCTTCCATGACTATAGACATCACATGCATTAGTGGGGGTCAGTGTGCACTCATTTCCCTTCCCTCGGCATTGTGCAGCTCTATCAGACACCTACAGACACAGGGCCCCCATTGTAGGAGACTGGCAGCAAGGTCCTGCTTAATTAACTAATTAGATGATTCATCCTACACCTAAATTGGCATTATTAGGTCTTTTATAATGATTGTTGAAGCATTGTAAATTAATTTTCTTACTGGCGATGACCATTATTTGCTGCTATCACAGTAAGAAGAGATAATGCCATACACAGTAGGAAATCTCTATCGGCAGAAAATGAACATGGTCATCCTTAGATCACCAATTAGGAAACCTATTGTGTAGCAAAAACATCATTTCTAAGCTGTAATATGATCAAATAACCATTAATTACCTTCACCAGCGAGAATTACCTTCTTTGTTGGAGAAGGAGTGCATTCCATATTTATAGTTCAAAGATGTCAGGAGAAACCATCAACAAAAACATCAATTTCTAAAAATGATACATGTAATCCAAATCATATTAACCTACCATGGTACATGTCAGATTAAATTAGCATAAGCTTTGTTATTGAGCCTGAATAATATAGTTTATCTCTTAGCCTTTAGATGTATTGATTAAATAGGTCATCCTCACCTGCCTACATATACAAATATAATCAAACTGCACTGTTCTCTGGGGAACACACACACACACACACACACACACACACACACACACATACACTTGATAAATATCCAATCCAGATTCATGATAACTGAAAGCCTGTTAGCCTGTTTCCTTGCCTAATACAGAGATGACAGAATGAAGATAAGCAAGTCCCTGAAAACTGTTCTTACAGCTGGTGTGTGTGTGTGTGTGTGTGTGTGTGTGTGTGTGTGTGAATATGCATGCTTCCTACAACCAGGGTTCAGGAACTTTTATGAGCTTCTCCAGGAGATCTGGGACAGATCCACACCGCCCCAAAGTGCAGCACCCAGGAGGCTCGTGTGCAAACTGCCACTGTGGAGCAGACCACTCGTGTGTCCTCTCCCTTCAGCAGCATGACAGGCCCTGAGCTCCAGCGGGAGCTCTCAGGACGGCTCAGCGGGGCCGTGACAGCCTCACTGGGCAGGGGTGGCATGATGGTCAGGAAAGGGAGCCCTGGATTCGGTTGTCAGTTTGGTCCCACTCCTACCTTTCATACGCTGTGTAAAGACAAGGTACTCTGAGTTTTCTGGGGCTCAGTTTTGCTTGTCTTTGAAACATTACTCATCTCAAAAGTTTGCTGTGACTTTTTGTTGTATATTCTCAGGGAGTTTCTTGGGACACCAGAAACCACAAAATGAAAGACTGATGAATTTGACTACACATCAATTAAAGTCACTATAGGGCTATAATTATTATAGACAAAGATCATATAAAATGATATATTTATTTAAAAATAATCCTGTAGGCAAGAGGGAAAGAGGTATTGCAGGAAGAGGTGGTAATAAATGAATTAATGGTGTCTACATATTGATAATGTGGGGTATTTAGTTCATAAAATTTGTGAATTTATCCTATTTTTGTATATGTATAAACTTTTTTGAGATGAAATATTTTTTTAAAAACCATGAAAATACCATAGTCAATTTTAGAAGCATAATGACAAATTAAGGGAAAAGATATAAGATGTATATTAAGATGTTAATTCCCCTAATATATAAAGAGGCTGTATAAGTAAATTAAAAACCACACAAAAAAATCAACATTTTAAATAAAGAATTAACACAAATACAGAAAAAAGGGAAAATAATATCAAGTAATCTTTATTTTATTAAGTATTTTATATATTATTTATTTTAAATTACACTTAAACTTTAAATTACATTTAATTAATTTAAATCAATATTATTTATGATTAAAAAATTTATTTATATTTTTATGAAATAAAATTTAATTGTTTTAAATATATAAAATAATGCTCATTTTATTCATAATAAGAGCAAGAAATACAAATTAAAACAACAGAGAAAATTCATTTTGACTTATCAGCTTGGCAAAGATCAGGAAATTTGCTAATGAATCATAGGTAAGAGAATAAAAAAGTATAACTGCTTTGGAGAGCAATTTTACAATATCTGTGGTAAGTTAACATGTACATTTCTTTTAGCTCATGAATTCCACTTCTAAAAATCAGCTCAGACACACTCACATGAATTGAAAGCAAAACACATAAGGATATTTAATATAGTTGATTGTTATAGGAAAAGATTTGCAACACTCCAAATGTCTATTAGGAAGGAACTGTTTTAATAGATTATAACACATCCATATAATGGAATAGTAAGAGGTATTAAAAAGAATGAGGCAACTCCAAAATATGAGTTGATCTCCAATATGTCAAAAATGAGTAGCACAAGTAGAACAATATATTAATACATGACCATTTGTGTACAAACATGTTTCCAAATACTATAGAATAAAAATCTCTAGAAGGATATACAAAAAAAAAAAAAAAAAATAGCAATGATTGCCCCAGGAGAGAGGAAATGAGGTAGAGAAAGATATAGGCATGGGAGTGAGTCTTACTCTTCACTGTATGCCCTTCTATTTCTTTAAACTTTTAAAAATCATGTGTATATATTGCTATTTAAAACTGTATTTTTCACATTTAAGTGTTTAGAATCGTGTTGGTGAGCATGAAATGCTCAACAAGTGCTATCTACTCTTATTATTAGTTCATTGTTACTCCAACTTTTTTGGGGGGCCATATTTTCCACTACAACACTGCATATATCTTTTCACAACACCGAAGTGAACAATAACCAGCCCCCAAATATGAGAATTTTATGTCACTGCTTAGACCTTAGTTTTCACATCTGTTAAGTGGGAGGTGATGATATCAATTGTAAGAATTAAATGTGATAAGGCAAGTATCTGCTCATGTATTTATCTAACATTCAGTTATTGATCACCTATTTAGTTCAAGCACTGTGATATGAACCAGGACTAGAATCATGTAAAACATTGATAATATCTCTGTCCCCCCTCCCTCCGTGAAGTTCACAGCATAGAAAGGAAATGTCCGTGCCTTTGATAGATGCTTTGGCAAGTGTGAGCACAGGGTATGGAAGTTCAGAGGAGGGGCCGTTGCTGCCAAAAGGCAAACCCTCAGGGAGAGACAGTTGAGTTGGAAGGAAAGTTGGAAACAAAATCTGAGTTTTTAACTCTGAGTGACCCCACATACGTTATAAGCAGGAGCAACAGAGAATTTTAAAAGGTTAGTCTTGGTGTCTCTCGTGCTTGTGACCATTGCTCTCTGTACGTGATAAAAGCAATCCACAGAAGGGGGCAGTGCTCCTCCCACCCTGAGTTCTGAAAGCTCTTAAAGAAGAAGTCCTCTTGCTGCCGCAAGCCGATCAGCCTCCATGAAACCAAGCCTTCCAGACCATGACACATAAAAATTAAGTTCTTTACTGGAGAGTCAGGTAATTCTCTAAATGGTGTTGCAGGGGAAAATAAAGTTTAATTTAAATGTTTGTATCATCCAAGGGATAGGGCCTTCCAGAACTAGGAATACGAAAGGACAGTGCCTGTCCAATCCTCTAACATCCTCTTCTACAAGAGGTGCCTTCTCCATCTGGTTCCTCTCCTCCTCTGGTCACCCCACCCCAGCCCCATCTCAAACCCCTCTTCAAGTCTCCCAGTTAGGCTTTTCCTACTTCTCTCTCTGGGATCAATCCTTCCTCACCTCTCAGGAGGAAGCTTCTTTCTCTGGCTGTTTACAGCACTTGAAAACTCAAGTAAAACTCAAGTATGACTCACAATTGAGTTGAAGTTCTCCACTCAGTCCATGGTATACAGAAGAATACTTTTTCTCCCTGAAGAAAATGCAATGAGAGTACACTGTAGTCTCCCAACTGGTGAGAGACGTGTAACCACTGAAGTAAGTGCAACTTGTAATAACAAGCATTTGCTTTGTTAGACTGATTTTCCACAAAAGAAAGAATATTTCTCCTATTAGCCTGGCTTTGGCTTTGATAGTTAGGGACTACCACTACCATCAACCTCTGCTATCATTATTCTGAGAAACATTTTCTTCTTATAACTGAGGCCTGACGGCTTTATGAAAGAAACCACTAGTTGGAAGAGTAGCTACAACAAAATTCTTTTGACTAGATATCCTTCTGATGGAGGTAAAGAGAAACATTTGCTAGGTCAGTGGTCGGCAAACTCATTAGTCAACAGAGCCAAATATATTGTAAACAGTACAGCTATTGAAATTTCTTTTGAGAACCAAATGTTATAAACTTAAACTTCTTCTAATGCCACTTCTTCAAAATAGACTTGCCCAGGCTGTGGTATTTTGTGGAAGAGCCACACTCAAAGGGCCAAAGAGCCTCATGTGGCTTGCAAGCTGCAGTTTGCCGACCATGGTGCTAGGTCATATGCCATGAGTTGAATAATTTCTCGCTTAAACGTTAAAGTTTGGTTTGTCTTTCTGAGGGAATTTGGTTTGTCTTTTTGAGGGAAAAATAAAACACACACACACACACACACACACACACACACACACCCCAAAACAAAAACAACACAAAAAACCCACCTCTGAGCCAAAAATAAAACTCTAATTCTCAAAAAAATCCTGGAGTGAGTCCAGCTGTCTCCACTAGACCTCTGCCACCAGGCCAGCTGAAACAGTAGGAAGAAAGGTTTGCAGTTCAAGAAGCTATGAGCTGGACATATGATCTGGTTCAACAGCACTCAGAATCACATAGTGTCCCAGTGGCACCTGTCAGGCACACCAGGAGGCTCCTGTCTGTCTCTAGAGAAGGGTGAAACCCAAAGGCTCTCTGAGCATGTGCAAGGTAACAGATTTATGCTGCCCTCTACTGGTGAGCAGCTCGACTGCAATTTTTTTACAAAGGGAGCAGGGCCTGGGCTGATTGATTGCTGCCCCACTCCCAGCCCCATTTCCTAGCAGCCTTAAAGAGAAATAACCAGCTAAACCTAGAAGCTAAAAGGCATATGGCTGAGGTGAGAGGGAAATGAATGAGAACATAGTCCAGGAGAAGCAGAAGAACCACAAATCAGAGATATGTCACTATTAGGATTCAGTATAGCCCACAGAGTTATCTGTGTATTTGCTCTGTGGAGGGACATTTTCATTCGAATTCTCTTGTAACATTTGAGTTACTTAGTACTGAATGCATTCTGTGATGTATTCAGAAAATGCATTTCACTAATGCTTCCCTAATTCATGGGGGCTGCTGTTTTACCAGTCACCATGATCCTTAATCAGTGGAGTTGTATAGCATGTAGATAGTCTGTAAAAGTGCTTAATAAAAATCATTTAATTCTAAATTACATGAGTGCACTTAACCCTAAAGATATTAAAACTGATTGTTTGATGTATTGCCATGAGTAGGTAGAAATTCAAAAATAAAAGCTTCCTGCACTTAAATCAAAGAGCACCAAGCTCATAGCCACTCAGTACAAGCACATGCATCAGTGTCATGAAGCTGGGCTATGATAAACTAACCCATTTTAGGCTTTTAAACTGTAAATATGAAGTACTTGAATTTGATCAGTGATGAGATACATAAGTGAGTTTTTCCAAGCAAAGTACTGTGTGACCTGATAGCCTGTTAGAAGCCTGTGGAGATCACCTGTCACTTATTTGCAGACTTGGTGAGGGCAGCAGGGGGGCCAGCTGCTGGGATTCGGCGGGGCTAAGATGAGATGACAGTAGAGTCTAGCATAGAGGCAATACTGGTGTGAGCAAATAGGAAAGAGCAGCATTGCCATTGACTGCATTTTTACCGTTGGATTTTCATAACTACACGATACTATTAATACAGTGAACCAATATGATGTTATGTGGGGCATTCTTATTTTCTCAGATTATAATAAGATGGAGTGTGGGAGAGTTAACCTAATCTGGGTCAAGAACGTGCACATGCACCACTGTACGCCCCACATGAGTGCATACTGCTTTGATCCACTAGCCAGGTCACTGGCTTCAGACCATGTACCCAAGGCTATGCTCATATTCCATCAAGGATACTACATCTTCTAGCAGCTACAGTTGAGACTGCCACTTGGCTGAGTTTGCCATAGGTCACTGCAGTCTCCTAGGATTCACCTACTGTTTGTATTGACTCAGACTTGGGAATTAAGTAGGGTATGACGGGATCCACTTCTCCTGCATCCTTTATGTCTTTAAGGGCAGCGCCAGTCTTTGCCATGCTCCCCAGAATGTAATAAAGCTGTCAGTAGGCTGGACAGGTGGGAAAGCAGATTCAGAAGCTTCCATTTGGCCTTTCCAGCTATGATATATCTCACTACACTGAAGAATGAATAAAAGTGAAGGTTCTTCCCACTCCCAAATATGTTCATTACAAATAAACTTAGAACAATAGTTAAGTATACAATTTTACCCATATGTTCCCCAAAATTCTAGTTTAGCACTTCTTAGTTGGGATTCAGGAATCTGTAGTTTAACAACTCCACCAGGTGATTCTCATCATGAGAGAAGTTTGGGAAACACCGGACTAGGGGAATCACTGCTATAAATACCAGCTGTGATGCTTTAGTCCATTCTCACTCAGTGAATGGACTCAGCTGTGATTTGTACCAGCCAGTATATACCCTTTTACTGATATCTCACCCAGTACACTGCCTGTGAAAGCTCTATCAATTGCATTGACAAAGCACACCAGGGCCTGTCAATACTTCACTGACCACTAGTTATGGATCCTGGTTGCTGGTGCATTAGCCATCCTTAAAATCCTATCTTACATTCAGTTTCCTAGGACTATTCCTGGTGCTAACTGTGTAAGGTCAATTTCCTTAGAAACAAACTCTGAGATATATATTTGCTTGCAGGATGTTTATTGGGGGAATTTGTTGAAACACTTGTAAGTAAGTGAAGGAAGCAGGGTTGGCAGAGGGAGAAACTGAACTGTAATGCAGTTGCAGTAGAAACTTCAATTAACCCCATACAAAATATTGGTGCTGGGCTGGCCCTTCTGGGTTATCCCACGTTGAGGCAAAGGGGCCAGCAGGTTTTTGTACCTGTGCTCTGGATGTGGATTGGCTAAGTCAGGATTTCTCTTCAGTGGCACTATTGACATTTTGCATTGGATAACTCCTTGTTAGAGAGAGATGTCCAGCACATTATTGGATCTTTAGCAACACCCCTGACCTCTACCTACTAAATTCCAGTAGCACTCTCTTCCCCACTCAAACTCCAATTAAAATGCCTTCTGATATTTCCAACTGTCTCCTAAAGGTATAATTACCCCCAGATAAGAGCCACTGTGCTAAGGGGCATATCACACAAAGAATACCATTATGAGCCATTAGCAGTCAACACACCTGGAAACCAGGTGGTGGGGGGTGGTCTGTGCTGGTGAAGGAATGTGGGCAGTGTACCACAGCATCCACAACATGTGCTATGCTAAGTCAATCTATACTAATAAAAGGGCAATATGCTAATTAGATGGGATAGGCCTGATGTACTCTGAGATCAATCACAGAGCAGAGGAGGCCCTTCCCACCTGGCCTGGGCTCCACCATTGATCCCCGTCCCTGTGATTCTTTGTTCAAAAAAATGATCATATTCAAAAGTTAAATGAAGAGCCGAAACCGGTTTGGCTCAGTGGGTGGAGCATCGGCCTGCGAACTGAAGGTTCCAGGTTCGATTACGGTCAAGGGCATGTACCTTGGTTGCGGGCACATTCCCTGTGGGGGGTGTGCAGGAGGCAGCTGGTCAATTTTTCTCTGTCATCAATGTTTCTAGCTCTCTATCCTTCTCCCTTCCTCTGTAAAAAATCAATAAAATATATTTAAAAATTTAGTGAAGAAATGTTGGATATACTTGATGGAGATTGTCACACAGATTTGAGCGATGATTCCATTGATTCAACAGATGATGCTGAAAAGGAAAAATTTCCCATCGAATTTCTTAATAGTATTACTCCTTCGGAAGTGCTGTGTCATAAATTAAAATTGAAAGTGGGTGCATCATGCTACTGAGAAATCTTAATAGTAAATGGGGTATTTGTAATGGTACTAGATTTATTATCAAAAGATTGTGACCTAACATAATCAAAGCTGAAGTATTAACAGGATCTGCAGAAGGAGAGGTTGTTCTGATTCCAAGAATTTATTTGTCCCCATCTGACACTGGTTTTCCATTTAAATCAATTTGAAGACAGTTTCCTGTGATGCCAGCATTTGCAATGATTATTAATAAACCACAAGGACAAACTCTAGAAAGCAGGAATATTCCTACCTAAACCTGCTTTCAGAAATGGTTAGCTATATGTTGCTTTCTCTAGAGTTCAAAGAGCGTGTGATGTTAAAGTTATAGTTGTAAATACTTCATCACAAGAAAAATTAGTCAAGCACTCTGAAAGTGTTTTCATTCTTAATTTTGTATACAGGGAAATATTAGAATAAGTTTAATCAATTTATTAGTCATTATTTGTATCAATGTTGTTTTTATATCATGTTTTTGTTGTATTTATATCATGTTCTTATTGTTTTCATATCATGTTTTTGTTGTTTTTATATCATGTCTTTGCTGTTGTTATATCATGTTATTGTTTATTTATTAATAAATTTATATATTATTTTCATATACATTTTACTAATTTTCTTTCATCTCTGACATTTCTATTATAAAGAAAGAGCAAATAGTATATTAAAATATTTCTTCTAATTAGTTCCTTTTCCATGTGCACAAATTTCATGCACCAGGTCACTAGTTAACAAAGGTGTGAAATAAATTTCAAATAGTGTGAGGTTTCAATACTTTAATCTTTAAATTTTTAATTCTTTTGGAATTTATTTGGAGTGGGATGTGAGGTAGAACACTAATTTCATTTTTCAAAACTTGCAATTATCTAATAATTTAACTGAATAGGCTATTATTTCCCTGCTAATTGGAAATGCCTGTCATCATACCATAACTTGCAGTACATACATGGATCTGTTTTTGGACTTCCCATTCAGTTCTAAAGATCCACATATCTGTTTTGGAATCAGTATCCTGTAATTTTTAAATTATAAAATTATTATTTTTTCAATGTAAGTATTGTTCTTCCTCAGAATTTCTTGACAGTTACCACTCATTTATTCTTCCAGATAAAACTTAAAATGACTATAAATCCGTTAACTTCTAAAAATGAAGATTTGGGTGTTTATTAGAATTGCATTGAATTTATAGGCTAGTTCAGAGAATGTTGGTATCTTTACAAAATAAAGTTTTTTCCTCTAGGAACCTGTTTTTCTACCCAATTATTCAAATTTTATTTCATGTGCTTCAGTAAAGTTTTATAGTTTTCTTTAATAGAGATTGTGATGCACATTTGTACATGGGGGATCACGCATGAGTTTTTTTCTATATTTTGCTATTTTTATCATAAAACAATTAATTTTGTGTTTTAGTGTTTATCTGTTCCTCTTACTGAATTTTATTAGACTAAATGCTTTTGGATGATTCTTTTAGACTAAATAAAAATGAATGACATCCTTCACTTTCCCAAACTTATACATTTTTTTCTTGTGCATTGCCTACACCCTCCAGAACAATGATACCTTTGTTTTCTTTCTGACTTTAGAAGGAAGGCTTCCAATGTTTTTAGCATTTGATTTGATGTTTGTGGTTTCTTTCTAATATATAATATATATCTACATTATGATATAAAGATTTTTTCTATTTCTAGTTTATTAGTAGTTATAATAAGAATTAATATTGAATTTCATCAATTGCCATTGGGATATTAATAAGTTAATTATTAGCCTACACAAGGCGACTGGCAGAGTAGTTCAGTATAGTTCCCACTATACTGAACATTACCTTGGGAAAGTAATTATCTTCCTGTCTTTCTCAAGTGCCTACCAGAGGTAAACCCCCAGACCATGACTGTACACATGCTTTAACCTGAACACTAGCAGGAACACACACTTGGGAGAAATGGAGAAAATCCACTGTGCAATCACCCCCTGTTGGAGGGCAAAGGAACTCCAAGAGATAAAGACAGCAATGGCAGCAGCCAAAGATGAAGGAAAAGGACCAAGTGGCAAGATATTCCTTTGCCGGTACACTGGGAACCTGGACCAGAGAAGAAGCTCTGGTGCCAGGGCGAAGAGACCTGTGCGCCGTTATCATGGCATTATAGGATGCACCGTTGTGACAACCACATAATCATTTAGATCCCCCTAAAACCTTTAAGCTTCAAAACTCCAGTTCCCCTTGCCCTTAGTCTTAAAGTCTATTTCTTGGGGAAAATGAACTATCCTAGAAATTGAGATTAGAGACAGCCCTCTCAAGGACATAGTAAATAAGAAGTGGACTTGTAAGTAAACGGAGTAAATAAAATATATGTGGGCATCACAAATTGTCTTTATTTGAAATTCAGGTCTTTGTTACCTTGCTAACATTTCCATTTTCTGTTTATATTTTGTGCCTTTTTCTATGACTGGGTTAGGCAGCCAGGGGTTCCACACAAAACATTTAAATTAAAAAAACAAAACAAAAGCCATTATGTTTGTAAGGTGAGCAAATACCTTTATCTCCTCTCCTTTTAAAACTGTAAGCCAGCCAGGTCTTTTCTTCACTTGTGAGAAGTCAAGGCAGCCACGAAGCTCTGGGAGACAAGGCACCTCTGCTCTGGCTCCACCCATTCTATTCAGCGGGGGGAGCTGAGGGAGGGTGCCAGAGGAAGGCTGGCTTTGGGACCCCTAAAAAGGCCTTGGCAATAATAGGAGCGCCGTCTCAGAAACTGAGCCCTCTATCAACTTGGCTTTGGAAGGCTTCACTAAAAATACCTTTGTTCCAAAGGAATGGGAAACAAACAAAACCAGCACTCAAACGTGTTACTAGAGCAAGAAACAAGAGCACAGTCAGCCAGCAGGTCTAACAATTTGACTCTCTAAATGCCTCTGGTGATCATCTCTCCTCCCCATTTAACCTTCCATTGCCTTACGTGTTGACCCTCATCACTTTCCATCCTGCTCACTGAAACAGCCCACACTCTACAGCCTCACTTTCCCCATCCACCAGCCCCATGTTTTCAGAGTATCTTCCTTAAATGCAGACACCATCGTGTCACTGCTGGACTAAAACTCTCCCCCTCCCTTTTTACCGGCAGTAACATTTTCCAAAGAGAGGTCTTGCATTAGAGTAATCTAAAATGCTGATTCCCAGACCTAACATTAGGATCAAGACTCTGGGTGTGTGGCATTTTCCAAAGCTCCCCAAGGAATTTCTCAGCACATTACAATTAGACAGCTTCTGATCCACAGTCTAGGCGCAAACTCCTCATGGCAGGAGAGACCCTTCAGAGCCTGGGGTCTATCTTGGACTATCTTCTCAGCCTCATCTCTGCCACTCGCTCCCCATTTGTACTCAAAGCTGGATCCAGCTGAACTGCTGTGTTTTGTTGGAACGTGGCAGGCGTGTCCCATGTCTGCGCCCCTTCACACATTGCCTTCTTCCCCTTTGACTGCTGCGGCCCCTATGTGTCCTAAAGCTCCACTCCTCCCCGAAGCCTTCCCTGCTGTTGCTCTTCAACAGAGTGTCCTTCTTTCCGGGGGGCTCCCCCAGCACGTGCACAGCGTTCTGTTCCAGCACTCACCCGGGCTATTGCTCTGTAAGCACCTGCCTCTGCCCTAGACGGGAAGTGTCTGACAGAAAGGCCTGAGTCTCATTTATTTCAGTACATTAGGTGCTCAATCAACATTGGCTGAGGAAATGAATGAATATAATGTGAACACATATATAATTTTTCAATGGACATAGTAAGAAGATAAAGAAACAAATGATGCCGAACCAATTTGGCTCAGTGGATAGAGCATTGGCCTGTGGACTAAAGGGTCCCAGGTTTGATTCTGGTCAAGGGCACGTACCTTGGTTGCTTGTAGGCACATCCCCAGTGGGGGGGCGGGGGTAGCTGATGTTTCTCTCTCATCGATGTTTTTAACTTTCTATCCCTCTCTCTTCCTCTCTGTAAAAAAACAATAAAAATATATTTTAAAAAAATAAACAAGTGAAATTAATTCTAATTATATATATATACTAGAGGCCCAGTGCATGAATATTCATGCACTGGGGCGGGGATGGTCTCTCAGTCCGGCCTGCACCCTCTCACAGTCCAGAATGTGCGACTGATGGCTTAGGCTCACTACCCACTGGAAGCAGGCTAACCCACAGTCTGACCTCCCCCCTGCAGGAAGCAAAAGACAGGCTTCCTGATCAGGGGACAGTGCCACCCCCCCCCATTGTCCCTCTGCCACCACCCCCCGATTGCCATCCCCTCCCTCTGCCCACTGGCACACACCTTGGTTGTCCTAGCACTGCCTGTTCACTGGCCCTGCCCCCTGCCAACCAGTGTTCTGCTGTTCAGTCAATTTGCATATTATGCTTTTATTATATAGGATATGTTGATTTCAGAGAGGAAGAGAAAGGGAAAGAGAGATAGAAATATCAGTGATGAGAGAGAATCATCAATTGGCTACCTCCTGAATGCTCTCTACTGAGGATGGAGCCCAAAACCTGGGCATGTGCCCTGACTGGGAATCAAACTGTGACCTCCTGGTTCATGTGTCAATGCTCAACCACTGAGCTAGGATCTAATGATATATTTTTATTTCACTTATTCTATCCAAAACATTATTAGGTCAATATGTAATCCATATAAAAAAAAAAAAAACTACTGAGATATTTTGCATTCTTTCCTCAGAATCTTCAAAATTCCAGTGTGTGATTTACAATTAATAGCACATCTCAGACCAGCTAGCCACATTTCAGGTACTCCACGGACACCCGTGGCTGGCGGTTACTGTAGGGGACAGTGCAGTTCTAGACCAGGGAGGATGCTCTCCAGGTTTCTGTGAGAACCTGTGCACGGGAAGAAAGCTGCAGGCGGGTCCAGCGTTCATCCTTGGTGGTTGCATGGCACTGGCATGGTTTTTACCAAGACCTTGTTAACGTCGGTCTCCGCGTGCACTGCCCAGCGCGGAGAGGCCAGGTCTGCCTGTGCGCGTCCTGCGAGGGAGCCAGCCCGGCTTCAGGACTGTCAGCAACTACCAGACCTGCTTCTCTCTCGGCCATTTGGAGCTGCAGCCCTGCTGCCCCGCTGGGGAACATGAAAGGCACGAGGGGAGAAGGCTGCATTCTTTGGCATGCAAAGCCACACCCTCCAATGCCATCATCGAGAGGCTCTAGTCACCAAAAGAAAAAGCCACAGAAATGTAAATACGATTCGTTTGTAGATGCCTTGGTAGGGGTAAGCGCCCCGTATCCACACCCTCTAGGGGCATCATTCCATCTGAGGGAGGAGATTACAAATAAAGTCCTAAGCAGGAAACTTAGAACACTTCTAAGACATGAGCTGTTTGTCTTGCTCAGGCCTGTCTGCTGGCTCCCTCTAACTCAGACCGCAGTGAGTGTTTGCTGGTCCCAACCTCTGCTCTCCTGGGGTCAGAATTCAGAAAAGAAAACGAGTCTCCATCTCCCGCCCCGTACTCCGGTGACCTCAACTGAGAAGCCTGGTGCCAACTGGCACCAAGCGTCGGGTGGAGCTGAGAGTCGACTTGGCACTCCCAGCTGGCACCCTCTTGGTGGGCAGTGACCCAAAGCAGTCTTTCCCTCTGCTTGTCCTCCCCTGGGCCCCATTTTCAACTAAAAACAGCCAGGTACACAAATTAGCATCAGAACCAAAATGGTTTCCTGGGAAACTAATGACAAAAATCCCAGTTTAAAAACATTTTATTTGCAACCCAGAGAGCAGAGTCGTGCTTTTCGCAGGAACAAAAGCCCTGAGCCGGAGACCTCCATCTCTTACAGAGACCTGCCATGGACCGAAGACGCCGGAGCAGAAAAGCAGGGCCGCGTGAGGCTTCTCGAGGGGCTCCCTGTGTTTTCCTACCCCGTGCTCCCATGAAACTTTGCCCACAAGTCACTCGTGCCTGTTTCTACAGACCTCACACATTTCCTCATTAATTTCTTTTTGCTACATCCTCCTTCCTGCAGGTTGAACTCCTTAGAATGCAAGCGCATAGAGGATGGGTCAGAAATGTTGCCATTGTCAGGTAAGAAGACCATACCTCCACCCATAAAACCCACCCCTTGGAAGTTACCTGAGAAAAATTGTATTCCAATAGTAAAAATAAATAACAATAGCTATGCATTTGTATATTAGTAGTGGTTCATAGTGGTTCACAGTAGTGGTTCATTTACAAAATGCCTTTGTATATTCTTTTCAATTCAACGTCCCAATAGTTGAAGGAAACAACAGGCTCAGTCTTGGTGTGATGTGTTTCATTGCAATTGCCGAACATACTGAGGGCCTTCTGTGTGCCTGGCCTTGTGGAATGCACTGGGAACAGAGCTAGCAAGACCTAGTTCCTTCCAGAGGAGCTGGGTCTTGTGGGGAAAATAGAAAGCAGACAATAAGTCCATAAAACCTTCCCACAGAGGCATACAGCATGCTGTAGGGATACATTGTAGAGACCCTTGGTGTAGAATTAAAGTCAGATAATCCCTTAATGTAAATAAATTACATTCCTTAATGATGGAATTTCTGGTAGCCTAAACAAGCTAGTAATGGTGCTGTTGGCAGGTGCCCTTCCCAAGGAGCCCTAAAATTATAGAGCCTTACCTGGAAGGTGTAACTATTGTTCGCCTACTATGCATTTATGGTATGCACAGTTACAGTATGAAACTAGAGTATTTGTAGTGTCACAATATTAGGTCTGGCTCTAAACTGACAGGCCTGATTCTTTCACATTGTACATACTGAGATGCACGTGTTCTCCAAATGAGCACTAAACCCCAATGCAGAGTAACTATCGAATATAGCCGTTGCTTAACACATTAAATTCCTCTTATCGGCATTTCCTTCAGAATCTGGAGGTAATATGTCCCCCTCTCTTTTTCTCTTGTTTTCTAATAACAAAAGTAATACATGAACATACTCATGATAAACAAGTCAAGATTACAGAAATATACTCTCTGTACAATTTGCATAGGCTTAGCATTCATTTAAATGACTGCATGGCCCTTCACTAGATGCACCGTAAGTTATTTAAGCAATGTTCTACTGACTAGCATTGAACTATTTTTATAGTTTTTCAGTCTTGTGGACAATGCTGTAACTAATATTCATTTGCACATTGGTTTGAGTATTTCTAGAAAATAAATTTATAGATGTTGAACTGATAGCATATTCTTTACAGATCCTCAGTGCAGACAAAGCTTCAACATTTAAGAATAATAAGTTGCCTGAAAAAATTTAGGTCCAAATAAAACTTGACAACAAACAGGGAGGAGAGGGAAGATTTGTTAAGCAGCTACTATATATGCCTATTGCAATGCTTAAAAATTGCTTTTATTCCGAGAAATTCTGACTATTTTGACATTCGCATTTATTTATTTATTCGCATTTCAGAGATGAGGGAATTGCAGCACAGAGAGGCTAAACTTCCCCATGGTAACACAGCTAGCAAATGGCAGAGCCAGGATTGGAATTTAGGTCTTCTGATTCTTTTTACTATGCCACTTCCACTTAATCATGTAAAATCACATTGCGTGTATCTCGGTTTGAACTCCAATATATGTAAACTATAACATGTCTCATTAATTAGTCTCCTCATCTCCCTTTTCTTACTGAATAACAATGCTGCATATACAAATAATGTATCCAGGCCTGGCTGGGTGCTTCAGTTGGTTGGAGGGTTGTCCTGTACACCAAAAGTTGTGGGTTCAATTCCAGGTCAGGGCCCATACCTAGGTTTTGGGCTCGATTCCCAGTCAGCAGGCAATTGGAAGGCAACCATGAGGTGAAAGAAAAAGGGGTGGAGGGAAATAAGGGACCAAAAGAGAAATATGCAGATAGTTCTGCCTCTTTTCTGAATGTTGGGTTTCAATTACTTCATTTTGGATCACTAACTCACAAGGAAATACCAACGTTTTCCAACCTAATGCTTTACTTGTATAGGACTTGCTCATCAGCAATGGGCTTTCCCTTTGTTCTAAGGCCTTCCCTGTGTGCTCCCCTCGCACTTGTCACACTGTTTTCCATCCTTCTTCCTCACTGGACTGTTTGCATCTGAATAACAAAGACCATGCCTCTGTTATCTTTGTGCCCTTGGTTCATAGCACATGGTAAATGCTCAATAAATATTTGTGGCTTGAATGAATTGCCTCAGGAGTATTCCTTCCCTTAAACCTGCTGCCTGATGCACTTTTAGTCAAAAAAGCAAACTCCCCAGGTGACCTGATTTAAGGGATGGATGTACACTCATAACATAAAGGATGTCAGGAAACTTGATGGCAGGTTTCCCCAGATGCAGTTCTGTTTTCACCTTTTACCAGTATTAACACACAGTTTGGCATCTCTTTACACTCCCCAGAAAAGATTCATTCACACCAAGAGCATTAGTGAGCAATGTTGATTTCACTGAAGATTTTGTAGGGATGTTGGGGAAGCATTGCGGACCATTTAACAACTCTGATCAGGCAGTTTGATCCCTGAGTCCTTTCCATTGCTTCCACAGACTTCCTCCCTATGTTATTCAGAATAACGCAATCCCGTCCCCGGCTTCTTCCTTCAAACGCATGCCCACACTTACCAGAGTCCACAATAGACCCGTGCCTTTTGAAGACGAGTGGTGAGTGTCCGTGAGCATAACATTTTTCCCTATTACATCAGCATTTCCAGTTTTTAGTACTTAAGTTTGATTTTTTCCAAACCACTTTTAGCAATCTAACATAAGTAAAAATCATGCGTGTGCCAGGCATGCCATTTTTAAAGTTATCTTTTATCTCTTCAGCCCCAGGAAGAAGCAGCCATTTCTTGCTGTGACTTCCATTTCATGGGTCAAGTCAGGTCCTGCCTGCTGGGCCTTTAGGCTGTGCTCACCCTGTTACTTCTTGGTGCTTCATGATTCCTTGTCCTGGGAAAAGAAGGCCTCTTCACCCCAGATCCTGAGGTCACCACTCCAGCTCAGGCAAAACTTATCTCCCGGACGGCTGGTATCTCCCTCTCTGGCCTCAAGGAAAGCTTCTCCCTTATTAACCTAATAATTATAACGCAACTACAAACTTATTGACCCACTATGTGTCAGGCATTGTGTTGAGCACTTTTTATACATTACCTCATTTAATCTCTGGAACTACCTTGTAAATGGTTATTATTATCACCCTCCATTTCACAAGTAGAAAAAACAAACAAAACAACAACATAAGGGAAATTAAGTAATTTGCCTAAAGGTACTTAGTTCACTTGGGGTTTGAATACAACTCTGTTTCCAAAGTCTGTGCGTGTGCTTTGACCTCGCTTTTGGAATAGAGATGCCACATTATGTCCTTGTAATTGGCGCCATCTCAACAACCCCTTCTTTCTTTTCCTGTGCTGATCTGGGGTGCTCAGAGGTTAGACCCTTACCCTTGTCCTGCAGTCCACTTGTGCAAGGCGGACCAGCAGACCCTGAGCCACGGATGTACAGATTACTCCGACACAGGTTTCTATGAAAGAGAGGCTAAGGGGCTGTTTTACTTGAGAAGTAAAAGCAGCCCTGGGCGCCTGCCTCATTGTCTTTTTATTGTAACAACAGCTTGAACTCAAATTAACTTCTGATATAATCAGCAGAGTATCTTGGTAAAGTATATGCTTCTCCAAGGTCCGGTCTTTAAAGATTAAACATAGAGACTCTAGTAAAACACCACGGGGGATTGGACTTTTTGGAAAAATTGAGGAAGGGGCTGCCGACTTCGGTAAGGACCCCTCAGAGGCCCCCGGCCTTTCAGAGAGTCCTCCTTACAGACATGCCAACCAAGTCCCGTGCTTCCCCCACCCCTCCCAGCATGTCCTGGTCTACCATCTTGCTCTTAACTCAGGCAATGTGGCTTCCACTCTAGCCGTCAGCACAGATGGCTCTGGACCTTTCTTGGGAAAGAATAATTTTTATTGAATGTTAAGTAACTAAAACAAAAAGATCTTTGAGTCATCCTCTTGGATGAAAAAGGCAAAGTGAAGAGAAATGTTTATGATATGCTACCATGTTTTACAAAGGATTAAAAATGATTGTTGTGGTAGTTTTGGAGTGAAATCAATATTTTAATTGGGCAGATAATAAGTAGGGATAGGAGGAGAATTCATTTTATATCTTTTTTTTTAAATATCCTTGTGATGAGAACTAAGAATTTACTGTCTTTTAAAATATATATATATTTTATTGATTTTTTTTTTTTTTTTAACAGAGAGGAAGGGAGAGAGATAGAGAGCCGGGAACCCCCAGTCTGCAGGTCAATGTTCCATCCACTGAGCCAAACCAGCCTCGGCTCATTATATATCTTTTATAATTTTTAATATTAGGACCATATGAATATATTACCAATTTTAAAAATAAATGAATGTTTTACCTCAGTAGCTTTACTGGTGGGCAGGAGAAGGTTTGTTTTTCTACAATAGATAGTAAGCAATAATTTTAAAAAGTATTATTTGAATAAAATAATTTTGAATCATCCTAGCTGGTTTGGCTCAGTGGATAGAGCATTGGCCTGTGGACTGGAGGGTCCCAGGTTCGATTCCAGTCTAAGGGCACATGCTCAGGTTGTGGGCTTGATCCCCACTAGGAGATCGGTGCAGAAGGCAGCCAATCAATAATTCTCTCTCATCACTGATGTTTCTTTCTCTATCTCCCTCTCCCTTCCTCTCTGAAATCAGTAAAAATATATTTAAAAAATAATAATAATTTTGAGAAAGAACACAAAGAAAAATAACTTCTTTCAGAAGAGCATTTCACATAAACCTGGTGATCACAAACACCCAGTATTATGGGCAATTTGGACAAAGGTCTGAGAGCAATCAGTAGGTAATGGAAAGCACTGATACAGTTATATGTGTCTTGCTTCTTGCACTACACATGCCTAAGGGGTCAGGGGCTTCCTCTCTCACACAGCTAGAACTCAATAAATGCTGAGTAGCAATGGGGAAAGATTGCCACACAGAATCCCTTTAACTAGAAGAGGAGCAAGAAGCCATTTCAGTGTGATTTGTTGAGTCCTAAAAAGACATCAGAACCTTTTGGGGCAGAGTCGAGTCAACATCAATTCAATTGCAACTCAATACCAGAAAATAAAGGATAGTCAAGTAAGCAACTGTGCCCTCATTCACATTCCTGACTGTAGTCTTGGAGAATCGATAATCTGCTTTAGCCCAGTCTTACATGGTTTTCAGCTATGGATCTTCAGCAGACCACACTCCTGGTAGCTGAGAGAATGAGTACCTTGGTCCTCAAAGGGGATCTGGGCAGCACACAACAGCATCTACTACATAAACGCCTAAATGAATATCAAACAAATGCATAGTAGCTCTGAAAATTGCATGCAGCTAGCCCAAACAAAATGGTAGTATTTGGTGGAGCAGTGCCCTGGCTGTGTATGTTAGGAAAATTCTTGATGCCATAATTGTCTGTGTATGATTACCTTCTGACTCTGTAAGCAAAAGTAGACTGATTAAAAATCAATCTATTCTAAAACCCTCAGAGACAGGGCTTCTCAGGGCCCATTCAAAAGGAGAATTCTTGCTACAGATTCTTCCTCATTTTTCCTATTTCTCTGTATTTCATGAGCAGGTGGCCAATACCTGCAGCTGATAATTACAGGCTTTGTGTATGCTGTTCTGTGAAAGGAACTTGTCCACAGTGTCAGGACTGACAGGGAAGTATGCAGCATATGTTTGACCCTGTAAAAGGGGAAAAATACCCTTTTGTTATGGGCCGTAGGGTTTTCAAGGCTGCTATCCATGGCAAATGTTCACCACACTTAAAGGCTAAGGGCCAAGCATACAACCTTTTAATAGCTTGTCAGCGGAAAGTCCATTCACAGAAAGCCTTGGCTGTCCCACACAAGCGGCTGGTAATCAGAGCCATATTGTACTCTCCCCTTTGCAAAAAGGTAAGAGTTCTATAGCTTCCACCACTGAAAATATTTAATATTGCACCTCTAATTTTCAACAACAACAACAACAATAATAATAATAGAGAAAAGGTTGCCATGGACTTTATAGATTAAAATGGGTGTTTTGACTTTTGGTGAAAATTTTTCTCTTTTTAGATGGAGCAAAGCATCATTTGACAACACTTAAGAAAATGACACAGCAGTTCTGAGCAGAAATATTGCAAAAGCTCCATGTATATTAATAAAAGGGTAATATGCTCATTAGACTGGGTCAACCAGTCATCTTCTGGAAGTCTGACTTCCTTCGGACAAAGCCATGGTGGTGGGGGCCGAGGCAGAGGCAGTTAGGGGTGACCAGGCCAGCAGGGGAGGGCCGTTGGGGGCATTAGGCAGGCAGACAGGTGAGTGGTTAGGAGCCAGTGGTTCTGGTTTGCAAGAGGGATGTCTGACTGCTGGTTTAGGCCTGATCCCTGAGGCAGACAGTCATCCCCAGAGGAGTTCTGGATTGGAGAGGGTACAGGCTCTTTTATCCCCTGTGCACAAATTTATGTACTGGGCCTCTAGTTGAAATTATAAGTACAATTGAAACAGGGAATTAGCCCCATACTGGTAATTATACCTTCCCCTCTCATTCTACTCCTAATTCACATTCATTGATACTTGCCAAATAGATATTTATTTATTTAATTGATATGGTATTAAACAAAATTATATCATTAGATTACTGTTATTAGAATTTTTGTTCAATATTAAGTTACATAATTTATAATAAGATGCTCATAATCTAAGTTATGGTCACAAAGTGATAAGAAAAAAACAGAATGAACATCTTCCATTGTGATAGCAACAATTTTGTTTCTTCTGATTTCTAAAATTACTTGAGAATTACCTATTTATTAAATCATGAATATTTTGTGATTACAGACAAAACTGTGAAATTTTAGAATTAAAGGATACCTCTGAGATTATTGGGTACAAATCCGACTTTTACAACTAAGAAAGAGGCCCAGAGAGATGGAGTGCCTAGGGTCCTACATTCAGAACAAGAATCCAGGCTTTCTGGTTCGCTGGCAGTCTTCTTCCCACCAGAATAAACATAGGTTTTGGTTATTAATATTACATGTATACGTTAATTGCAAATTTTTATTGTTAAAAGAAAAGAAAGCCTAGATGTCTTTTTACTAGACCAGGTTCAGGATTGCTTCTTACGTCCCAGAGAAAACTGGACTTGAGACTGTGAAGCCCAACTTGGTGTGAGCCTCTGGCAGAGCTGATTACTTGACTTTGATCCCAATGAAGCTTGTCAACATATGATTGCACAGGCTGGGCATGCCTGCACTTCTGTCTTTCACATCACTGTACCCAGAATCCTTGCAGACCTTAGAGGGCAGTTATGATAGCAGCGCCCAGCATGACTTCCAGAACTCCTAATAGACACAATACACGTATGGACTCCAGTGTCCTGTTTTGTTCAGATTCCCATGCAATGCACACATTCACATACTGATAGCTTGGACACAGTATTCTACTAAGGAGTTAGATCACTGTGTTCTGCTAAGACTATCCCCAGGAATCTGGCCCTACTACTCCAATGTCCCAGAGAGTGGAAAAGACAACTAGAAAGGCCAGACTGCAGGTCACTGTGTGAGAAAGCTTCCTTCTTTATATGTGTTTCCTTGCAAGTGGTGTAAAGATCTTCAAAATAAAGCACCGTTGTTTTTTCTTCTTCTTATTTTTCTTTCACAGGGCTTTTCCATGACTGCTAATTCCTGGGATGTAAATGTTATCCAGTTCTTTATAGTTCTCTTTCTGTCTTGAAAAGTCCAGTGTGGGAGGTGAAGGCATGCATGAATCTCAGACATCTCCTCTAAAATGACATGCAGCCCATCCTCACTAGTTCACCTGCTCTGCAATGCAGAATGTTGATATGTAAGCAATATATTTATTCCTTCAAAAAAGGTATCTTTTGTGATGGTAGGATCTATCAGCTGATGGCTAGCACAATCCCAGTTGAGCTCATGTAAAGTCTGAGCATACTGCTTTGATGTGCATCTATCTTCTGAAAGGCCACAGTTCCTCACAGATATCCCTTCTTGCTATTCCAGGGTCTCCATCATAGGAAAGAGGGATTCTGATAGAGCTTTATTGATCTGTGAGTATGAACCACAGCCCAAACCTTTCAGCCATGCCTGAGTAGATATGGAGTTGGCAACTTGTCATTAGGTTTTGTATTAGTTAACTAAGGCTCTGTAAGAAAGCACTGCACACTGGGTGGCTTAAACAACAGCAACTTACTGATCTCTTAGTTCTAGAGTCTAGAAGTCTAATATTAAGGTGTCAGCAGAACTGGTTCCTTCTGAGGACTATGAATTTGAAACTTCTGTGGCAATCTCCTAGCCTCTGCTGGAAATCTTTGGCTCTCCTGGCATATAAGTGTATCATCCCAATCTTTGCCTTCGTCTTCACATGGAGTTGCCCCTGTGTGTCTGCTCTGGTCCAAATCACCCCTTTTTATAAGGATATAATATTAATTTAATTAAGGCCTACTCTAAAGACCTCATCTTAACTTGATCATATGAAAAGACCCTATTTACAAATAAGGTCACATTCACAAGTACTCCAGGCTAGGACTTTAATATCGTTGGGGGGGGGGGGTAAAATTCAATTCATAATAGTGTTTTCTTGTAGGTCCAAGAAAGACAATGAGGACCATTGGATTGGGCAGAGACATCCCTAATCCCCCTCCCTTTTCTACCCCATTGGGTGCTTTCTCATTCACCATCCCTTGAATGGGCTTTCCCAAAGGAAGGCCCCCATTGGCCTAGGGTGGAGTGGAGCTTCTGTTCATCTATTAAGGTTTTGGGCCTCGATATTAATGCTTCTGATATCCAGCCTCTGCCTGGACTTCTGATCCCTAGTAGCATAGACAAATTGTCTGTGATCTGGTCCTTTTCATTAAACTTATAGATGAGGCAATATATTAGAAGGATTAAGAACATGGGCTCTGAAGCCAGACTTTCAGCCCTGAAACTTCCCACATATGTCTCTTGGAACCAGATATATCAAGTGTCTGTCTCCTCATCTGCAAACTCATCACCTCAAAGAGTTGTTAAGATGATAAAATAAAAATAATTCACATAAAGCAGTTATAGCTGTGCCTGGCACATAGTAAATACTCGCTAAAGTTAGATGGCATAATTATTAGCCTATCTCTGGCAAGCACTGGCTCTTGGAAAGGCAGACATGGCAAGGAAGATGAGTGAAATGTCAGGATGGGGAGAAGGCCCCAAGGACAAGCAGTGTATGAAACCAGCTCCTGTATAGCAAACACCCACAGTGGGGGTGAGAGGGAGCCATGACTCAATAGAGGAGTAAATGAGATGGCAGTGAGGGGTCAATCTGGGGAAACAGTTCAGGGCCTCTTGTCAGTTTCTTTTCTGAAAGTAGAATGACCTCAGAGTGTGGGCAAGCTTGAGCCTCAGTAGGCACACATGGAGAGAGACCAGTAGTACAGGCGTGTGTGTGTGTGTGTGTGTGTGTGTGTGTGTGTGTGTGTGTGTGTTTGTGTGTTAGAGAGAGAGAGAGAGAGAGAGAGAGAGAGAGAGAGAGAGAGACAGAGAGACAGAGACAGAGACACAGAGACAGAGACAGAGATAGAGAGACACAGAGACAGAGACAGAGAGACAGAAATAAAGTAAAAGTCACCAGGAAATTCTTGGCGCTAGTACTCTATTATGTAAACTATAGACCTACTAGTAGATTTCATACTTACACTCTAGAAGACTTTGGGGGCCATCCTCACCTTTGCCCTTCCAACCTGCCCTCTGTTTTCTCAATGTCAAGTCTATGCCTTTCATCTAAAACAGCTGCCACCCTGGGCTGCTGCTGTCAGCAAAGGTACTCTGCTTGCAAAATTCTCTGTTTCATTGTCATTGTTTGGCTATTACCCCACTGCAAAGGAACAGCTCAACTAATGAGTTTAAACTATTCACTTTTCAAATATTAGGTTAAGACTATCTGAAGTTTGATCAAGATACGGTGGATAAGAAATCACTGCCCCTCCTAAAAATTTAGGTTATGATTCAAGTGCTCTTTTAAGAAGCATTTCAGAATGTTGACTGTATGCATTATCCCAGTGCCCAGCAACCGTGGCATAGCTACATTTCGGCAGTCTTTTGTGATGAGAAATGTATGTGGGTGAAGCATTTGGTCATTCAAAAAAGCACCAACCTTCTCCTGACCCTGCTATTCCCATAAGGTACCACCCTACCTCTCGCTTTCCTTCTACTCCTCAATTTGTCAAGAAGCCAGTCCATACTTGTTTCTACCACCTCACCACCCACAATCACACTGGGTTGTATAATCCCTTAACCCTTTGCATCCTCACCACCCAGCTAAGATTGCTCTTTGGAGGGTGTCATTACCGGGTGTCATTATTTTATCACCAATGGCTGCGCAATGACCTCTAACTTTCTTGAATTCTCTGTAGCATTAAATACATTGAACATTTTCTCCTCCCGAGGCTTCCTTGACCCTGAGCCACTCCGGGCTTCCTGTTTCCCCTGGAGCTCCTCCTCTGGATCCTTCTTTAGCGATTCTTTTCTGTAAATGCGGGTATATCCAAAGTGTGTGTCCTCCTATCCTTTCTTCCCTCCTTGTATCCTGTCCCTGGCTAAGCCTTGTTTGTTGGATAGAGAGGGGCCTCCAGTCAGTGGGGTTTTGAAAAGACAGAATATCCAAGGGTAGGTATAGTTAGCCCTGGCACTTTGCAGTATCTTTTTACAGGAAATAAGAGTAGGCATAAGCCCAAGCAATGCGACGTAGAAATGCTACACTTGGGTGCCATGCTTGGATGAAGCTTAGGGTAGAGGATAGGCATTGAAGTGATTAATCATAGAATAAAGGAGGAGTCCAGTGTGTAGGACAGTGTGCTTGAAGAAGCTTATTTCTGATGGTTGTGTCTAGCAGCTTCATCAGTTTTTCTTACCTTTTCGTGGGGGCGGGTGGGGGAGTTGTGGGGCAGGTGTGGGGGTGGGGGAGAAGGGGAGTAGATATTCCTAGTGTCTATTAAGATCTAGAAAGCAAAGAGCATGTATATCATTTTACCATTGTATTTCCAACACCCAGGCCAGTGCATGTCCCATAGAAGAGGCTAAATAAGTATTTACTGAAATAGTGAATGATCTGAAAGTCAGAGGAGGTAGAAGAGGGTAAAGGGGGTATAAATGGTAAAGGAAGGAGACTTGACTTTGGTTGTTGAACACACACTACAATGTACCTCCTCTTCCTTCTACCTACCCCTGCAATCACCACACTATTGTCCATGACCATGAGGGCTCTCTCTCTCTCTCTCTCTCTCTCTCTCTCTCTCTCTCTCTCGTTTTCCTTTTTTGCTCAATATTCCCCCTTCAAGGCTAATCACATACCTTAAATTTAAAGTAATTTTATGACAGGAAGACCACAGTAAGGTATAACTGCCCAGACTCTGACGAACTGGCTTGATCCAAGGATAAAATTTTAAATGTCCAGAACAAGGAGTGTTCTGAGGAAAATGACTATTCCCTGTGATATGATCTAAAATAAAAATTTTGACTTAGCCAGTGTGGCTCAGTGGTTGAGCATTGAACTATGAACCAGGAACTCATGGTTTGATTCCTGGTCAGGCCATATGTCCAGGTTGCCAGCTTGATCCCCAGTATGGGATGTGGAGGAGGCAGCCAATTATTGATTCTCTCTCATCATTGATATTTCTATCTCTCTCTCCTCCTTTCTTCTCGGAAATTAATTATTTGAGTATTGTCTTGGCAATTAATATATATATAATTAACACACACACACACACACACACTAGAGGCCCAAATGCACGGAATTCGTGCAAGGGGCTTGGCCCCTACTGCCTCAGCAGCTGCCTTGGCCTCGGCCCCCTCTCTTCTCACCACGGTAGCCACCTCTGCCTCGGCCCCCACTGCCCAGCTTTGTCCAGAATGTGGTCCAGAAGGACGTCTGGTCTAATTAGCATATTATGCTTTTGTTATTATAGATGATTCCTGTGATCAAATACATTTGGGAAATATTGTATACTCAGATTATATTGGATATTTACATGCATGTTAATATGCATTAAATGCTCTAAGAAGTCCTTCAGTAAAGGAACTTTGTCTAAACCAGGATTTTACCAAGATAATTTTATCTTTTAAATCAAATAACTTGATTTTTAAAATATGTTTTTATTGATATTTTTAGAGAAAAGAAGAGGGAAGGAGAGAGAAATATTGATTAATTGCCAAGACAATACTCAACCAACTGAGCCACACTGGCCAGGGCAAAATAATTCTATCCTTTTGTCATATATTACCTTTTTATGTTTCAGAGAAATTTAAAGATGACATTTTTGGGGACAACATCTAGAGAAATTATATCTTCAAGTGGCCCTCTGTGAATATTGTTTCTCAGAACTAAGATAGATAAGAATCTATTCACAGAGTGTTCCAAGTTATTCCTTTTGACAAGAAATTGGAGTAGAGATATTCTGTGCTGTCAATTACAAATGGACCTTTTGCTTTGATAGTCAAATGAACGGCAGGCCATCTAAAGAAAGTAAAGCGTATAATCAATCTCTGTGCCCACACCTCCCTGTAAGGACCCAAAGGCAGGCCAAATGTTGTCTTAGGAAACAGTCATGACTCCACTCTGTTTAAACCAGTGATACAGTCTGAATCAACTCAGTGGAATACAATCTGAAAATCTAAGTTAGTCTGAGCTTCATTAGTGGATTCTTCCCAAGAATTTCTATGTGCTTCCAGCATTGGTGAGGAACACACTGCTATTGTTATTGAAAACAACATCTATTGATTACCTTAGCCAATGACTCCACTCTCTACAGATTAATGTGACAATAATTCAGGATGCTTGTTTTTGCCCACTGAAACTTAAGATTTAAATCACTAGGTCAAAAAAGCCATCACCCTTTCTATCTGGGCATGCACTCCTCAGACTGACAATAGTGGGTAAGTATAATTTCCATGGGAAGTGGAAGGAGAAATGAAGTTTGTGTCCTGGCATATTCCAAGCGAAGACTCCCCTCTATAGTATGTCAAAAAATCATTAGCTAAATGAAGAACCAGTTATACACTTAGGGAGAGAGCCCTAAGAAAAGGAAGACCTAACATTTTTTATTTTTCTGTTACTAATCTCCTTAAATCTCTAAACTACTCCCTGTCCTGATTTATTAGATTTTATAAAATAAAAAAAGATAAAGCATCATATAAATGTATCAGGTAAGTGAGCTAAAATCAATTTTACATTCTGTTCTGGAGTTCATTATATTTTTGGCAGCAAATTTATCTTCCTAATTATGTTTTACTTCAGTTGAAATTAATTTTAATTGGTATTTCCTATGAACACACTGAATAGAAAGCAGGAAAATCTGTCTGAGATTAAAAATTGCCCTTGAATAATCCAACATTCACACTCTCTGTGGATGACCTTATCCACACACAGGACTCCCCCTATCCCTGATGCTCTGAAGCCTTCCCAGTCACCATGTCTCCTCCAACCTCTCTCCTGAGCGGTGCATCACATCCCAGCTCATTCTTGGGCAATTTCATCTATATGTGACACATGCAATATGATTTCATCATCTCTGTCCTCTCCCCCTTCCCTCCTCCCACACACTAATCCCAACTCAATGATTAGAACCACCTCCCATCCAACTGCCGAACCCAAATCTGGAAGCCACTCTAGATTCCTTATTCTCTCCACCATCTTTCTTGAGACTAAAATCCAAATTCTTTGGCATGGCTTTGACGGGCCTTCACAATATAGCCCAGTGTTTCCCAATGAAGGCTCTGTTGGCAGTTGGAGCACAACAATTTTCTTCTCTGTGCAGAACATCCCTCTTATTCCTAGACCCACTTACTAAATGCCAGTAACAATCCCTAGCCACGATGATTAAAAAAAAAAAAAAAATTAAAGGATACTTTACATTTCCTAATGCTCCTGGTGGGGTTATATTGACTCTAGCTGAGAATCACAAGTCTAGCCTTGCCTGCCTTTCCAGCCTCATCTCCCACTATGCTCCTCCACAGACTTGGCATTCAGCCATACAGAATGATTTGCTCTTTCTGTGTGTGCTGTGGTCTCTCAAACCAGACTGTGTGCCTTTGCATGGGCTATTTCCACTGTCTATAACACTGTCCTCTCAGCCCTCTCCTTACTCAGCCACCCAAACTTTATGCTTTAAGATTCAATTCAAACTGCTTTTTCCCTGTGAAGTCTCCGAGCCAACCCCCAATCACAGTGACCCCTCATCTCTGTAAACTCAGGTGGCAATTACTTCCTTTTGGACAATTCTAGACAGACCAAGTCTCAAAACAGCTGCCATGACCACATCCCACTTTGAGGAAAACTGCCTTCCCTGTAGCCCTGCCCTGGTAGATCAACCCTTTGAGATCTTATGATTGTATGACAACTGATAGAGGGGAGAGGTTCCAGGAGTAAGAGCAGCCCACCCATAGTCCAGTAATCCATGACTTGTCCTAATTTTAAAAGATAAACTAGGCCCATTAGATATTAGATCATCTCTCTCATTTATATTAAGAAATATAAATTGAATGAACCATTTGTCTGAACTGCATTGCTCAAAGGTCATAGGGTAAAGTGCCATGAGAAAAAGATTGTGAGTCCAAGTCTAAGTGAGCCACAAGAGAAGTGAGGAGACCAGCAGAGTCGCACATGGCCAGGAATCCTCTCCACTCTGTCCCACCTGTCCCCAGCAAGCAGCACTGGCAACAATCCGGGGGGCCTCAGAGAAGAAGCACAGAAAGAAAGCAGGGCACCAGGATTGCTGTGCAAAGGAGAGTGACCCCTATGAGCAGAGGCAATGCTTATCTGTTCTCTGCCTCCAAAGAGCTCCCAAGCCCAAATGTGACAGCTCGTCTTCCTTCTGGGCACTTCACGAACCCAAAGAGGAAAGTCTGCCTCCACACAATGATCCCCATGGTCCTGAACAAGTATTTCTGGAGCACTTTTTCTCATATGTAAAATGGATATTTGAGTATCTGTCCTGCCTGAGATCCTACTCAATGATTGACTAATTGTATGACCTTGGGCAAGTCATTTGGCCAATACAAGTTCAGTTTCCCCAATTTTAAAGTAGGATAAATAAAATCCATTTTACAAAAAGGACACAGTAGTCAAAATAGATATTGTATGTAGAAAGTGCTTTATAAACTGACTAGAGACTTGGTGCACGAATTTGTGCATAGGTGGGGTCCTGTTGGCCTGCCCCAATGGGGTCCCATCAGGCCAGGCTGGCAGCGGGGAGGGGCCATGGGCAGTTGAATGGCTGGCCCTACCTCTGATAGGGGTGTTGGGGTTAATTGGGAGTGGGGTCGGCTCGAGGATGGGGAGGGGAAGATGATGGGGCCTGGATCAGGCTGGTTGGCTGCTGCAGTGTGCATCATAGCCACTGGTTGTTCTGGTCATTCTGGTTGTTATACCATTCTAGTCACTGGGCTTTTATATGGAGAGATAATTACCATATAAATATATAAGGTTATTATTGTTATCTCCTTTTTCCAAGGCTTATAAGTATCATAGAAGATATTTTATTGGCATTTATAATTATACATGTAGCTATAGTATATTCATTAGCATTATTCTAAAATCAGACTCAATTCTATTGACTTGGTATTACTTAAATCTTAAGCTCCTTTTACACTATTTTGTAACTAAAAACTATCATTTAAGCTTGGCACTGTCAGTCAGATAAGGAATTTTTATACTTCTAAGAAACATTTATCATTTGCTTTTTTTATACTTCTGAGAAACACTTTTATCACAACACTTTGAAATCCTCTGCAGCTATAAATAAATGCCTTTTTCTGCTTACTATTCACTGTTTCAGTTTAATAATAATTGCTTTTGAACTCTTATATAAATGTGGCCAATTTTTCCAAAAATGTTTTCAAATTCTTTTGGGCACCTAGAACTCTGAGAATCCCTGAAACCTTGACGTCACTCTTGACCTTTTTCTTTTTTATCATCAATTAGTAAGGCTTGTTTTGTCTATCTCATAAATATCACTAGAATTAGTCCACTGGTCTTATCCTAGTCCAGACCATCAGTGTCTTTCCCTGGAAAGCTTGCAGAGGCTCCCTGGCTGGTCTCTTCCACTCAGCCTCCCATGCAGGCGTCATGGACAACACAGCTCTGCCGGCCACAGCCACCCAAGTTCAAGGCAGACTTGGGAAGGAAGGATATGAAGTTCTAGACGGGGTGGGTCTTGAGCATGAATAAAAGTTCTGTAGCTCTTCTTGTCCTGGTGAGAAGGGAAGAGGTCTATGCTGAGGAGCAATACAAAACAAGGGCCACTGTGTGGTTAGAAGGCTGGCCTGATTAGTGAGGTTACATTTGAAATAGTTGACACCAGAAAGTCCCTGGAAACTCTTGAGAGAAGCAACATTATGCAAAGGGGTTTTATAGAAGCTTATTCCAGTGAATTGAAGAGGAGAAACTGTGTGTGTATCGGATGGGGTTCCAAAGGGGACAGCAGTTCAGAGTTGTAGCTGTAACCTAGGAGCACTATTGTCTGACCCTAAAGCCAGTTTGCTGATTTGGTACTAAACCACAGGATTAAGCTTCCTGGTCCATTATAGTAGGCATCCAATTTCCAAGTTGGAAAAATGGGAAAAGATGGATGCAGCATATTGATCTCTTGCCTCAAGAAATATTTCACAGTAAACAACAAAAAGAACCCAGGAATTGTGGCCTCTCGGTGTCATCCATTGTGTCAAATGAAATGTCTTCACAGGGCCTGACGTTTGCTAAAGGTGACTGCTGGTACTCCCTTTGTCCGGAGGGAGCAAATGCCCTCGCAAAGAGATCGATTGCATTAACCAGGACAGAGTTCTACCTGTGCTGGAGTTAGCAGTGTTACGGTCAAATGTGGCATTATTTTAGAAACAAGCCCCAAGCAGTGAATTTAACAGACCCGAGAAATCAATGTCTATATTCCATACCTGCAATTGCCCTGTCTGACACCTGGTCACTGCAGTGTGGCGTGCAGCTGGCTGACGATCAGAGCACAAAACCCTAAGTGGAACCAAACATATTATGATGAGGCCTTCAGTGCCTATTTGTGCATAGACGTGTGGTTCTCAACCTGATTGGCAGCCTAATCTCCTGGAGAGCTTTACAAGGACGGAGATGCAGGGCTCTCACCAGAATCTGAGATGGAGCCTAGATTTATCTCCATGTCTGTCACCTTGTTTAAAAGTTCCCCATATACTTTGGAGTTGTGAGTTACTGTCTGAGAAGGTGAAACCGAAATGGTCCCATGCAAAACAGGTGCGCACAGGGACATTTCCGGGGTCCCAGTCAAGCTCGCCCATTTTTTTTTGATGGACAGAAGTATTGATATTCACAGATATTCTGGGATTACCATGCTCTCAGAATCTCTAAATTCATCAGTGCATAAGAAGATCAGCCTCCATGGTTTTCTTATTGCTGTTCCAATGTAGTACCTTTCCCAAAAACGTCAAGAGTGTTTTCGGAAGTGAAGGTGAGCCCTCACTCCACTGCCCAGAGAGAGAACTGGAAACTCTTTTTCTTGCAGTTCTCATTGTAAAGTCAGCTGTCATGTACATTCTGTGCTCCACCCAGCAGTGCCCATCCCTTATTGATCCCTCTTAAAAAAAAAAAAAAATGAGAAGGGGACAGGAATAGTTTCTGGAACTGAGGGAAGAAGTAGCCTCCCAGGAACAAAGTCACAAAGGAGCTGCTGAATTCCCGAAGTAGGCTCTATTGAATCACAACACAAAAAGGGAGGCGAATTCAATTAGCAAGTGATGTCTTCTCTTAGAGTAAACTCGCACTAGTAAGGATGGGGGACTAGGATTGGGGCCCAGACTGCAAACAGAGGAAATACTGGCAATTCTTGGAGTCTGTCACCCTAAGGGCAGTGGCTGTTCAGGTTTGCATTATTTATTTAAAAGTTAGCAAAGTGCTAGGCCCCTTGGGACATAGAGCTGTGTTCATAAGATAAAGTACGCTGATAAAACATGGAGAAAGGAAAGGGAGAAAAATATTCTTCGGGGAAGTGGGGATCTAAAGTACAAAGGTTAAGAGCTTTAGGGGAACGTTTCACATTCTGGCTTTTAAGTGAATTGAAAACACCATTCCTGAAAGAAATGCATCTTGAGAATGCACTCCGTGTGGAGCAGGGAGTTCTTACGAGACCCTTTTGGGGGAAGGGAGGTTGGTTATTTAACATCCAACATGGTGTCTTGTATGTAATACAATAGAAGCAGAGAAATGGTTATTGAGTTGAGCATTATTTCAGTATAGATTGGGGTCATATTTTCACTCTCTATAATTTGAAAAAGATACTCAGTATATTAGAGCTGATCCTTTTGATGTTGATATTGTCAAACATCTTATGCACAGACCCAGGGCCTACTCTATGTCCATGAGATGCTCAGGTTCTTCCTAGGCCTTCCCTCTCCAGCGGTCCCTGAGCAATCTTGAAGAAACCCAAGGGCTTGTGGAGAATGGCGTGGAAGCCTCCAATCTAGCATCTCTGACTTTATAAGGATGAAAGGAAAATTTAAAGAGTGTGGAAGGTGGAGCCACACTTTTTGCACCATTCTTAGGTGAAGCCCTACTAGAAGGGCTTCCTTTTTGCTTCTCTCCCATGTGTGTGGAGGTTCTGTCTTGGACCTGTGAGGTACAGCGAAAAAAATCATGGGTTTGGGATCAGACAAACCTGGGTCTGAATGATGGCTCTGCACCCATTTGCCCTATATTCTTGGCAAATTGCTTAATCTCACTGAGCCTCCACTTCACTTATCAAGCGGGAATAAAATGCGCATTTAAATCTAAGCAAGGTATGGAAAGTGCCTGCCATGCGGTCTGGACTTAGTCTATGTGAATGCCCTCTTCCAGGCAGGCAATTGAATATCTGAACACAGAGACAAGAGAGGCAGAAAATACTGTCATAATAATAGTAATGATCATAGTACATAGCACTTTCTATATGCCGTGCCCTGTACTTGGCTCATCAGTATGTTAACCCATTTAATCTTTGGAACAATCCCATGCCATGGGTATTATTTTTTATCCCCCCTTTCCAGGGAAGGAATTGAGGCACAGATTGGTAAATCGAGGTCACAAAGATAACAGGCAGAGGAGGTGGGATATAAATTCTGGTGACGTAATTCAGAATCATGCTTTTAATTGACATACTATTTCTGCAAAGGTGTGGGATATGAGGCAATGTTGGAACAATGTGGGGAGTGTGGTGGGGCGGGGCGGGGGAAGGAACTTGGTTGGTTTGGGTGAGATGATCTGGTATTAAAGAGTCAGAAACATTGGAAAGCAGGTAGTTCAGAGTTCTAGAGGAGAACCTGACTGCTCTCTGGATGGATGAATAGATAGATAGATAGACAGATAGATAGATAGATAGATAGATACTTTAGTTTTCCAAACTGTCATGCATTGAGTACTTGTTGTATGTTGGTACTTTCATGCATTCTCTTTTTTCTTTTTTTCTTTTTTAACATATTTTATTGATTTTTTACAGAGAGGAAGAGAGAGGGATAGAGAGTTAGAAACGTCGATGAGAGAGAATCATCGATCAGCTGCCTCTTGCACACCCCCTACTGGGGATGAGCCCGCAACCAAGGTACATGCCCTTGACCGGAATCGAACCCGGGACCCTTCAGTCCCCAAGCCGAGGCTCTATCCACTGAGCCAAACCGGTCTCGGCCTCATGCATTATCTTAATCTTCACAACAGAATCCTATAAGATAGGGCTGTTATCCAGAACCTTCATGGTAAAATAACTTGCTCACAGCCACATGCTCACTAAATAGTGCTGGTATGTGAAACAGCTGGTGGGTCTTTACAGCTGCATGGAACCCCTACTGTTTTTTTCCTCTACTAGCTATAAAGGTGCTTTTCATAACTACCTTCAACTCATTTTACCCACCAGCCCTAAAGTCATCTCTAGATTCTTCACTTGTGGTCTCTCAGGCCTCTTTTCTAAATTTACAAATGACATCTTAATGTTTCCCTTTGCCAGGGAGAGCCTCTCCCCGTGGCCGTGGGACAGCCCTCTTTAAACATCTGACCTCAACCCCATCGTCAGCCTTTCCCGTGGCAGTGGCTCAAATCACCCCCCCCCCGCCCCCATGAACAACTGCCCTCGTGGAGCAGAAATGACGAGTAAGAGGAGTGGTGCAGGCCCCTCGCTGGGAGCTCTAATAGGCTCGCCCAGGGCCCAGGAACTTACTGCCACATCCACACGTGTCCTCTTCCAGGGCCGACCTCACGGAAACAGGCACAAGAATAGCTGCAGACAAAAGCCAGGGTGACACTGAACTCACTCTCTAAGGAGAAGCCTTCCTCAGAAGGCCGCCACATTCTTGATTAAGGGCAGCAAGCCCAAGGGGAGGAATGGATTTAAAAAAACATTTCTTTATTTTTTCATTTCAAAGCTAGTGAAATTAATGTATATATGCTCCCCAGGGCTCTTTTTTATTTTTTAAACCGAGCCTTTAGTTTGGAGACTCAGAGTGAAGAACCATTACTATACATACACAAAGCCTGCTCCTTTCACTAAGGCAGGTTCCTGTGCTGCAGAGGAGGGCAGAAAGTGCTGATGCCACCTATTGTCTAAACCAGGCGAGGAAACGGGGAGCCCTGCCCCGGAGCCGGCCACTCACCTTCATTCTCATAATCAGTGTGCAGTCCCAAGGTGTTTACTCGATTGATTAGATTCCAAACGTTTTAAAGACAGAGCGAGTTTGTTTTTTTTTTTCTTCACCTGGTTAAAAAAAGACCATTTGTTTTAAGCTTAGGATGCTGAAGAGTAGAAACTCTGGCGACATGTCCATTTCTGTGGGACACAGGGGCATTTCCTCTGCGAACCCAGCTTTCTTTTCTGTTGCCATAAACGTAATTCTAGTTGTTGTGTGTCAAAGTGTATACTCCCGCTTTGGAGCATCTCTTTAACTTGAACAGCGTAAGTGAAATCACCCAAGTGTATGGCCTCACTGGTATTATGGCTTTTAAAATATAAGCCCTTCCCCTTTATTCCTCTTGTCATTAACTGGTAAATTACTAATTTATTTCTTATTAGAATTTATATAGTTTGCAGCAATTAAGAAGAAAGGCATAATTGCCGACGAACCCAGAGCACTATTTAAATCACTTCCTTGTTGACAACATGTTTCTCTTTCCTCAAACTGAATGTCACTGAAATCTGGCGCGTGCAGCACCCTCGTGGACGAGCGCACTGCACCTGTCACCTGGGCGCTCACATTCTGCTGAGGATCAATTTACATAACCTCGTTTAATGGTTCATAAATCATACCCATTAAGCCTCGGCTCACAGGAACCGAGGGTCCTAATTTATGCTGCCTTTCAGAGCAGAAAATTGGGAGGCTGGAGCCTGCGGATAAAGAACCCAGGTCTTGCCTTTGATTGTTGATTGTGATGGTAAATGTATGGATGATGAGAACAGATTTTCACTTTATTGATTTCCTGCCAAAGCACAGCATGCCGCATTGTGAAAGGGCGCCTTTTGGCAGCAGTGCTAACAGTGGCAGTTGTTGGGAAGCCCTTTGCCAAGACGAGGTCTAAGACAATGCAGGGTGGTAAATACTGAAATCATATCAAGCTGACATGTTTTTCTTTAAAAGGAAAAAAAAAAAGGAATCTACCTTTTAGAAATCAGTGACCTTTTCTCCTCAGCAGCACCTCTCCTCACCCCCCAAAAACATTCCAAGCCAAGAACTGGGTCAAGCTGGTTTGAAGACATGAAGCAATAATGCTTCCCACCCTTTACCCGAAGTCACTTGCTGATGGAGACTCCTGTGAAACCCTGCAGATGTCTGGAATCCTTCAGACAGCGCCGCGGCGGCCGGCGCGCTCCGCGGAGCCCAGCGCAGCCTCCGCTCTGTCTTCTGCCCTGTGCTGCTTTTGGGTTCAAAACCGGAAGCACCATTTTTCTCCCTATTTCATTTTTTCCCCTTTAGGTCAAGACATTGTACCCAACTGTATATAGTGCTCTGCAAAATGCAATATAGAAAAGGTCATCTTCTTACAAGTGCTTGGGCCGGATTTCAGAGCAACCAAAGTGGTCCCAAGATCATTCTCCAGATGAAAAACGTCTTCTAAGAATTGCGGAGGCATACTGATTGCTGAGGCATACTGATTCCCTTCGCAGCTCAGCCCAAGAATAGATGTTGTATATTCTCATTTTAGCTTGTTTTCAAAATTTCTGATACACATGGTGATTTTTCTGATAAAATGTAGTGCCATTCTCCCTGCCCATCTCTCTCCTCAAGGCAGAGTTTTCTGAAAGACTTCACTTTTGTTCCAGGTTGTGGATATTGCTGCGGAGGCTTATGTGGTGTGGGTTCCTCCCCACTCCCTTTAGGTCCTAAACCTGCCTTTGAGAAAGCTGGATGGAGCCAGGCAAGAGAATCAAAGCAAGGGTGGTGATCACTTCTGTCTGCTTTTCCATCCAACGTGAAATGTTTCCAGCTTTGTGTCTGATCCTTTTTCCATAGGGAAATTCAATGGCATCTCTGTCTTTTCTGTTACCTGGGAGGGTTTATACCTACAGGTCGTTACTTAGTGTTACTAACAGACTGTAAGCGAACGTGTGGAGTTGAAGCATACCTGGAGCTTACCTCTACTCTCCTGGTAACAGAACCCTACTTTCCCAGGGGAGCTCTTTTATAGGATGAAGATGGGTTGACCCTGTCCCCCACCTCCATCTAAAAGGATAGGCCCACAAGCCAGGCCTGGCCAAAAGAAGGATAGCCAGGCTGCTGGCCCAGTGGTGAGTTCCAGAATGGGCACCAGACATGACTCCGGGAGTTGCCTGGAATCGCTGTCAGAGAACACTATCCTGTTCTCCGGAGTTATCAATCTGGTAGAGTCTGTCCAAGAAATGAAAAGAGGGTGATAGAGTTGTTGATGTTTTTTTAAAAAATATATATTTTATTGATTTTTTTACAGAGAGGAAGGGAGAGGGATAGAGAGCTAGAAACATCGATGAGAGAGAAACATTGACCAGCTGCCTCCTGCACATCCCTACTGTGAATGTGCCCGCAACCAATGTACATGCCCTTGACCAGAATTGAACCTGGAACCTCTGTCTGCAAACCAACACTCTATCCACTGAGCCAAACCGGTTTTGGCTAGAGTTTTGAAGGTGTCATTTAAGGCCCTGGATCCAGCCATGTCTAAAGGAAGATGTGCCTCTGGACTTGCCAGTTTTATGACTCATACATTCTCCTCTGCACGCCCCCCCCCCCTTTATTTTATTAAGCTGGGTTTCTATAACTTGCTTTAGTAGTTCTGTTTAATATGAAAAGGAGTTTAGTACACAAAAATGTGGTGGGAAATACAGAGCTTTGCTGTGCTAGCAGTGAGAAGATCCAGGTTTCTGGAGCTTGAAGTTGTCGCTTAGGCTCACTAAGTTTCAGTTTTCTCATTTAAAAAAGGAAGTGCTGTATTGGAGGATGTGTAATACCCTTTCCAAATCTACACTGAATTCATTTATCTATTCATTGACTTATTCAGTCATTTAACAAATATTTATTGAGAGCCCATTAGACTGGCCCTGTCTAGGGACTGAAGATACAGAAATGAGCAAAATAGAAAAATGTCCCTGTCCTCATAGCGTTACCGGTAATAGAGACAGACACACAATTAAAGACATGTCAGGGAAGGTGTTGAAACTTTAAGTAGTTCTTTACTTATTTATAGCTATACAATAAACCTCTTTGTATTTAGTGATTTAAAACAACCAGCGTTTCTTCTTCCCACAGTTATGTGAGTCAATCATTAGGTTTAAGCTCAGCTGGGAGGTCCTTCTGGTCACCTTGCCTGGTGTTCTGCACTTGACTGCAGTCATCCGGCAGCTTGCCTGGGGCTGGGGAGTGTAAGGTGGAGTTACTCGGTGTCCAGGCCTGGACCAAGTGTGTGCACTCCATGAGAACCAAGGCAGAAGCTGCAAGTTTCTTGAGGCCTAGGTTTTGAAACCCACCTAGGTCAGTTCTGCCACTTGTTTTGGTCCAGACTAATGGCAAGGCCAGCTCAGATTCAAGGACGGGGAAAAAGGTTCCACCTCTTAAAAGGAACTGTAAGATAGCGAGTCCTTATTTTTCAATCCACATAGGTAGGATGGCCAGAGAAAGCCTTATTGAAGAAATATTTGTGTAAATACCCGAGGGGTTGAAGGACAAGGGGGAAGAAGATTCCAAACAGTAAGTATAGCCCTGAGGTGGAAGAAGAACATTTAGGGAGCAGGAAGACCAGGCCAGTGTGGCTAAAATAAAGTGAGCAGGTAGCAAGATGACCTGGGAGAGGAGGAGCCCAGTAGCTCAAAGTGAGGATGGGGAGCTGGGCCTTGTAGAGGGCTTAAGGTCTCTGTCCTTTCCTTTGAGACAAAGAAGGGACCACTGCAAGATTTTGAGCAAAAGAGTCATAATTTGACTTACATACTGGATGAGGACCACTCTATATGTTGTGTTTTGGATTGATTAAAGGGGCCAAGTGCAGGAGGAAAAAGAATAAGAAATAAGCTCAGAAGGTAGTTTGGAACCAATCTGTGGAGGACCTAGAATGCCAACCCCTGGCTTGGTATACTACTGGGTTTCCTTCATTTGGGACCCAGAATTTCTTATCATCCACAAAGGAAGAAAAGAAAGACAAGAAGTGGGGACTCATTTCAGTCTATGAGCCATATTCACTATTTCAGAAAGTTTAACTAAAACATTGCATTTCTTTCCTTTCACCTTTTCCTTAGAAAAGCCTTGGTTAGATCATAGCAATAGTAAACTTGGCTTGACTGTCACTGGCATCATAGACATTAAGGGGAGGTGATTAGAACACTTAGCTTTGATATCAAACCTACAGGCCACGCAGTCACTGCAGAGAGAGCATTTCACAAAGACCTATGACAGGGATACCTAGTAGCAAACAATGCTTATGTATACTTTCTTAACTTCATTGCTTTTTCACATTATGGAGTATTAATTTTATAATATTACTGTGCAACCCTAAAACAATTGGCTATTGATGAAAACTGGACTCAATACTGAAGTGGAAGTTTTGCCAACATTTACTAAAAGCTATTTGTTTAGTACACAGGAGCTTTCAAACCATGATATTCACAGGCAGGATGTATGTTGATTGCTTTTAAAAGTAACAATTGAAGACACAAGTCTTTTATTGCAATTCTTTTTGAACCTAAATGGGGCATAAGCTACCTATATACCTAAAGAAGTAATATGCAAACTAGATAGGATGCTGTAACTGCTCAGGAGGAGGCTGCACACACAGGTGGGTGGGAGGGGACTGAGTGCATGGTGAGGCAGCCACAGATGGTGCAGGCCCACAGAGAACAGGGCCTGCCAGCCACACACACTGGCAGTCCCGCTTCTGCATGTGAGTTACAGAGGAAATACCTTTTCATTGGCTAAACTCCCTGTACAGCACTCCCAGTGTTCTTGGTAACTTGGGTAATAAGAATCCAGAAGGTGATCTAGGGTGTTTCCACCACACTCCTGGAGGGAAAAAAAATGGAGGGGCTAAGAAATGTCATATCCTGCCCTCGCCAGTTTGGCTCACTGGACAGAGCCTCAGCCTGCCAACTTCAGGGTCTGGTTTAATTCTGGTCAAGGGCATGTACCTAGGTTGCAGGCTCCTCCCTGGCCAGGGCCCAGGTCAAGGCTCATGCAGGAGGCAACCAATCCAAGTGTCCATCTCACACTGATGTTTCTCCCTGTCTTTCCCTCTTTCTTCCATGCTCTCTAAAAATCAATGGAAAAATACCCTCAGGGAAGATAAAAAAAAAAAAAAAAAAAAAAAAAAAAAGAAAAGAAAAGAAAGAAATGTCATGACCTATGAAAGAGACATCTTGAAAATGCCTAAAGAAAGTTGTCATTTTTTCGTGGTGAATGGATTGGAGTCCATGTTGATGAAAATACCTTGGTGGCTGCAGCGGCTGGCAGTGGCAGCAGCAGCAGAGTGATGGGAGTGGTGCCTTCCCCTGATCAGCCTGGTCGCCTTCTGCAGAGGACAGTAGGACATCCCCTGAGGGCTTCCAAATTAGAAAGGGTGCAGCTGAGGGACTCCCCCCCCCCCCCCCCCCCCCCCCCGCCCCATGCACAAGTTTCATACATCAGGCCTCTAGTAAGTAATAATGTTCCATATTTCTCACTTTTAGTAGTTATATAGTTTTGGTATTATTGGGAAGGAAAGGGAGAGAAAACACTTTTCCTGATTTAATTTTGAACTTTTCTATGACCTATTTCTTAGAGTCATTAATCTGATGAAAAGTGTTTCCAAGCTACAGAAACTTTCAAAGGTCATAAATATCCAATAATCAGAGATTAGTTTATATACTATAGGACATCTATAAATCTGATATTATAAAATGTTTATTAAGTGAACAAATTTAAATTTTAAAAGCATAGACATGATGATAACATTTTTTTAACATGTGTGCATGAGAGTTAATGTACATATATACTTAGGAAAAAACAAAAAGCACATAAAATGTAGAGTAGCCAAAACCGGTTTGGCTAAATGGATTGAGCATCTGCCTGTAGACTGAAAGGTCCCAGGTTCGATTCCGGTCAAGGGCATGTACCTTGGTTGCAGGCACATCTCCAGTAGGGGGTGTGCAAGAAGCAGCTGATTGATGTTTCTCTCTCATCGATGTTTCTAACACTCTATTCCTCTCTCTTCCTCTCTGTAAAAAATCAATAAAATATATTTTTTTAAATGTAAAGTAATTATTTATAATTGGTGAAATATAGGAACTTTATTCTAAAAATGTATCTATATTTTATAGATGTGTATAATTAGCATATGTTGTTTGTGTAATTTTTACTGCTCAACACAAGAATTAATAGAGACACAAATATGACAAAGTTACTTTTTGTACCAGACATTAGGCAAGATGGATCTTAGCAAAAGGCACCCTGAGACCCTTCTAAGTGGTTCCTTCAACTACTGTGTCTGTCTGGGAGTTGAGGGATGCCTTTTGGTCATCCTTGGTCTCAGAATGACATTTAAAAAATTTAATGTAAAATTTTCAATTATAGTTGACAATGTTATATTAGTTTCAGGGACAGATTGAACATTTTCCCCCAAAAAACACCATAACATAATCAAGAAATGGGGTTCTAAGAAATCCAATTTGTGAAACCTGATCTAGTCATTTTCAAAATTACAAATCACTGCCATCATTAAGAGCTTTCTAGAAAGTACTTTTTACAATGACTGATTAAATACATTGGAGTGGTCAGGAAAGGACTGACAGAGGTAAAGAAGGTGAAGAAATGTTAATGGAAATTGTAACTGAGCAATTTGGAAAATAGAAAGCCATTTCTTTTTTGTCCTTATAACTTAGGTATAAACCAGCATAACATCATGTCAATAAGAGATTTGGTTGCATCTGCTAGGTTGCACTCTAAAACTTTTCTTGAGGTGGATTTATAATAATGAGAATTCATCTCTCTCTCTTTTGCAATAGAAGCACATCATTAGATTTGGATTTACTTATAGCCCTCTATATTCATGAGTTAGTTCTCTTGTTATCTCCAAAATCTGGGGAGTGTAATTATGGGTTTCCCTGAATCAAGAGGCTAAAGAAACATCTGTAAGTCTCAGGAGTTGCAGGAACAGTACCAAAATAAGTTTCATATCCTTACTCTCGGGGCTTTCACTTAGCACATTAGCACTATGTTTAGTAGTACCTAATAAATAACATTTCATATTGGTACAGGTATTATTTCATTAATGTTGATTTTCTGTGATCATGGGAAATGCATTCTTTCTCTGTAGGGAAGGGTTTTTAGTCAGTTGATCATGTGTGATTGTAGAGGCTTGAGAACATTGAGCTGTCTTGTGTTTCTCTTTTTAAATCAAAGTAGCCTTGATATCATTTAGCAATTGGATGATATTAAAAATCCCAACACAGCATAGCTCTTCTATTGAAATTGGACTGATTTCTTTAGAGACCATCTGATCTCAGTAGCTACCTGCAAAAAAAATCCACTGTACCTTGAAAGAAACTAAAATTAATGGATTTTTTTGAAAATATAAGCTCTCAGTTTTTTGAACATGAATATATCCCTTGTCCCAGTAATTTGCATCTAAAAACAAAAGTGAAAGTGTGCATGTCTACACATATTTTAAAAATTCCAATACTTCACTATTGTGATGAACTTTTTTATTTCTTTTTTTACTAAAGAGAATTGCCATATTTCATACATGATAAGATTTTCTTTTTTGATGAGAAGTATCTCATCAATCCATAAACCCAGACTTCTCCAAATGCATACCCTTTAAAAAAATGTGCATAGTTTTAAATAAAGAATTATCACATGCTTATGATGTGCAGAAATTAAGAGTCCCTCCAATTTTATGTTAAAGTTTTAAACTAGAATATATGTCCTTCTCTTGAAGCAACTTGAACCCAAACCATAAAATTTCAAGACATTTACAATAAAAATAATTATATTATGGTGATGATTCAAGTAATAAAATAATTCATTATAGGGTCATTTAAATTAGTGACCTCTGAAAAATGTAAAGCAATTTAATTTGAAAACATTTTGTACTTTTTAGAAATAGATCTATTAGAGGGAGCAGGATCTCCCAAATCTCAGTCTTTTGTAAATCACATATTTTTGCCACATCTGCACATTAGTGGTTCATCATTTACTTTTTGATTTTCTTTTAAAAATCTTTCAACCAAAATCTTTCCCTTTTGCTAATATTTTTAACTTAAGACTTATCTGAAGAAATAATGTTCATAATATTATGGTTTTGATATATTGATCATTAATTTTCTGATATAAAATAAAGTTATATCCATTAAATAAATATATTTATGCATATAACACTAAAAAACAGTGGTAAATGTAACCCAGTTTGGGAATACTGGCATCAATACTCTTTCTCTGTGATGACTAATTTTATGTGTAAACTCACCTGGGCAAAGGGATGCCCAATAACCGGTAAAATATTATTTCTGGGTGTGTCTGTGATGGTGTTCTTGGAAGGCATTAGCGTTTGAATCAGAGACTGAGAAAAGAAATCCACCTGCATTGGTGAATATATGTTTGTATCATTTCAATTTTTTGAACTATGTGATTATATTGTTTACTGAATAAGTAAAATCCAATCATAAACTAAGGAAAACATAGGAAGATTGTCTCTTTGAAAGGAATGGGAGGCAGGAGGCAGAAGGACTTGCAGGTAGCTCTGTGTCAGTCATTTTCAACACAAGGTGGGGGAATTATCAAGCAACTCTTTTGATGGACAGGATGTGGCCATCTAGAGTCTGGAGGTCAACCTCAAAGATACGAGAACTTATTTCGTATCTTGCCTATTCTGACCCTCATTCCCAAACAGGTATTTGGGCCCAGAGTTACTCCTTCACTAGTGGGATACAGAAGGCATTTTGTACTTAGGTTACAGGCTACTTACCTACAGTTCTGGGATGCATAAAACCTGGGCCTGTCTATAGCTGGGCCCAGGGTACAGACCAGTTCTAGAGTAAGTAGCCATAACCTGCAGCTTCCCCTGCTAATTTCACAGCCCCTGGGGGTCCTACTGTTTCTAATGTGCTTTATGTGCTGATATGTTTGTAAGCAGGAAGTGACTGGAAAATGTGACTCATGTATCTGTATATGTAATCTATACATATAAAAGCCTAAGTGATCGGCCACCTGGCTGACTGGCCAACCGGCCAGTAGCTATGATGCACACTGACCACCAGGGGACAGACACTCAACACAGGAGCTGCCAAGTGACAGGAACTTTGCAGAGTGCCCTCTTGCACTCTGGGACCCCTGGGGGGATGTTGGACTGCTGGCTTCAGCCTGATCCCTGCAGGCCAGTCTGAGAGACCCCACTGGTGCACTCATGCACCAGGCCTCTAATGTTTATATAAATACACTCAGTTCTTGGTTATTGGCAAGTAAAATTATCTACCTGGCAAAGATGGAGTCAGTCAGAAGAGGGTTGGAGCTGAGTATAGAACATTTGGATATGTGCACAAAAAGATAAAAGAGTAGAGGAAGAAGATGGAGGGAGGGAGATTGATTGCACACCAGAAACATAGAAAGGGTTCTCTTTTCACTAATCCGGATATGGAGAGGTCAGATTAGAGGCCTTGAAATGTTAGGGGTTGGAAGGACATTAGGAATAAATTAGTGGAACTGCTTTAGTTTGGAATATGGAAATTGAAAATAAAACATCCATGTGGTAGGTGGGGGAAGGTACATATATGCGCACAGATATAACATGTATATTATTATCTACTTACACAAAAATACACCATGGAATGCCTTTTCACTTTTCAGGCAACTTAATTTACTGCCACTTTCCTTTAAAATATTATTATTCATCCTCATAGCTTAAATGAAACATGAATATCAGGCTTCTATGTTTGTTTATTATTTTAAATCAACCCTCAAACACTGTGAAAATGGTTTCATTTCCCTCAAGAATTTCCCCTACCCTCCCCCCAAAAATCAATGATGACTGAAACCAGTAATGACTATTTTCTATTTCTTTCCCTAAGTAATTGACCATTAATTATAATATCAATAGGCAGTGGGTAAGAAAAACAGACCCATATTAGGGCTACATTTCATTTGTAACTGTTTTGTATATATCATAGATCTCTAATATTGGGCTATTGTAACCCATGATGAATTATTGTAAGCATGTCAGCACATGGTGGAAGTCAAGTACATTCAAATACTACTCAGTCAGAATTGAATTTGGCATGATAGTCTCATAAAAGGGGGCTCAATTGAGAGTTTCCACTTGCCTGCTCTAAACTTGTCACTTGTAGGTGCTAAAGAGCTTGTTGTGTTGGTTTAATTAGTCAACAAATCGGTCCTTACTTGATTGCGTGGTCGTATCACATATGTTAACACTTCAGTGTTTGATGGAGATATTAACAAGTGACAAGAGTCTCTTGGTCCGTGGACTTTAAAGAAGAGAAGCTCTTCTATATTATTTCATTTGGCCCTGCCAATATTTATTAGATCATGCAGCCCGCACACTGCCAGTTAGAGAAAGACAACACAAACGTTTTTTCAGGGTTATGCTCATCTGTAACCCAAAGAAGGGTCACTGAACAATCGATGTGAGAAGAGCATAAGTAAGATAAGTGTTTTCTTCTCCCGCTTAGAAATTCATTATTTGATACAGTTTGCCTCAGACCTCCTCTGAGCTTTTTTCACTTAAAGATAATTTATAATGAGAACAGAGAGGTTCTTGAAAATGCTATAGCAACTGAAGCTGAATGATACCACACTGGTGCAAGACGCCGAGCCACCAGAGGCTGGTAAAGAGGACGTTTGCATTTATATGAGGAACTGCATTAGCTAACATTCATCCATGGTGGGTAAAATCCTGATATTATTAGTCAATAAGAGATTCAAAGAAAAAGATTCAATAACCAAAATGTTTATCCACAGGAATAGGGATATAAGATAAAAAGTTAGTGCCCTGAAATTTGTAAAATACCTATCTATTCATTTTTTTTTTTTTCTATAGCAGAACAAACAAAAGGGCCATGTTTGCTTTGAGGGACAGGCTTCATTTGTTCTGTCACCATTCTGTTATGGCTTTTACCTGTGCACCGGCAAGAACCGGGTCTCCATGCCATGTGCAGAGATGGCATGGACTACCAGATACTTCATTTTGGCTGGACATTGCCTTGAAAACAACTCATCATTTAAAAATTGTCAACAATGACTTGACCAGTGAATATGGCAGGATATTAAATTATGAGTGAAGGTTTTTTTCTGTCAGAGCTCTCTAGCAAGACATTTTAAAACACATTTTATTTTTATCTTTCTTGTAAAACTACCTGGAAACCCCGGAGATCCTGTCTCCTTGCCTCACAAAGGCTGCAGTGGGCCACCCCACTCTGTAAAAAACTCACAGTAACTTACCTATTCGGTGGTCACCAGGCTGCTGCTCAGAGACCAATACTTATCTCTTCCTCAGCCTCCACCACATGACTCCCACAGGCCCGCCTCAGTCCACTCACTTGTCAGCCAACAATCGACATGGCAAAGCACTGGGAGGAGGTGCACTTGAATAGTGGCATGCATATAGTCTCTACACAAACAGTCTCTGCACACACAACTTTGGAGAGCATAAGTAGCCTTAGGTTAAAGGAAGTTTTTAAATAAAAAATAAGAAATACGCTTCAGATATTTATAGCATCTTTCTTGGCCTCTTCATTTTAACCAAGCCCTGGGGTTGGAGCAGGGGTAATGTCCATATAAAGCCGTTTCCACTCTAAGGTCAGCACAGAGATGAAGAGGAGGAAGGCACTCTTTCTTGCTTACTTTCACCCCAGCTTTTTCTTAGCCTAAGGGCCAAGTAAATCACCTCAAAACTTCCTCATCCCATCCCCCATCTTCATAAATGCTTTTGCATTAGAGTTACAAATCAACTCTCAGAGTCAGCCAGTCAGATTTTACTGGGGAGAAGGCCTTCAATGAATGCTCGTTGATTAAGTGATTGATTGACTAGAGTAAATTATGAGTGTTAGTCTAACCAATAGAAATAAAAATAATTTGACTGAGTGACTGCAAGTAGTGAAAGGTTAAAAGGAGCAAGATGAGATACACTGTACAAATTTATGTTAAGGATGTAAAAGTTTTGGCATAACATTTTCTCTTGAGGAGTAGGAGATGGGAAATGGGTTGGTTGGTCTGCAAAAGACATAGATATCTTCAGTGCAAGAATTTTCCTGCACTGAGCTCTAAAGAAAAAAGAAGAAGAAGAAAGGCAAAGGAAGCAGAGAATGGAAAGGCATTTGATGTGAGGTGGAGAGGAGGATTAGGGGGAGGGGGCGGGGAGGGAGAGGGGAGTAAAAGCTGCTATAAGGGAAGCAAAAGAAGGAAGAAGGAAGTAGGAACTTGTGTGACTTAAGTCACAAACTCCCAGAGCTTTCAATAATTTGTTATCACCACAATGCTATAAAAAAAAATCCTTAGAAATGGAGATTTGTGTATTTTTAAAAATTATTGGGAGGAATTATGAGGACCTTCCTACATACTTTTTGTAATTTTGTGATGTTGGAATTTCCTATAATCAAAATGGAATTGATTTTATAGTCAGAAAACAATTCAGGAATATTAAATTTAAAAAAGAATTATTGGAGCTGTGACTCTTCTCAAAGAAAAGAAAAGAAAAATATCAGCCCACCAGGTTTAGCAATGTAATAGCAAGCTATAGATATTAAAACTATTTTCAGTTCATTTAGAATGTTTACTGCAGTGGCCAGGAAGATTTTGGTCTCATTAATCATACCTACTTTCAAAAAATTTTGCTATCACCTTCAGTTCTAAGAGATTGTTGCTTGCCTCCTCAAACAAGGACAAAGCCATTTTTCCTGAACTGATCGAAGAATCTTATTTAAATTATTTTTCCAGTCCCATACTTCTACATGATGGGAAACTGTTTTTAAAAGTGAAATGGGCTCACAGAAAGTAGGTCCGTGTTGCCTGGAGTAAGGGATGGGGGAAGGGGGACATGGGAACAATTGGGTGATGTTCTATATGGGGGGGGGGGGGGTGTTACATGACTCTATACAGTTGTCAAAATTCATATCTCAATAAAGCTATTTTTTAAGTAGCTTTAAAAAAAAAGTGAATTTTCTGGGTGATCATTTACAAGAATATTCCAAATTTCTTTAAGGGCCAGGAGTATTCTTTTTTCAAATGTCCTAAACTCTTAGTACCCAAGAGTTATAGATTGAAAAGCTAAAAGGGCCTTATATACTTAAATGCCATTTTTATCTCTTTGAAGCTAGCATAAAAGAAGAAAAGAAATACATGTTTCAAATTACAGATTTTTATTTTAGTAATTCTCATGGCTCTTTTTCTCCTTTGAGTTCCCTTAGAGGTATCCTCCTTCTGGTATTGATATTTGGATTAAGACAAATATCCACCCATTCATTAAAACTTTCTCTCATATAAAGGAATTCAATTTTTTTTTTTTTTTGATTGGTGCTAGACTCACAGACAGACAGAAATAGGCTGCCATTCTTCCATTTGATAGCCAGACGCTGCCAGTTGTAGCCGGGGCAGTCATGCTGTTAAATTAGGTCTAATGAAGGAGTAATTGCTTTAGATATAGTGAACCGTTTCAAAGAAAACAAGGATTCTAATTGATTTGCAATTTGTTTGGCACGTTGCATTGTCTGCGGCTATTGATTAGTCTTCTGGGTTTCACACTGCATGTGTTTCCCTTTATTAAGGGAATAGCAGGTTACTGATTACTTTCTTTCTGGGTTTAATGTAGCGGTTAATGTCTACTTTGTTCTTGTGTCATGTCACAGGCAAGGGAGGAATAATAGGCAAGTGGGTGGCCCTTTGCTTAGCAACTTCCCCGCTGCTCTGAGCTGTGTGCTGCGAGACAGGCTGAAAAGCAGATCAAGAGAAAGGGTTAGAATAGCAGGACTCACAAGTTACGGCCTGAGTCAGGCCGGAGCCCTGGCTCGAAACTTGGCTTTCCCCTCCCAGTCAAAGCGGAGCATGGGACGGAGCAGCTGGAGGTGGATTTGTTCTTGTTTCCCTCGATGGTCTGTGGAGAGGATGCGAATCTCTGCCCGTTGGTTTGCTTAATGGGCGTGCACCCTGACATGGGAGCAGGAAGAGGATACTGGAGGTGAAGGCATTCGGGCTCCTTTAACCCTTTGGAGAGTGACGTTTTGTTGGCACCGGGGAAGCACTTGTTGCCTAGGTGTAGATATGATCCTCAAAATGGCTCTTATGTTTATACCAACCGCAGGGGAGGGAGGAAAGTTCTCAGGGCTGCAGTCACTTCATCGCCCTCAAAGCCCAGCAGGAATTACTAGCTTACCCTGGCGCGCCCCTTTGTTTTCCTAGGGCTTTGCTCCTTCAGCAGATACTCATTTGAGGCGAATCCGCTGCTTTCTGAAATGTGTTTTTGCAATGGTGCACAGAGCAGGCACTCACTCAGCGGATCTAATCCTTTCAGGGCTCAGCTTGTTAATGTAGCGAACTGCTGAAGACGGGAAATGGATTCCTTAATGAGAATGGTCCCTTCACGGCTTTATTCTCCCAGGCCACCCCCCAGGTATTCATGCGAGTGCCCCCCCTTCCCGCTCCAAGCCAGGATCAGGCACCCCCACTTCCCACCCAGCAAGCAACCCATTTCCAGCGCGCAGTCCCCCACCTCTAGGCCCCTTCCCTCCCCACGACCTTCCCAGAGCCCCTGGAAGCTCTGAACAAAGGGGTGTGGGCGATAAAAGGTTCCCTTTTCCCTGCATCTGTCACCTCCTCCCTGAGCCGGGGCCCATCTTTCCTGAGCTCCGCACCCTCCCACTCGCTTGTAGAGAGGAGCTGCATTCAAAGCATAAATTACCAGGGTCTGCATCAAAACGTCAATCAGACCCAATTTTGCTATCCTACCCAACACATTCACAGATTTAATCGGATATTTCATGTAGTTTTTGCATATTGGGTTCATGGTGATCATGATTGACAAGCGTTTGAAAATGGAGCCACGCAGGGAAGGTAAACTGGGTGTTTTGGTCTTAGTTCTTTCTCTTGTACCACTTTACCCCCACGGGTCTCTGTGCCTCTCCGGAAATCACACTCCCCTCGAACAAAAAGGTCTATGCAGTCACGGCTCAGGTTAAGTGGAATCTGAAAGGCAGCCTGGAAGTCATGGCGGGGCCGCCTGCAACGTGAAGAATTTATTCCGAGAACGCGAGGATGGTTCTGCCCATTCTGCCTTTGGAGATGGTTGACTTGGGAAAGGAAACTCTGCATGCACAGCCCAGGTCTTCTGTACTCCTGTTCCTCACGCTTCTTCCGTGTGCACGGAATCCTTCGCAATCGGGTGAATCCCGTAGGCCTCTTCCCGAAGTGGTTAAATGCACAGAATAAAATTCCCAGGATGACAAAGAAAATCAGTTATATGAAAATAATGTTATAAAAATATTTTTAAAAACAATTTTCTACGTAGCTATTTCTTTATTCTTTATTATTAACAAATGTGTTGGTTTAAATAATAAGATCTATGGATAGGTCTAGCAACTCCTGTAATTTGGAAGTAATAATGAGCGTTTAAAATGTTAACATCTATAATTACTTTAATGTTTTATAAAACTATCTGTGATTTCTCTTGGTGACTCAATCGTGGGTACTAATATTGCTGTTTATGTTGCCCACACCTGTAATGGAAAGGGGTCAAAATAATGACGTGTATTTTTCCACCCAAATCCATGGACCCCCTAAATTCTACCCATGAGCCCACAGGACCCTGGGCTGCTGCAGCCACAGCCTCTTTCAGTGCTCCATCGGGGCCCCGCCACCGTCAGGATAGTTCTGAAAGGCAGGAGAGAAGAGCAGCTGTTGGTGCCCTGGATCTGACCCAGCACACATATGACTCCACTAAACTTCACCATGCCTCCGGAGACTTTTGCTTTTCCCGGTGTTTCCCCAAATATAAAACTCCTGTCTACATAAGACAAGGCTGTACACCATAGGTACATGCAGAGGGGAAGCCTGGCAGAAGCAAACTAAAGCAAGCCCGTACATTGTGCCTCTCTGTGTTATCTGAGTCTGATTATAAGACATACAATTCAATAAAGAAAACCTTCTTGGGGGCTGGTAAAATGTAAAAGTAACAAAGCAAAGATATTAACCACAAAAACTACGCTCACATTTAGTTAACCGGGATTGTCAGAGTTAGTAAATAAAAATACAAATACCACTTGAACATATTTATACTATATATATATATATATATATATATATATATATATATATATATATGTGTGTGTGTGTGTGTGTGTGTGTGTGTGTGTGTGTGTGTATTTCTTGTTTTTCTGAAACTCAGGTTAAACTGTTGGTTCTGTATTTTATCTGGAAATCCTCCACTAATGTATAGTGTAAGGAAGGCAAGTAAATCCAAGTGGAGGTAATAATTGATGTGAGAGAACTTTTGTTTTACCGGCCAAACAATTTGAACTAAACAAGTTTTTGGTGGTGTTTTAAAATCAAAGAGGATTTTCAGGATTGAAAGGGGAGTAAAGAGATGAGAAGTTAAGAGACGAGGAGAAATGGGATGAGCCAGAACCCTGGAGGGAGGAGAGCTGGAGACAAACCCAGGGAGTGATCCCGGAGGAGAATCCAGGGCAAACTGGCTTTGGCGGAACCTCACTCGGTGCCTCGGTCCTCTCTCCGGACCAGCACTCCGCTCAGGTTATTTTCAAATAGGTGAGCACAATGTTGTTTCAGAGAAGGGTCCCTGTAAACCTCACAGACATAAAGGAACCAAGGCCCAAGCATATTAAGCAACTTGCGGGAAGCTGCAGAGCTGGGGGTACAGCCAGGGCTGACACACCAAAGGAATTAAGGAATAATTAATGCCCCCTGCCCCTTCCTGTTTACCGTAGAGGGTTAAATCATAGGCCCACATACTTGTGTTAAATGCCAGAAACTATGAAGGCCACACTCCCCAGGGACCTGTCCCTGGTCCAAGGGGGAGAATCCAGTTAACCAGTTATAAAGCCCACTTCCTGGGAAGGAAAAGACACGCTCCATCCAATTCTTTATTAACAAGAACAGCCCTGGCAGCCACAACAAAGCAAAGCCCCATAGTGACGACGTAGCCCAGCCTTTCCTTTATTCCCAAGGAATTTAGACTTGGAGTTTTAAAACTGGGGGTGGAGTGGGGGCAGGATTAGAACCCGGGGACACCTGTGGACCTGTGTACTCTGACAGCTCGTCTCTCCCAGGGGGCACTGCGAGCCAGGAGTACCGCGTTCTAGAGGTCCCAAGATGAAGAGCCCTTAGAGCGAGGTAAGTGTTATTTTATTCATTCTTTTTATGCCCCGGAGCATAAAAAAGGTAACCACCAGGAAACTTCAGACGCTCTCTGTAAGTCCAGACTTGCAGCAAATCACTTGAGATGGCGATGTTGTGTCAGCCCAGCCAGGGCCCCACCAGCCGCTCTAAAAAGTGCGCCCGTGTGTAAGGCTGCTCCAGGCAAAACCTTCCCCAAGTCATGTCTCAGCCCCAGCCCTCCTCTCCACCCAGGATCCCGCCCTCTCGCGTTGGCGTTGCTCCCCTTTGGAGAGGTATTTTCTTTTGCTTCATCACAAGTGGTGTCGATAGGTTATTTATATTTTGAACTCTACTGAAGAGAGGCTTGCAACAGGACATTTCATGTGAGTTTGAAAATATAGAAATTACTCCCATGTATGAAAAGCATTGCTTTAAAATGAAACAAAATAGTTCACTTCTCACCATCACAGCAGTCGCCCTGGTGAGTACTTCTAAATTGCTCCACTATGCTATTGTCTGAGGTCCTTGATAAGCATTCTGCACTTTAAGCTTTATCTATTTCTCATCATTAAAAAGCTCATTACTCAGTGTATTGGTACTTTCTTTACAGTTCATAAATTCAGATGATAAACATGAGTCCTATAAATGGTGCCACTCGTTAAATCATACAAAACACCAGTGAGGAGAGATTCAATGGCAAGAATTAAAATTAAATTTCTACATTTAGGAGTCTTAAAATAACCCTGAGTGCCTAAAGATTTTGAAAGGTGGCATTTTATTGTGTGACAGGACTCCGCTTCTCACTGCGCTATGGAAAGCTTAGGTCAGATATCCCATGTGGTCTCTGATGAAGATGTAAGGAGTTAGTGCCTACAAACCTACCTTTTTTACATAAACTTCTTTCCTGATATAATGCAAGTAGTATTTTCTGTTTCCAAGGTGGTCAAGTTTCGCAATGATGTCCCTTCTAATATGGCTTTATTGTGAAGCTAATGTGTCTTCATCTGAATCTGGGGTTCTTTTTCTTTTTTAAAAATATATTTTATTGATTTTTTTACAGAGAGGAAGGGAAAGGGATAGAGAGTTAGAAACATCAATGAGAGAGAAACATCCATCAGCTGCCTCCTGCACATCCCCAGTGGGGAATGTGCAGGCAACCAAGGTACATGCCCCTTGACCGGAATCGAACCTGGGACCTTTCAGTCCACAGACCGACGCTCTATCCACTGAGCCAAACCGGTTTCAGTGAATCCGGGGTTCTTGAACACTGTTTGTATGAACTATACATTGGGGGGGGGGGGGGGGGGAGTCTAAGATTAATATGCTAAAAGGTCAGACAGGAACCCAGTGACCTTCACTGACCTTGATTCCACACCCAGAAATCTCCAGATGTGCAAAACCTTCCTGAGTCTGTGGCACAGTGCTGACACCTTGTTCTGACAGTGGTGATTGGGAGGAGGAGAAGAAAGTGGCAAAGACCATGTTGGAAAATCTAAATCAATAGACAAGATGTTTTCCTGTCATCAAGCTACACAATGACAAGCGCAGTTTCACCAATCCATGTTCTAATGGAAGCAGAGGAAACTGAGCGCCCATAAAAACTAAGACTGACACCAAGGGAAGAAGAATTAAGAGCATGCATTTCTCTGGGTCCTTAGAAACTCTCTCTCTCTCTCACTCTCTCACTCTCTTTCTCTCTCTCTCTCTCTCTCTCTCTCTCTCTCTCTCTCCTTCTCTCTCTCTGTCTCTCTCTCCATCCTCTGTGTTCTTATTCTTTCTGTTTGATATTTTGCCCTACTCTGGATACAACTGATCTGAATGGACCTATAATACATTTACTGGGATGCTGCCATCTTTCCCTAAAGTGCCCTAACCAACCGCAGATGCCACTCTGTGTTCTAACAGTGACCTGCCTCCTGGCGCAGAGCGGTGAGACCTTGGGGATGGTCACAGAGCAGCTCGGAGGAGGGGCGAAGCTGGGAGTGGTTCTTATTACACATCTGGGGAGCATGGCCTTCCCCACACAACCCTCTGGGCTGGGCATAACGTTTCTACACTGAAGAACTTAGGGATTGTGCTTTCTGTTCTGTGATGCACCGGATAGGTAGGCTAGTTAAATAATTTTAGCTTGAATAAACGTGACTCTTTCTTGCTCCACTTAAAAGAACCATCTAGAATGGGAATAGTCGTCCCTTCCTGGATAGTTAGCCCCCAGGCTTTTCATTTCCTTTATAGTGACTTTTGACAGTTTCCCCCTCCCTGACCACAAGGTAGCATTCTGCTTAATCGTTTTTATTTATTGAAGCACAGAAACACTTTGAGAATCTTCTATTGTGTCTGTGACCTGGGGTTGCATGGCCCTCTGCCCCGTAAGAAGATAGATAGCTCACCTGCCTCTTCCTCTCCCCTGACACTGCCCCCCCCAGGTGCCCACTCCCCCACCTGCCATGTCCACACCCCCAACAGCTCCTCACTTCACCCCACCCCATAGTGTGAACACCCAGCCCAAAGAGACCAACTGACGAATTCTAGTTTCTATTCCCAACTCTACGTGGTCTGCCTCTGGGAACCCAGACTATTTTCCAACACAATGCGTCTTGGCATTTATAAATTAAAAAAAAAAAATGCTGACCTGGATACAGAATACTGAATATAGTGAAGGCACAGAGTTGGATGCTGGATATGGGAGGAAGCTGGGTGCGGGCACTACGCCAGTGTGGTTGGTCTGTGTAACCACAGTTGTTCTCACAGGCAGTAAGGAAACCCTCTGCTGAGATGTCTTCCTGCAGGAAACACTTTTCCTTGAACATATCGCTTTATTGCCATCATTCTGATTCCCTTGCCTCATCACTGGAGAAGTTCAAACTTCCCTAAACTTTATTCCCACATCCCAGTCAGCCTCCTGAGTTGAGGCAAGCACCTTGAGATTTTTAACAAGGCATTTTTAAACTGACTCCATGCTTCCCAACAGCTCCCTCAGCCCACAAATCACTTTACACAATAGATATGCTGTTGGGGGTGGACAGGACATTTGTGTGTGTGTGTGTGTGTGTGTGTGTATACACAATTCTGTTTTAACTGGTATGAAAGAGGAGTCACTATATCAACAACTCATTTGATGAATTGTTAAAAATATATTTTATTGATGTTTTCACAGAGAGGAAGGCAGAGAGATAGCCAGAAACATCGACCAGCTGCCTCCTGCACACCCCCCACTGGGGATGTGCCCACAACCAAGGTACATGCCCTGGATTGGAATCGAACCCGGGACCTTTCAGTCCTCAGGCTGATACTCTATCCACTGAGCCAAACCGGTTTAGGCCGATGAATTTTTTATTTTTTTATTTTTGTAAAGTGAAGAACCTAGCACATGCCATTTTGGAGAGTATATTTTCTTAAGACAAGGCACACCTCCCTATCCCCATGTCTTCTGCTGCTGGGCAAGAGCACCTGGACCCTGTCAGATCTCCCCTTAGCTAAACTCAGTAGTGATTCACTCTCTGCGTGGCTCCTGCCTGCCTAGCTCTCCTGGGCAGACTCTGTTCATTCCAGTTCTCTCCCACTTAAGCAAACAGAATTTGTTGCTATGTTTTACCACCACGGGTCTGGCCCCAACCCCTTCCATCGCTCACCTTCCTGACCTCTGCTGCTAAGCTGGGCCCTTCTCAGCTTCTGCAGCCTGCGGCTGGTCCTGCAGCGAGTTCCCCAGGCTTGTCTGGATGTCTGCTGAAGCCCTTCTGAGTCCTGACCTCTGGCCCGCACGGGTGCATGGACAAGGTCTCAGCCCCTCTCAGGAGCCCAGTGCTTTGCCTCCCCCATCCCGGCATGTTAAGTCAGGGCTGCAGGGGGCTGTGTTTCTTCATGTGACTCAGAGTTTCGGAGAACAGCGATCCATGTCACTCATTCGCAGAGCAAGGCAGTGTGCTGCAGCCCCACGCTAGAATAAAGCTTGGTACACAGTTAGGATAGCTCTTACCCAGCCAAACCCACGCTCTAAAAGGCGGCACTTTTATCATCAGGGTGAGAAGGACCTGCAAACCCAGAAGCCAGGGAGCGACAGGACCAAGCATGGCCTATCCTGTGTGGGTTAAGAAACCAGGCATGAGGGCCTTAAGGAGGTATTGTCTACGGCAGTGGTCGGCAAAGGCGGCTCGCAAGCCACATGCGGCTCTTTGGCTCCTGAGTGTTCTAAGGCCACTTCTTCAAAATAGACTCGCCCAGGCCAAAAACTGACTTCTGAGCATGGGCCACGAAGTTTCAATAACACTATACGTGTGTGGCCGCACGTGGTATTTTGTGGAAGAGCCACACTCAAGGGGCCAAAGAGCCGCATGTGGCTCTTGAGCCTCGGTTTGCTGACCACTGGTCTATGGGAACCATGGAAACCCACTGCCCCTTGTCTCAGCCTCCACCACTCCTAAATCATCTGATTCCCTGACATTACATGGGCAACGATTCACTAATAACTGTAGAGAAGCACAGACTTGCAGTATGCGTATTTTCCATTGGTTTGTGTGATAAGCAAAATAATGGTCCTCCAAAGTTATCCACGTCCTAATCCTGGAAACCTGTACGTATGCCCCCTCACCTGGCAAAGGAGATGTGGAAGATGTCATTAGATTAAGGTCTTGGGGACGGGGACAGCACTCCGGATTTCCCAGGTGGGCCCAATGGGCCACGTAGGTCCTTACATTGAAAAATCTTCCCCCGCTGTGGTGAGAGGTGGCTGAGACCACTGAAGGACAGCGGGGGAGATGCAGCGTGCTGTCTCTGAAGGGGCCCTGAGCCGGGGAGTGTGGCAGCCTCTAGGAGCAGCAAAGGGAAAGGACGCAGAGCCTCCTGGAAGGCAGGAACCCCGGAGACACCTAGAGTTGAACCTCAGGAGACCCATTTTGGATTTCCGACCTCTAGGACTCTAGGATAATAAAGTTCGCATTGTTTATACCACTATATTTTTGGTAACTTGTTGGCCATCGCCGGAAACTAATACAGCCTGGAATAGCAGTTTGCTGAATCTGTTGCCACAATTGAACTTACTTGAATGCTTTGAGAGCTCCCATTGCATTTCCCCCCCAGAGGGTTTCTGGAAACAAATCACTCCCTTGCCTGTTAATTTTTTGTTTCTTCCACATGGAGGCTGGTGCTTATTCAGGCTTATTGCACTGAAAAGGCTGTAGCGAAAAATTATCTCAGCATATAGTCCCACACAGGAACAGCCCATGCAGAATGCTGCATTTTCTCCCTCAGTAAGGGGCGTGGAGTGGGGGATGGAGGGGCAGTGAACGCATTAACCAGACACACACTCCAGAGGAGAAAAAAGAAAAGATGTTTTGACCAGCTTGACGGCGGCACTTCATCCCTGGAGTCCTTCCCTGAGTCTAAATGGCTGCTGACCAGGCAGTTTTCCTCTGAGCGCCTCAGGAAGGCCCCAGGGGAGAAGACAATCGCCCAGAAAGAATCATTGCGCTCAGCGCAGCGCTCCCCTCCCCAACCATGAAAAGTTAAGAAAACAGCCAACTGTGAGCCTCGAGGAAACGCCGGAAAATGCCTCGTCAAGCAGTTGTCTCACCCCTCCCTGCCTGTTGAACATGTGGGTCGTCCGATGCAAATGTTAAAGCTGTGTTCAAACCAGAAAAAATAAAAAATAATAAGCTGTCAGAATAATTACTAAGAACATGTAAGGATTACACAAAGTAAACTGCAGCCTGCAAAAAAGAGAATTGCATGTTAGCTAATTGTTAATTTTAGCAATCGCAGCGGCTAATTACCGCGGCACACATCGGCTATTAGCTAGATGCCCCAGCACCTGCTTTCCCCAATGAACAGATCTCTTCGTCGCCAGCACAGGAGCAAAATGTGTAATTATTGGCCATCATTGGGGCGATTTTTCAGTGATTCTTTTGTGCGGTGTGAATAAAGCATAATGACATATTTTATTAGAGGGCAAATAAAGCTGTGTTAATGGAAATGATGTGAAGTCCAAAAAAAAACCCCACAAAAAACTAGAAGCTAGGAGCATGTTTTCAGTATCAGCGTGAATTCAAATGTATTTCCTTTTAACTCTTTATAAATGGAGCATAGAAATCAAATCTAAACGGAGTATAATATATTTAATGATATGTACAAACACAGCATCGATTAATTACCTCAAATGCTTCCAGCGGTACACCGTTTATTTTGTTTCCGTCATGTGTTAAATTTTAGTATTTCATATTTAAATTCTTAATTTTTTTTTGGTCCGAGAGTATTGGCAAAGCTGGCCCGTACCACACCTCATTTCCCGGAGAATCTCTTCTTACGGGCACTGTGGCACTTGCCGGCCTTCGTGCCTTGAGAGCCGGGCACACCGGCATCTCCCTGCAGAGATGGGCGTGAGTCAGGTTACCAGCCGCCGTCGGATGGCACACGGTAATCAAGGTGGCCTGAGGACCAGACTGGAGCTCGTTCGGGCTTGGAAATGACATTCTATTCCGTTTTGTGACAAAATTAATTGATCTACCTGTGCGGCAGGGAGCTATCTCTCTATAGAAAGAGATAATATGCAAATTAGGCCGGGACGCTGTAATGGTCACAACCAGCTCAGGACGAGCTGCATGCGTGGATGTGCGGGAGGGGACTGCGTGCTGCCCCAGTCCCAGCGGACACACACCAGCAGCTGCAGCGTGGCTCAGAGCATGCCCCCAGTGGGTGGCAGTGGTGGCCGGAGCAAAGCAGCCCGGGTTCCGGGGGCCAGAGAAAAGGCGGTGCCAGCAGTCAGGGAACGGAAGGCCAATTCCTGCATGAATCTTCTGCATCGGGCTTCTAGTCAAAGAATAAAAGCATCTACCTTTATCGAAGGCATAGAAATGATCGAGCATGAAACACACGTGTGTTTGTGTGTGTTTATCTATTGGAAAACACGACTTCCATTGGCAATGATGCAACATAAGAAATAGGGGCTTTTCTTTCCATTTTGTCTCTGACAAGGTTCTTAAACTTCTCCCTGCCTCCATTCCTGCCCCACCCCCACCTTTGTATTTTTATAATGAGGTAATAGTTCTAAATATGGTGCTATGGAGCTGGAGTCCAAAATCCTCTGAAACTTCCAAATGAAAAAGAATATTTGAGAATGGATTAATGAAGAATTAATACTAACATGATCAAGCTATCCCTGTTGTTTGACCAAGCTCTGGGGGGAGGGGGGGGGAGCTGGTTTGAAGAGTGTTCGATTTCACCACATATTTACACCTTATTTGTATTTCTAACTCTGAACACTCTGTGCTGAATTCTTCCTAAACCACGCACGCCACGAGAAAATGTGCCTCTTGTTCCTGACAGGAAAGATTAAAGGGCTGCGCTTGAGATGTGTGTTTGCCGAGCTGTCGTCACTCCGCTCCACTCTCAAGTTGTGTTATGAAAGTTGTGTATTTTCCAAGGTCACTGGAAGGCAACCCACCCCCGTTTTCTGAGCGCGGAGAGCCTGCTCCTAATCGCAGGGCTCATTGTCTTACCGCGCTGTTTACAAACAGGGAGAAACCCCCTTGAATGGGCACTCCCCTCTCTTCCCGCGGCTCCCCTACTTTAAGACGTACATAAGTTCAGTATTCAGGTTCACTGTGTGACCCATTAAACTGGTATTGAGCTATAATTTGTGTGTTTTCCCAGTACCGTTGCACATAGAATGGGGTTCATTTCCACACGTTTGAATAAATTTATCCAGTTCAGTGAACCTGTTGTGAAGCTCAGCAAAACTCAGTAGGTGGCTTTAAAGTCCTGTAATTAGCCCATTACAGAAAATCTGTACTTTGGATTTTTGCACATTGGTTAATAAGCATAACGTGCTTCATATATAAATAACATTGCATTAAATGATGCACTATAAAGGAATTAAGGGCCGATGGAGTTAAACAAAATACTTGAAAGAGACCTCAAATTAGCATGTTTAATTCCAACTCAGTGCACAGGAAAAGCCCCTGCTCCTACTGTACCCCTTCCACAGCCTGCGGTGGCGTGGGCCCGGCGCGCTGCGGCTGCCTCACACACCCGCCTTCTGCTGTCCGCTCAGGGGAGCGCCACGGGGGCTTGCCTGCACCTTATTTCCTTTCCTTCTCGTCACGGAGAAGGAGGTGAGTAGAAAGAGTAGAAAACAAAACAAAAAGGGGAGCCAGGCCCGGGTGAGTTTCTGGGATGATATCCCTGTGGGTGCTCCCGCCCTGACTCGCAGGGAGCGTGGGGGCCTGGCTCCTCCTTGCTCTTTGCTCGCTTTCACCCCCCACATCGGTTTGGTAGTCATTTCAGAATGAGGTGCCCTGTGAATGTCACATATACCAGAACGGACCTATAGAGCTCCGCTCATTTTATTAGAAATTGTACTTGTCAACCCTGTGCAATATCGCTTCAGTCTAACCTGCTTGTCAAGTTTTTTCACCTCTCTATGGAATGACATTATATTTCCACTTAAATGGCGCCCAGATATAGTGAAACAGTGACGTCAGCCTGCTCCTGAGAATCCAAGCACAAGTTCAACACATGGATGAAGCCACACTGTAGTTACACTGTGGGACAGAAACTAGCTGATCTACAACTTACCCTAGAATGTGAGCTCCATGAAGCCAGGAACCCCGAGAGTCTCGCTATCCTTGTTCTCCTCACCCAGCACAGTTCACTCAGTCATTTATTCACCAACTACTTATCAAGTACTCACTGCATGCCATCACTGCCGCAGGCTTTGGAGATATAATGGTTAGTGAAAGAAACCCCAAATAAAAGAAATTAGCCAACGGGCAAAAATCAATAAACTGAATAACTACTTTGTCAAATTTACCAAATGTAATTATTTATCAAAAACATGTGTCTTTTAAATATTTATACAATTTGCAACAACTTGTATAGGATGATTTTAGTTGCTCAATTTTCAATTTTTGTTTTATAGCAGTATTTGGAGGAATTTTAATTTGTCAAAGATAAATGTAGTTAGTCTTCTTATGGAAATATTTTACCCAAAGTTTTAGCTATTTTCTTTAGAAATATTCAGTCTTATGCAGATCTTTAAAAAGTCATTTAGAGTTTTGTTAACTATTTAATACTTACAAGATTGCTTTTGCCAATTTTCTAAGATGAATATTAGCCTTGGTATATGATGTTGCTGCTTAATTATTTCCTAATTTATTTCAAATTTAGCATTTTTAGAATTTTAAACCAATTTTAAGTACTTTTGTGCAAATTTTAGTTTCCCGATTACATATAAATCAAATTTGAAGTTTAATAATTCATTTAATTATGCCAATATCCTCTGATCCTTCATGCACCATTGAGCATATTTGCCCATTTATTTCAAACATACAACTAGGTAAAAATATTTCAACTTATCTTAGCTTGAAAATAAAAATTAAAAATTGAGCATTTCATCTGTGACTACTTCTAATTTCTATTTTTTTCAAATTATAAACATACTCATTCATTTTATAATTTCTTATTGGCATGATGGACTTAATTTTTAAATTTTAGCCTTACACATGGAATGAGACTGTTTCAATTGGCTTAGTGTTTCCCCCCATCTTTCTGAATGACATTTAGAATTTTTCTTTTTCCATTCTTTTACTGATGACTCAAATGGCATATCAACTTTGATTTTATATGACTAGCAATTACTGTCTAAAATTTTTGCAGTTCATACTGATTCAGTTGCTCTAAATCTCTCTCTCTAGCAATTTCATACTTAAGGGATGAATGTCAGAATTATGGTAGTAATCTTAAGTAAAGTTTTGGTTACTGATTATTAAATACTCTTTCCTTAATTTTAAATATATACTCTGAAAAGCTAACCCATTCTATGATCCTTAGTTGTTAACAATAGAACATTCCTTAAAATGCTGTTATAAAGACAAACTTGAAACCAATCAATTAAACCTTCATAGGAATCATCAAAGCTGTTAAAGCATTCTATCCAATAAAATTTGATGTATCATTTATGGACAGAAAAATAATCCACTCTGTTAGACTTGTACATTACTATATGTGACAGAGTGCCATTCAGTAAACTGAATTTCAGAAAATTATGTTCATGAGGAGTGCAGAGTTATAAACAAAACGTAAGTGAGGAGACAGGCATGAATCCAGGAACCCCATTTCACAGGCTAGTGACGCCATGAGGGCACATCTGGGAGAGCGGAACTCCTCTGGGGGCAGGTACGGGAGGCAAATTAACCAGGCAAAGTCGGGGGATAAGGGCCTTGCAGGAAGAGGGAAGGAAAAGCATATGCAAGGCCCAGGCCTAAAGCAGATCCATGAGACCTCTACAGCTGTCCAATGAATGAATGACCTGCGATAAGAAAATTTTCAGATCCTCTGAGCACTCTCTCAGAAGAGGGTTCTCCTTGAAGTTGAGAGGTCCTTCTGCTGGCCTCCTGGAGGGTGTGCCTGGAAGGCCTGCCCAGCAAGACCACTAGGGAGTGTGGGGTCTGCCCTCTTGCCCCCACACAGGGGGAGCTGCTCTGCCCCTCACTCACCCCCCCTTCCTGTCTGAAGGTTTCCTAGAAGCAGGTGTTGAAGGAGTACAGGACACTTTTGCATAGCTTCAGGCACTGTCAGCCATCTTCAGCTTTCCAAAGATGAGAATCCGTGGAGAGTATTATTAGTAAGCTTCACCTTAAGTAACCCCACAGAACATCAGCACTTGCCTGACTCCAGGCTGGTTTTCTCAGAATTTGCTTCTCTAATGAGGGACGTGAGACTCTCTCTTGGTGTGGACTAAAATGCAGGGCCCAGGAACTCACCCCAAACCCACAGGGTGAGAACTTTAGGAGAGAGGATCTCAGGATACACATTTCAACAATCCCCCAGATGATTTTATACCACAAAATTTGAGAACTAACAGTATAAATGCTGAATACATAAAACTTGAAGAGAATATCATGATAGGGTTTCACCTTTTTTTTTGTTTGTTTAAATAAATTGTTTAGTTTCACTCTTTCCCTCATGTTGGAAATTTATGTCAGGGTGGGAGGCATTGCTGTTCTTTCTCTCCCAATTCCAAGCTGTAGGCTTCACCATGAGTTGGGTTCTGGGGATCTTGCACACAGTGAGGTTCGGGGCATCTTGTGCCTCAGGCCCACAGCCACAGCTTCAAGGGGGGCTGGGTTCCTCTCTTTCACCTCTGACCTCCCTGGTACAAGGCCATTGCTTTGCTTAGCTGTGTGAGAGTGCCCTCCCTTCGAAGTGACAGAAATGCTTGTGCTTTCACTGGGCCTCCTTCCATTCCTTAACTGTCTCACCCCACACAACCCACACTACAGAGAACTGTGGGAAATGGGATCTTTGGTTAATTATTTTGGTTAAAAAATTGTGTTTTTTGGTGGACAACGGTGCCTCATTGCCCACAGCCCCTGGAGTGTGTTTGCTCTAGGTACACAGCTCTGATCAAGGTGTACAAACACTGCCTCAGCTACACTATTGCATGGGCCGTTCACAGGGAGAGAGGGTGAAGCTGGGAAGAAGGAAGAATAAGGATTAAGAGCTCAGATTATGGATCTAAACAGACCTGGTCCTGATTCTGCTCTTTCCTATAATCATAATGTAACTTGAGAAAACCATCCAATTGCTCAATAATAGGTACTAATAGTTCCTCCTTGTGTGATGCTGTGAGGATCAAACAAGACAATATTTGCTGTAGCTCCTGGCACACAACCCTTAAAAAATGTTAGTTAGCTTTTTTGATTTTTAAAAAATAAACTGATTTTTTTTCCTTCCAGGTAAGCAGAATGGCAAATAAACATCCATAAAATAGGATATGGTTAGTTAGAGTTTATCTATCTTTAACCAGACATGGGGACAATGTAAGAAGTCCTGTGATGCCACCTCATATTATGCACCAACTTTCTTGTTATAGGAGGAAGTAGACTGTTAGAACCTGACCATTTCTTTAAAAAAATGAGACAGACAGAGGCACAATGGACTTTATGAGTACCTTGAAGTTTCTGGACTTTAAACAACGTGAACAATCAGGCCAATATAGCATAAGCATTAAAAAATAATTTTTTAAATGTTCAAATGTATATTGTGGCCCTAACTGGTTTGGCTCAGTGGATAGAGCATCAGCCTGTGGACTGAAAGGTCCCAGGTTCAATTCCAGTCAAGGTCATGTATCTTGGTTGTGGGCACATTCCCAGAAGGAGGTGTGCAGGAGGCAGCTAATTGATGTTTCTAACTCTGTATTCCTTCTCCCTTCCTCTCTGTAAAAAAAAGCAATAAAAATATTTTTTAAAATTTTATATTGTGGTTATTCAGTATGAAGCTATTATTTTATAAAATGTTTGAAATATTAAGGTAAGGAAAATCAAGTATAGAAAATTATTTTTTTTTCTGATACCATATCTCAACCAGTCACTTCAGAACAAGTAGCTGAAGTGTGGTGGAGATTCATGTTCAACTATTCATTCATTTACCCAGCTTTTATTGAACACTTACTATGTGCCAGGCCTGCTGTTGGCCCCTGCCCTCATGTCATACCTACCAATGGAGGTAGAACTGTTTTCAGACAATAATAATACAATAAGATGTGTGTGTGTTTTAAAGTAGTCTGATTTCTCAGAACTTTTTCAGGTTACAGGAACAGTGCCAAAACTTTCTGTCAGTTAAAACTAACAAGGACCTGCCATCATCGTCATAATTATTACCAGCAAGATACTGGGTCATTGTGTAAAGTTGTATAGCGCAAAAGGGTACCACATTCTAAGGGGGTGCAGTCAAATCATAGACATCATTGATTTATATGTTTATTAGAATTATTTTCTGATAGATGAGAAAGAGCTCCTTTTTCTAATAAAGTCAAAGAGAATCACATGACTCTTGATAGCCTTGTCACAATGATACCATTTTTTTATCCAGTAGATACTAAATATTTGATCTTTAAAACAAACATGTGAGGTAGACACTATTACCCCCAACTTACAGATGGGGGAAAACGAGGTTTAGAAAAATGATATGGCTTTTCCAGGGTCACAAAGATCCATGCATATGATATTCACGATGGAGAGCTGATTGAGAAGTAATGCTAACTTATATCTTGAATTGCTTTGCACAGCTGACATGCAGTAGCAAAAGACCCCAGCTGAATTGAGAACTAGTTTGTCTTTGATCCGGACAAATCTAAGAGCCAGAAATTGCCTGCAATCTGGAAACTCATGAGAATATCAGAAAGGCTCAATGCTGTGTTCTAGAGTGTAGAGTAGGTCATTCCTGTAATGTTAACATTCTCTTGGTTGTTCTGAACTCTTAGCCATATGTAATAATGGAGAACCAATCAGAGTCTTACCGGTAAAATTTACTCAAGAAGTATTTATTGTATGCTTGCAATGTGTAAGGCACTGGAATTAGTTTGGACATGATCCCCTGCCAGGACACCTACCGTCCAACAGGGTGATGAAATGTACATAAAAAACAAGAGTTAGAGAGGTAAATTGCTCTCATGGTTCAGAAGAGGGAGGGATTCCTTCTAAGTACAACAGCAGGAAAAGCTTCATGGAGGAGAGAACATTTGCCCTAGAACTTGAAAGAGGAGAAGGAGTTGAATAACCAGAAGTGGGAATGAGAAGATCCCTAAGTGACCCATCCCAAGTGGAGGCAGGATGTAAGAGAGCAAAAATGGATTGGGAAAATGAAGAATCATCTGGTTTGAGTGAACTGCATGAAGCCGCTCTCTTCATTGAAGTTTTCCAAGGAAACTCTCAGTGTTTTCTTGGACGTTACCTTGGGAAACAGGAAAAGAAGGCTATGTCTTGATGTAGACACTCAGTTCTGACCCTGGCCAGTGTTGCCCAGCTGGTTGAAGCATCATCCTGTACGCCAAAAAGTGATGGGTTTAATTCCCAGCACATACTTAGGTTATGGGTTTCATCCCTATCAGGGTGTGTGTAGGAGGCAACTGATCGATGTTTCTCTCTCACATTGATGTTTCTCTCTCTTTCCCTTCATCTCACCAAAATCAATAAAAAACAAACAATCATACCATCCCCTATATAGGTACCACCCATTTCCTAGGCACTACTCAATTTTTTAAACAAAAAATTGGCAACTATTTCAGGTGAACATATTGTCATTAGATTTTATGGCAATGGTATAAAGCATCTAATGATGCTGAGACTAATAGTTTAATATACAACAGATTTTTACTATTTAGCCACCCCTTTTTATCACTTATAAAAGCCCTCTGTTTACCTCTATGGTGTACTGAAGATTTGTCATATGATCACAATAACATGTTATAATTTATAAGAAGAATTATGCAGGTGATACCATGACCAGGCATTATTCTTTAATAGTAGCAACATGAAAACACAATTGGCATTTCTTTCTGCTTTAACATACCAATATTTTTACTTACACAGTTATTTATATGGCATCTGTATGTAGTCCACAAAGATGTGGATGAAGCTTTACCCTTAGTCCACCATGTTCTCCTTAATTTCAGGCAGAACATTTTAGAAATTGATAATTAAGAAAATGTTGTGACTGGCATTCTTTCATTTTGTTTGTTTATAGTCCCCAACTTATGATGGCTGGACTTAACAATTGTTTTACTTTATTATGACATGAAAGCAAAGCACATTCAGTAGGAAGTGAACTTTGGATTTTGAATATTGATCTCTTCCCAGCCAAGTGATACATGGTATGATTCTCCTTGTTGTGCTGGGCATCAGCCAGCCACACCATCACCGCGCAGAGAGCCAATACTCTGCAGTGTGCTGTGCTGCCAGTGTGGGGTTTTGTTGTTGTTGTTGTTGTTGTTTGTTTTTGTTTTTTTGTGGGTTTTTTTGTTTGTATATATTGTGTTCTGAGCACGTTTTAGATAGAGTAGGTTAAGCTATGATGTTCAATAGATTAGGTGTAGTAAATGCATCTTCACCTTAGGATATTTTCAACTTCCCATGGGTTTATCCTATTGTAATACTATCGTAACTTGAGAAAGACCTATACAATTTAGAAAATTAAGTTTATTCTGTAGTCAACCACAAAATATACTGTTTATTGTAAGTTATTTTAAATATTAAATCTGTGATTGAGACTTGTTATTTGCCCCCTTGGGGGAAAAAGATCATGAGGAGTTAAAATGGGACAGAAACCACGTAGAATTTCTCTGGCCAGTGGCATTGCAGTTCGATCTGGAGTGCGGCCATTGGGCGCTCCCTGCAACGTAACGGCCCCGTCCCCTCGCTGCTGCTTGCTGTGAAGAAGAGCTGACCAGTCTTGTTTGTAGAATGAAGAAGGGTTGGTAACTACTTGCTATGTGAGAACGTTGTTTTTCCCGGATTAGATGAACAATAACTAATGGGGACCATTTCCAGTTTTGTAGTATCACAGGTTGGTTGGATTTAATGTGAGCTGGATCATATGATAATGGGCTGCCTTCATTGTAGCATTTGGCAGAAAAATTTCTGACCTGACTAAGTGATAGAAAGAAATGTGTTTTGACTAAAAACGTTGTCTGTGCTTAGGAGTTAGGTAAAATAAAAGTTAGGGTTGACTGCCTTTTTGTTTAGTTAAGAATAATCCCAAAACATAATTTTAAAGACAAAAGTTCTTGAGCTAGAAAAGTTGTGTAGGGGAAAATGAAATTCTCGAAGTGTAAGATACTATGTAGAATATGTAAAATTGGAACATGTAAGTAAAATGTGTGAAGGGCTGGAATAAGAAGAAAGGGCTTAAAACGTAGAAACTGTAAGAAGCTGGATAAAGTAATTACATATGGCAGGAGAACTTGAGGTATGGTTAGTAGGTGAAAGAACCTATTTTTTTTTAATAGTTAACTTTTAAATGACTATATAATTTTTAAATTAAAAATAACTTTCAACACATTAGTCAAGTGTTCTTAGTATTTGCAGTGTTTGCTTTCTTCTTATTATTATTAACTGTGTGCTTGTCTCAAATCAATTCTGGGGCGTTGTGGGATTGCCAATGGTAAGTGAATAACTAAATAGAGAAAACCCTGTAAAGCAATTGGGGTGGGGTCAGTAGAGGAGGATTAAAACAAGCATTTCATCACTCTGACTTCTCCTCATCCCTTTTTTCTAGTCTACATTTCTAAACCTCATAGACTCTCTCTGCAGATTTCATAATTTCAGTTGTACCCAACTCATCCATCTTATAATTATGAATATATGGGCATAATTAACTGAATCACTTTGAGAGAGAGAGAGAAAAAAAACATCCCCTACTTAAGGCTAATTAGATGAATCACAAATGCCTGGAAGAATGCATTCAATAAGGTGAAAACTTTGGATAAAAATTTAATGAAGTTTCTAATTGCATTTGACCACAGAGAATACTGATAGAAGTTCATCCCAAGCAGATGATTAAATTGTATTGATTTGGGGTCCCAGAGACTAAACACCACCATTGCCTCCAGAGGAGACCTAATTGCACTCACATGACACATTCATAAAAAACACAGTGCCCTAATTGGGCGTCTCCCGCCATCTGCATACTTGTTTCCAGGCGCACGTGAAATGATCAATGGGAAAGTAGGGTCAATCCAGGCAGACAGTGAGTGAAATTAAAATAATAAAATGTCTAAACATTTAACTGCAAATAGGAAATCTCTATACCCGCCCACACCCTATTCTGCAACATAAAGCTAAGGCACAATTATTCATATACCTCAAGTAATTTGCAGGCTCCATACAAGATCTCGTTTAAAATAAGAAACTGCTATTTCTGCACATTTATTCCACCAAATGCCAGCTAATTGCTGCAATGGCCATTATAAAGAATAATTTTCGCTCGGTGAAGAAAAAAAAAAAAAAGGAATGAAGAGAACATTTTCTGGTTTTGTTCCACAGCGAAGGCTCTATTCAGTGAATGCTGAATGCACAGCGTTTCAGTGCTACATTTATTATGCTGAGAGGTCAAGTATTACACAGCATCTTGTATTACGCTTTGCATGCTAAGTATTTCACTTCACAAATTGACCCTCCGGTGTACTTACTACATAATGCTTTAAAAACCCAGCTAAAACGCAGGACAATTAGCAATACTTTCACTCCCCGCGAACAATGGGAACACCAATGTAGGTGATTGCATTTACAGTGTAGCTTTCTGCACAAAAACATTTTTGACACATTAAGGTACTTCGGAATTGTGCAGTACCAGTCCTCTCTTGTGAATGGCTTCCCAGCATTTGCAGAGAGAAACAGTTACTGTATGTTAGAGCTTAATTGAAAAGAATTCAGCCACGGCCTATGAAGCACCAATTAGGATGATATTATATCATAAAAAGCTGTAATATCCATTTTCAGACTTGTGCATCAGCCAGTATAAAGTAGGACACAATTAAAAAGGTATACAGTTTAAACTCTTGTAACTGTTCAATTTAATTAGGAGTTCAGTCTGAGGGGGACAGTGTGAGGGGAGGGATCTCAGAGCAGAAGACGGCAGGCACAGCCGCCCAGGAGACCCCAGACGCTGGTCCTTCCCACTGAAGCCACCTTTGGTTAATGGAAGCGGGGGTGGAGGTGTTTGTTTTGCCCCAGGAACTAGATTGAGGGTAGATGAATATTCATGGTAGTTGAGAGTGCTGCTTTCCAGTAACGCTGGCTGGCGTCTGCTGAGGTCTGGGAGGGAGGGAAGGCAGGACCTGCCTGGGACCAGGAAAGTGGGAGCGTGATATTGATGTGCTCTTGCCCACACAGATCAAACACAATTAAAAGGGAGTTAACTGCATTGCTTTTCACGAGGAAAGACACATAATTGTGAAATAAAATGGACATGGCCAGTTTGGTATAAGTGTCTCTGCAGGCTTGGCTCTGAATATAATATTTAAATACTGGAAACTGCATGAAATCCCGCTTTGAGGTGACCGCCAGCAGGTAATTATCAGTGAAACAACATTATCAGAGTTCTCGTGCATAGCGTGTTTGACTGCCTGGAGCACTTCTCTTTACAAATCCTGCTAATCTCCATTTCAGTCTGCTTTAATATGTTCACAAGTTGGGGCTTATTTTGAATTCCACTGGGTAAATGAGGAGAGCACACGTTGAATTTACATACTATGTGCATTCCTTTCATTTATCGAAGGTTTCTAGAGCATTTTTTGAAGGAAGCTGCTAACATCCAGACTTTTTTTTTTTTTTAAATCCTCACTATAACTAGAATGAAAATAGAAAGCTCATTTACCTATTGTATTTATACCATTTGAAGCTATATAACAGTTCTATAAAAATAGTTTTTTTTTTTATGTTTGAAGAAGAGAAGTTATTTTAACCAGGTACCAGTGTTGATGCAATTGCTAAGGTATTCAAGGTATTGAAATTAAAAGTTAATTTAAAAAAGAAGTCCGTGTTTGAGCCCAGCCGGGTATAGTTCAGCGGTTGAGTGTCAACCCAAGAACCAAGAGGTCACTGGTTCGATTCCCGGTCAGGGCATATCTCCTGTGAGGGGCGTGCAGGAGGCAGCCAGTCAATGATTCTCTCCCATTGATATTTCTATCTCTCTCCCCCTCTCCCTTCCTCTCTGAAATCAATAAAAATATATCTTTTAAAAAAGTCTGTGTTTGAAAACTGCAGGTAGAAAGTCCTCATCTCTGATTTAAGGTCTTCCCTTGATCCACAAGGTTATTCTAGGCCTTTTAAAATTTCCACCTCTTTCCTATTCAACAAATAAGCAAAACTGAAGTGACATGTTGTTAATGAGATAAATTTCAGTTTTAGATGACCTGAAACCAGATATTCCATCTTCCCTTCTGAAGCATAGTAACCTCCATCTTATATAAAAACTGCTGTTTGAAATTTTAACCCTGCTACATTGGCTTCTGTAAACACTTGCTTAAATAATAGAGAAAATAAGACTACTCCCATTCCAGGGAGGCCATAAACTATGTCCCAGTCAGAGTTGTCATTGTTGGCACTAGGCCAGGCCTTGAGATATGGTCTCATGGCCCCTTCCCAGCACACAGGGCTTCTTTCTCAGAAGGTCCAAAAGTCTCACTTCAAATTTGGGAAACAAAGGACTAGGAAAAAATATAAATAAAGAAAGCTTCCTCAAAGTGTTTGCTCAGAATTTGAAAGACATTTTTCTCTGGGCCCATGCATAAAAATAATAATAAAATGTAACCCCATTTCTCTAAGCATTGCTTAGTTTTTCTCCAGTCTTCTGTAACACTTCTTCTTCAACCAACTCTTCATCATGATCTTAAAAAAGTCAGGACACTGACAGAGGTATCTCATTACAGATCCAAGAATGCCCTATTCTCAAACCTACTGTCAGTTCCAGGAATTCAGAAGACTCAGTCACTACTTTGGAGCAATCTGATACCCAACATGGTGCTAATACCTTGAATTAAATTAGGACAATAATAAAATAGTGATAGGTACCATGGAACACCACAGTGATGCTGCATTACATTGGACAAGCCGGTTTGGTTTTAATGGTTGTACATATAACAAGAGGCATGTTTTTATTTAGAGAGTCTAACTTTGAAAATGGGGTCAGTTAGCAGATTCTAAGGTGGTAGTGGTATGAAGATTATTTTATTTTAATGGAAATGAAGCTGAAATGAATGTGATTAATATAGGAGGGATTTTGAGGGATATGAACATGAAGGGATTTAGATATGCTCAAGCAATTGCATAGAAATTATACACTGAATGATCTAGGTTCTAGACCTTTCTATCCAATCCTTTTCCTGTTGGATTCCCCTTATTAAATGAAAAAAACAGGGGAGGTTCAGTTTTCAAGTTTTAGAGACAATTTAGTAGCTTGTATTAAGACTCTTCCAAGGTGATAAGTGTTTTTCTGTTTTCTAACTATTGGTATTTCTGTAATTTTCATCCTATGAAGAGGCTGAGGGAATTAATTATCCCATGTAGTCTAGGACTGGTTTGATGATAAAATTGCTGCTGAGGTATCAAAGATCAATTTTGATTCTTTTCTGCAGGAAAAGAAATGTCTCTTCCTCCACTAACAGGTTCTATCAAAATGACTTAGGCATCAGTACCTCACTTTTCCTTCCATTGTAGTGTTTTATCTTCTTCATACCTAGAGCTCACTCTACCTGTTACTCAAGAAATAATTAAATGTTCTTCTTCTACAAATACCCACGGATCATAATTCATACACAACTCTTGATCAGGAGAAACTATAAATGGGCAAAGTGGTTGATGGGATATAAGAAAATAAGGGGTGGGCAAGGACACTGGTGAATTGGACAGTGCAGTTACTCAGTACCAAAGATTTGAGTAATGCAGAAATATAACCACACAGTTACAAGGTCTTCCAATTTTTTAAGATAAGCCAGAATCGTGTGTGTGTGTGTGTGTGTGTGTGTGTGTGTGTGTTTGTGTGTGTGTGTGTTTCCCTGATTTTAATGCACTGTGATCAAAGTAAAATACATCTATGCCCCACGTTTGGTACAATGGGCCATCAGTTTTCAACCCCTGATATAAACCATTTATTAGATATAAATCTTCTAATGCAGTGGCTCTCAACCTTTCTAATGCCACAACTTTTTAATAGTCTATCATCTTATAAATCTAAAATGGTTTGTATTTTCATAGGCATTAAAGTTTGAACTACATTGTGGAGCAGGAGGGACAGACATTTCTTCTGGACATAAGAATAGTTTCACTATAGTTGCTATGTGCTAGTAATGTTAATTGTATTGGCTAATTTTACTGATCTGTTAGTTTTGGAATGTGGCTTTATATGTATTCTTTGATTCAAGCCTCACAATTATATTAGTCAGAATAAGCTAGGTACTATTGCAGTAACAAATAAACTCACTATCTCTGTGATTTAACATAGCCAAAGTTTATTTCTTCCTCATGCTACATGTCCAACATGGATCACGAAGGTGCTTCTGCTCAATGTTGTCACTTAGAAACGCAGGCTGCAAGAAGTTTCATCTCAACAAGTGCTTCTGCCATCATCAAGATAGGCAAAGAGGATGAGGCCAGGCATATTCTGGCTCCTGAAGCTTCTGTCCAAGAGAGACACATATTACTTGTGCTTACACTCAGAAATTCACTTAAAGGGACAAATCCTTGGAGGTGTAACCCAATAGTATTTTAAATAGAAAGAATGGTTAGGAGTGAAATGCTTTATCAAACATTAGAAGATCTCATAAAGGCACTAATTACAAATCAGGTATATACAAAGAAATAGACAAATCAGTAGAAAAGGACTTAGAATCCAGAAATATATGTACACATAGGGTTGGGTGAAAGTAGGTTTACAGTTATGAGTACTCGAAAAACAGAGTTTATTATTTTAATATTCTTATTATTGTATTCTTTCCATAAAATACATATATGAGAATTTAACACATAATAAAGGTAATAGTCCAATTCAGAGGAAAAGGATGAATTATTTTAAGTGATATATAAAAATTAAGTTAAACTATTCGCATACAAAAATAATTTCAGATGGATTAAAAATTTAAACATAAAAATAAAAGAATAAAAATTATCCAAAAATGTACCTATATGGGAAAATTTATATAGCTAAGACAACAAACTTAGAAGCTATTAAATAAAAATGTAAATTTTAGCTATTTAAAAATATATTTTAAGTAACAAAAATAGATAAAAGAAATTTAGGGGGAAATTTTAATGTAGATGAAAATACAAGAGTAAACAACTAGCTCTTCCAACACACAATGCAAAATAAAAGGAAGTAAATTGTCAACTTGCAGAGGAGCAAAACCAAATGGCCTATACATTTATGAAAATACATTAAACTCAGCAGGAGTTAGGGAAATGGAAAATAAAGCAACAGTGAGGTTTAAACCCATCACTCTAGAAAAAATAAAAAAGGGCAATAAGCTCCATTGTCATGGTTGCAGGGAGAAATGGTACTCTTACCATTGCTGGTGGGAATGAGAATTGTTATAATATACTTTGGAAATCAATCTGGCAACATTTTAAAACTAAATAGCCGCATCCTTTGACTCGGATTCTCAGCTCTAGAAAGCTACCCTATAAAAATAAAAGCGCCAGTACATAAGAACACATGTATGGCAGTTAATCACAGCATTGTTCAAACAGAAAGTTGAAAATAGAGCAAGTCACGGTGCAGCTACACCACAGGATTCGTAGAAAATGAAGTAAACTAAACCAGTTGATGTGGATACATTCTGTTGAGTTATTTCCAGTGAAAAAGACAAATGTAGGAAAGTAGTATATAATATGACCCTTTTTTCTAAAAAATGCCCCCCCAAACCCATATATATATATATACATATATATATATACTTTTATGTGCTGTTTTATACTTACACTAGAGGCTCAATGCACGAAATTTGTGCAAGAGTAGGCCTTCCTTCCCCCAGCTGCCAGCACCGGCTTCCCTCTGGCACCCAGGACCCGGGCTTCCTTGCAGCCCCGGCTTTGTCCAGAAGCTTGTCTGGAAGTATGTTCAGTCTAATTAGCATAATATACTTTTATTATTACAGATAGAATTATATGAGCATGGGTTAAAAATATGGATAGATGCGAGCCAGTTTGATAGCATGGGATGTGTGGGGGAAGAAGCCAGGGAGGGAGGAGGTGCTGGCAGCTGGAAAAAATAGTCTGCACTAATAACTCCAACATAATAATCCAATTTATTCGTTAAATGCAAAGATTTATATATAGTATATATGTTCAAATAATTTCTAAGCATAATAAAAAATGCAAATCTGATCATATAAAAGCAAATGAAACATTCCAAACTAATGCAGCTTCTTCAATCTACTTTGTTGTGAGACAAGATGTTTTCATTCTATAGAAGATCCAGTCTAAAATATACATCAGATTGAGGCCTGTGAACCACTTATCCCACCAAACATAGCAAAGACTCACACTGTCATCACCTGACAGCAGGTGCTTCCCAGAAGTAGATAGCATCCATGTAGACAGGCAAGCTTCTCAATGTGTGTGTTTTGTATTTCCAAAGTATATGAATCTGCCATCAACCATACCCTCCCACATCCTACTCTTCGGCTTCTTTCCAGAAAAAGTTATCTGAACCTCTTTGCTATCCAAATGAGCTAAAAGCTATCCCAAATAATAGTTGTTAATAGTTGCTATTAGTTGATAATTATAATAATGATGGTGGTTAGAGCCTCTGGTTCGATTCCCAGTTAAGGGCACGTACCTGGGTTGCAGGTTTGATCCCCAGTTCCTGTCAGAGCACATTTGGGAGGCAACCAATTTCTCTCTCTCCGTCTCTCTCTCTCTCTCTCTCTCTCTCTCTCTCTCTCTCTCTCTCTCTCTCTCTCTCTCTCTCTCTCTCTTCCCTACTCCCCTCCACTTTCTCAAAAAATGTCTTTGGCCGAAACCAGTTTGGCTCAATGGATAGAGCATCAGCCTGCAGACTGAAGGGTCCCAGGTTCGATTCCAGTCAAGGGCATGTACCTTGGTTGCGGGCACATCCCCAGTAGGGGGTGTGCAGGAGGCAGCTGATTGATGTTTTTCTCTCATCGATAATGTTTCTAACTTGATGTTTCTTACTTGATGTAATATATATATATATATATATATATATATATATATATATATATATATATCTTTGGGTGAGGACTAACAAAAATGAAATTTAAATAAATATGGGTTAACTTGAATTTTCTTCTAATTCAGGGGTGGGGAAACTTTTATCTGCCAAGGGCCATTTGTATATTTATAACATAATTCATGGGCTATACAAAATTATCAACTTAAAAATTAGCTTGCTATATTTGCTCATTTAATTAACTCATCCCTAATCCTTGGCAGGGCCAAACCAGAGGATTTAGAGGACCTTATACCAACATCCCTCACCCTGTAATTGATAGGTCTGGCAAACCTATCCGGGTAAAGGTTTATAATGGTAATTGATGTATATTTTGGACTGGATCTTCTATAGAATGAAAACAACTTGTCTCACAACAGAGTAGATTGAAGAAGCTGTTGAACCTGGCTGCAATTCAAAAATTTACTAGTTAGTAGTCTTGTTTTAGCTACTAGGCAGGGAGGGTCAGGGTGGAGTAAGAGATCAACCAAAGGACTTGTATACATGCATGTAAGCATGACCCATGGACACAGATAGTAGCAGGGTGAGGGCATGTGCTGAGAGGTGGGAATGATCTGGGAGAGATCAATGGTGGAGAAAAGGAGACATGTATAATACTTTAAACAATAAAGAATTTAAAATAAAAAATAAATTTAAAAAATAAAAGATAAAAATAAAATTTGAAGCTTCCATTCTTAGTATGTAGGTGCCCCTAAAAAGGCTGCCCAACATTTGCAAAGTAGTGGGGAAGTCAGGAAAAGAGCTCGTAGATCTCTGATTTCCATCACTTCGCCTGTACTGTTGGCCTCAACTGCCACAGCCAAGCTGGTCAGACAGAGAGAACAAGTCATTTATACTCCCTACAGCTGGGTGTTACCATGTGTGTTCTAACACATGATCTCAGAGAGCCGGGTTGATGTACTTACTAGCACTTATAAAAATTTGTAATTATGTGCTTATGTGTATGATTATTTAATTGCTATCTCCTCCACTAAGACATAATCTCTATATAGTTAGGGACAATATACTATAACCCCAACACCTATCATGGTAGCTGACACACACTGAAATTCAGTGACAATGTATTGATTTAATGGATGAATAAATATGTAATATGAGGAAAATTATCTTAAAGTATCCCACTGACTTATAGTATTCTCTAAATGCCAGAGGCTTTGGATTTTATTTATTTATTTATTTATTTATTTATTTTTTAATATATTTTATTGATTTTATACAGAGAGGAAGGGAGAGAGATAGAGAGTCAGAAACATCGATGAGAGAGAGTCATCGATCAGCTGACTCTTGCACACCCCCTACTGGAGATATGCCTGCCACCAAGGTACATGCCCTTGACCGGAATCGAACCCGGGACCCTTCAGTCCCCAAGCCGACGCTCTATCCACTGAGCCAAACCGGTCCCGGCCAGAGGCTTTGGATTTTAAAGTTAGGCCCCAGTGCTGTCAGTCTGTTCACACATCATCTAGTGGAGTAAGTGCCCGAGGGAGCATGGCTCTGTTCTGTACAGTTACTCCAAACAAAACAACAACCCATTTCATCCATGGCTTTGCCTCTTAGCGGAGCTACAATTAATGAAGATAGATATTTGTGATGTATTCTAAAATATTTTTAATTTCCTCTATTATTTTGTTCCTGGAGCTTGAAATCCTAACAGTAATTAAAGAATTACTAAAAGAAGAGATTTCATAGAAGGAAGAGGAGTCTCTCTTGAACAGATTGAAAGCTATTCAATAAGTATGCTTTTTTCAAGATGGTATGCTCAGCTGGGGGACTTTTCATTAAACTAAATTCCATCATTAGCTTTGACTAGCACCAGCTGATATATAAAGTCTGTCTTGGTGTAGACCTCCACTGGTATTCCATATATTGCAGGTAAATCTCTCACTCCAAAATTTCCAAACATGCAGTATGAATAATTAACATCTGATAAATTCAGAGTAGGAAGAAGACATTAAAAGACAATAGTGAGCCGGGACCGGTTTGGCTCAATGGATAGAGCATCGGCTTGGGGACTGAAGGGTCCTGGATTCGATTCTGGTCAAGGGCATGTACCTTGGTTGTGGGCATATCCCCAGTAGGGGATGTGCAAGAGGCAGCTGATCGATGACTCTCTCTCATCGATGTTTCTAACTCTCTATCTCTCTCCCTTCCTCTCTGTACAAAATCAATAAAATATATTAAAAAAAACAAAAAGACAATAGTGAGGTCACAATACCATCTCAGCTCCTCAGAATACTGAATCAAACAGGACTTTAGTTGTTAAAATGAAGAGCATTTTAAAATCTCTCCATTCTTAATTTTTCCTTAAACCTATTAAGAAATGGGGAGTTAGGACTTGCGATAGAATGCTTTAGTCTTTGCAGCAAAGTTAAAGACAGAACCCAAGACCCAGCACATTCTAATTTAATTGACTTGGGAGTTCTAATTTCATATCAATTTTCAAGAATTGGGGTTTTGTACCATCCATAATTGTTCTCCCATCTAAATAGTTCAAAGTCTACTATTATTTTAACACAAAAGAGAAATTTTTCCTATTTATGAATCCAATATTATTTCTGTGAGACATAGCATAATACAACTCAAAGGAGTTTTTAAAAGTTTCTTATAATGTTGAATTTATGAGAGCATCTACTTTTTTAATGAAACATGCCATGACAGTGCAGTGGTTGAGAGAAGAATGTTCTGCAGTTAAATTTTTGATCCTCAGTTTCTTCCTCTGTAAAATGGGAATAAGATTAGTATACAGATCATGGACTTACTTCAAGCACTGAGAGAATGTAGTTAGCATAATACAGTGTATTTATTTTCTATTATTGCACAACAAATTACCACATAATTAGTGGCTAAAAATGACACCCACTTATTACCTCACAATTTCTGCAGGTCAGAGCATGGGTTAGATGGTTCCACTACTTAGAGTTTCACAAGACTGCAATCAGGTGTCAGCTGGACTGTGTTCTTATATGGAGGCTCAAATGGGGAAGGAACCCTTTCCAAGCTTACTCACATTCTTGAATTCATTTCCTTGAAGCTTTAAGACCAAGGATTCCAGCTTCCTCATGGCTGTTGGCTGGAGGCTGCTCAGAGCTCCTCACCATGACAGCTTACTTCATCAAGCAGCAAGAATAGTCTTTAGGATGAATCTTCTAGTAAGACAGTCCTCTATTATGTAACACAATCATAAGAGGAACATACGACTTTTATACATTCTATCAATTGGAAGCAAGTCACAGGTCCTACCCACACTTAAGGATAAACACCAGGAAGCAGGGCTCATTGGTGGCTACATTTAGTCTCTGAATCAATGTAATAAGTGAATATATTAATGTACCTGTGAATGAATGAACAAATGAATTAGTGAGTGAATCTGAGTAGCAACTTAAGTATGAAAGGAGTAAGCCACAGACCACTTAGGCATCAAAAAAACATGGAAAATAATTCTAAATTTAGGACAAACAGATAAACAGAGCACTCTGCAGGTTACTGCTCAGTTGTAGTCATAATACAAGTATTCAACTTTTGTGAAAATACTGAATTAAACATTTATGGAGCCTGGGCTCTGAGGCCCAGAGAATGTCAGTAGATCTCAAGAATGGTGGGGAATGGAACCCTGAGGGAAAAATAGGGTTTTTAGTACACTTTAAAGTGATAATCCTATATAATAAAAGCGTAGTATGCAAATTGTCCCCTTGACCAGGAGTTCGACCAAGGGGTGGGGCCGGCCAGGGGGAAGGGAGGGAGGCCACGTACACTGGGCTTCTAGTTTTCTTATAATTAAAGCAAAAGGAGAAATAAGAAATGAAATAAAATGGTCAAATATAATTACAAAATATTTTAACTTCTAAGCAATAAAAATAACTAACAATAAAATCAAAAGAATATTCACCACAAATGAAAAACAGTTATCTCCAAGCATATGAAAAATGTATTTGAACATATTTATGAATACTACAAATACCAATGGATAAATGAGCAAAGATCATTGTCATATGATTTATACACAAAAGTATAATTAGTAAAATAAATTTGAAAATAAATTTAAATCTAATATGGATGGGACAGAAGCCTTACAAACAATATTTAATCACCATTCTATAATTTTTTTTTATTTTACTAGCTGAGCTGATTACTCCAAGATGAGAGAGTAAACAGTAAAATAAATTGCATTAGCATTGCTCACCAAACACATGCCATATTTTGTAACTCATCCTGGGTGGATGAATATTTGATGGTAATTGACTCTCAGTCAGTTAGTGGTAAGAGAGCTAAAATGGATGACTGCATACCCACAAAATAATAATAAAAAAAAAATCATTCACTTTAGCATGAATCAAATATTAAAAAAAAAAACCTATTAAAAGTTCTTTCTAATTTTCTTCTACTACCTGTGTAGCTGAGACACAGTAAAACAAATACAGATGAAGAACAAAAAACTAGGTAAAAGTATTAGATACTACACAGGAAAAGAATCTGCCCAACAACAAAGTCTTTATTTTCTTTATTTTAGTGAATATTCTTAATTCTTAACAACATCTTGGCTTCTGACGACCTCCTTCTTTGAGGCTGGATTGCTGGATGCAGCAGGATCAAGCACCATTCCTGGACTTGGCACAAAGCGCTGACAAGCACGTTTTCTGCTTTTCCCTCTCCCGCAGGCCTGTCTGGGTAAACAGGGGGAATTCGTTTTGATGCCAGTGATAACGTGCTAGTATATTTGTCCACATGTGTCATCATATCTCTTCAGGAGTAAATTATGGCATGTCTCATCATGGTCAGGAATGGAAGGGCCAACAATTAAAAGAATAATAGTAGGCACTCACTAAATATTTGTTGTTGCTATTAATGTTATTTTTATCAATGGTGGGAATGACACAGACAAGGATTGATTTGTTCCTGGAATCTAGATGGGCTCTCTTTGGGTGTCAGGGAGGGGGCACTCGTGGGACAGCTGCAGTGGAGGGTGGTAGGAGGAGGCCCAGCCAGACAAGCATAGGACCTGAAGATGATGATGACTGACGAGCAGCAGATGGTGTTTGGGAGTCCTGACAGTCACGGACAGGTCCCATGGTTTTCAAACACAACTCTAAGCTGACTAGCTACAAGAGATCCAGTAAGCTCTTCAAACCAGTGCCACCCACCACCTCAATAAAGGCAGGGTTAGTTGGGGACCTGGATAATGTGGGAAAGGTGGATCAAGAGGGAAGAGGGGAAGAAGTTAAAGAACCAAGCATGTGGAGGTTACAGTGCCTTTCTGACAGCAGGCGTTTGTTATTATGTACTGAAGAGAGCAGAACACAGGGTACAAAGAGACCTTCAGAGGAAATGAGCAGACCACACAGTTATTCTTTACTTTTGGTCCAGGTGAAAGCTGGGTGTCTCAGATAGTCTCCTCAGTCTACATAACCTCTGTGCTTGGGTCCTATTCCTTTAACTGCGATTGCCCTAGACTGCCTGCATCTATGTGTCTTTCTTGGACTGTAAACTTTAATAAATATGTTTATTGGTTTTTAGGGAGAGAGGAATGGAGACAGGGAGAAAGAAACATTGATGTGAGAGAGAAACATCAATTGGCTGCCTCCTGCATGTCCCCACCAGGGACTGAGCCCACAAACCAGGTATGTTCCTAGACTGGGGTTTGAACCGGTGACCTTTCAGTGCATGGATGATGCCCAAACAACTGAGTCTCACAAGCCAGACCTGGACTGTAAACTTTCACAATGCAGAGATCTCTTTGAACAGCGTGTAACGCTATAAAGAGTTAGATGAAGATGAGGCTAATAAAAAATATAACAGATGAGTGTAATAATAGTAATACCAGTGGGACTTGAAATGTTAGTACTGTGCTGGTGCAAAAACAGCAGTATCACTTCCAATTCTTATTCTGAAATTGGCTTTCTTATTCCTCTTAAAATCTGTACCATTGTAATTCCACTTCTAGAAGACTAGTGAAAATAACCAGCGATATGAACAAAGACTTATTTGTAAACACATGAGCACCTCGATGCCTGCTATGGGAAAGTGACCAAGTAAAGCTTAGTAAGATAGGATGTCTAGCAGTCATCAAAAATCACAGTTAATAATATTAACAGGAAAATGCTCACTTTAAAAAATCAAGTGAAAAAGTACAAACTTATGTTTTTCAATGCATAGAAACATTGGAAAGAAATATACTAAAGTGCTAAAAAAAAAAAAAAGCGGGGGTGGGTGGGCAGTGATGGCAGAAAAAATGGCTTAGAGGTGAGCAAAGAGGAAACAGGAACTAAGTAAAAGAAAACTAACATTTTTAACACCTACTGTGTGCAAGCATTGGGCTAAGTGTTTAACCCTATTAATAATTATTTAAATAATTAAAGATAAGAATTGAAACAAGGCCACTGAGAGAAGAGAGTCTCTTTCCACAATGAACAGCAGCCTCCCATCTTGACTTAGTGAAAAACACAGGACTCAGGAAGGCTAAGGTATTTTGAGTGAAGTTGTAACTGAACAGAAAATGGATGTTTGGCTGCCTGCTGCAGCCAAAGCCAAACTCATGAGGCAAGTGTTGGCGCAAAAGGAAAGAAGTTTTATTCAGGTGCCACATGACCTGGGAGAATGGTGGGCTCCTATCTCAAAGACCATCTCTCTTTGTCTCAAGACCATCTCTCTCCATCTCAAAGACCATCTCTTTTTTCTATTCAAGCCTGTGGTTCTTATAGGGATAAGGAGGGAAAGGCTTTTGTTTTTGTTTTTGTTTTGTTTTCTATCCAATTATCTTGCTAGCTTTGGGTATGCTTGGGAACTGTCCATTCATCTTTCTAGCTTTTGGTGAGTGCAGGCCTTATCTATTCATATTTCTAGCTTTTGGCATACTCTGTGAAAGAACCTTTCCCAAAGCCATCTTGGCCAATGAGGGAGATGCCCGGATGCTTCACCCTTAAAAACTCTGGACCCTGTAACCTTACAAAGGTTTCATCCTATATATTATATAGGATGGTCTTATGGTCCAAAAAATACGGTATATAATAAAAGCTTGATATACCGTATTTTTCGGACCGTAAGACGCACTTTTTTCCCCCCAGAAGTGGGGGGGAAAAGTCCCTGCGTCTTATGGTCCAAATATAGCCTACACATATACTTTAAAAAAAAAGTTGTTTTACTTGCCCGGCTCTGTGTGGTCTCTGTGTGCTTGCCCGGCTCTAAAATGGTTCTAAATGCTGCTGTTTACTTTACAGGATTGATTACATGTGTTTATGACTGTGATGTTGGGTTTTAATGCACATAAAATATTTTAGGACACTATTTGTTTCAGAATCTTTTTTTCTTCATTTCCCTTCTCTAAAAACTGGTGCGTCTTATGGTCCGGTGCGTCTTATGGTCCGAAAAATACGGTACTAAGTGTCTGGTTGTCCAGTTGTTCATTCAACGTAATATGCTAATGATATCCTAAGACTGCTGAACTGCTCACTATGACTTGCACTGACCACTATGGAGCAGACGGGAGCAGATGCTCTGACCGGTAGGTTAGCTTGTTGCTAGGGTTCAGCCAATTGGGACTGAGTGAGATAGGCCCGACATGCCCTAGAGCCCTCCTGTGTCCCTCTCCAGCCCCAGTTGTGCCCGGTGGGGTCTCTGAGCCTGGCCTGCACCCTCTCACAATCCGGGACCCCTCAGGTGATGTCAGATAGCTGGTTTTGGCCCAATCCCACAGGCCAGGTTGAGGGACCCCACTGATATATGATATCATGCAGCGGGCCTCTAGTCTTCTATAATTTCTTCCTGCTATCAGAGGGCATACATATTCTTATGTATCCAAGGTCCAGAGAGTCTTGCTATCTATTAAAGGATGAGGGGGATCAAGCCTGAAGGGAAGCCTTTACATGATGGAAAAGGATAGCTGTCTTCAGAAGGCAGCATACAGAGGATGGCACTGCTGGGCAAGTGAAGCTGGTAGACTGCTCCATATTTCAAGAGACGGTATGGCAGATGGGCCTCCAAAGTGAGACCTATTGTGTAGACAAATAATCAAGGATTTAGTCAGGGCTCTGCCTAGTAGTGCAGGGAGAAGTGTAGTGAAATGAGAAGCAGGAGACACTAACAGATCCCCATGATCTAATCCTGAGTAGGGCTTTGAGCAGTGCACTCAACAATGGAATAAGTCTACCAAGGAAGCCATTGTGTGGGAAAGGCAGACAGAGGCATTATCAGTCCAAGCATGGCCATAAAAAATATATAATAAAATAAAAAGTAGCATTTCACTTAGCTTTGGGAGGCACTGTCCTTTTCCAAAAAGAGGAATTTTAAATATCTTTCAGAAGTGCAGGTCCAGAATTTCCATAAGTATCAATAGCAGCAGCAAGATACAAGTTCCCCTGAGGTGGCACCCACTTTATCCGTGTGTGATGGGTCCACGGCTTTATTCCGGTGAGCTTTAGGGAAGAGTGTGTTGTCATTAGGACATCATAAGTCTCTTGCTTGGCTGACTGCTGTTCAGGACCTTGAATCTTCCAAGTCCTTAGTAAGACCCGGTCTCCTGGCTGCAATGCATGTAAGGGCTTGTCAGACAGGTAGATAGACCTGTAATGAGCAAAGTTGTTAGTGTTTACCCTAATCATTGTGCATATTGTTTGATTTTTCAAAAATTTTTAAATCTTCACCAGAGGATATTTTTGCCATTGCTTTTTAGAGAGAGTGGAAAGAAGGGATGAAGGGGAAGGAGGGAAGAGGCAGGGGAGGGGGGGGGGAGAGATAGATAGAGAAACATCAATGTGAGAGAGACACATTAGCTTGCTTCCCACACATGCCCTAACTGGGGGGCCAGGGATGAACCTGCAACCCAGGTATGGCCCTGGACTGAGAATCAAACACCTGATCCTTTGGTGTGCAGACCAGTGTTCTAACCACTTAGCTACTCCAGCCAGGGCCATAGTGTTTGATTTTTTAATTTATTTTCTAAATCTAAAGGGTGTGTTCCTAAAACAGAAACTTGGAAGGATCTCCCATAAACTATTGCAAAAGGGCTTAATTTAAGTCTGCTTCGGGGTACTACCCTAATCCAGGGTAAGGCCATAGGCAATGCCTGGTCCCATTTCAAATGCATTTCTTGACATATTTTCACCAGGGTCTTCTTTATTGTGTGGTTCATTTTCGTTTTCTTTCCCATAGATTGGGGTCTCTAAGATGTTTCAATTGAATCCGTAGTATCTGTCCTATCCTCTGGGAGAGATCTTACATGAATAATGGTCTTTGAAGCTTTTTGACTGGCAAAATGGAAGTGTTACAGAAAGACTGGCATGGCCGAATTAGTCCTACTTTTAAGAATGTAGACACTAGTGGTTGAATTCCCTCTAAAGCTTCCTTTTCAAGGGGGCAATATTTCTCCTGTGGGATCCATGCCCCTTCCTTTAGCTTAGTTTTATGGGTTAGATGCTAACCACCCTACCTGGGGTTCCACAGCCCACACAGCTTCATCAGCCTGCTCACGGATCTCCGGTGGGCGGAGTTCACCTCCAGGTCCTTCTGGGCAAGTCAGGAGTATCTGGAGCTGGAGAGCATGTCGCAGCGGGACTCCTCAGCATAATTGCTGCTTCTCAGGGGCAAAGTTATTTGTGCGTGCAATTTACAAAGTAAATCTCGGCCCAACAATGGAATGGGGCAGTCTGGCCTGTAGAGAAAACTATGCGTACGTTTTTGATCCCCGGGCTGGCACTCTAGGGGTGGAAGGAACGCCTGTTTGTGTAATTGCCCGATCCCTCCAGTAACCATCGCTCCAGCTAAACTTTTCTCGCTTAGTTTTGTATTTAGCGCTGCGTGTGTAGCTCCCATATCTGTGAGGAAGCCAATTAGCTCCCCCCCCCCTCCCCCTGTCAACTGCACCGGGGCTCCTGAGGGTAAACAGTAACAAGTCATAAGGTGTCCAGAGGAGCCCCTGGGCCTCCGATTTGCCATTCCTTTCTAACATTTCTTGGCGAGGGTTTCTATGCTTTTTAGTTTTATTTTTTTATTTTTGAATTCTGGGAAGTCCTTTCTCCAATGGCTTTCATATATTTATAGCTAGCCACCATTCATCTGCCGTTAGCCAAATGGGGATTCATTATAGGCTCTGTGGAGCTATATGGGGAAGGGGACAGGCCAGACATTATGCCAGTGTATGATAGTCCCTACACCTCCTCCGGAATTACCTGGGAGCTTTCTAATATTCTAAGTGTGCAACCAAGAAGGCACAGGCCAAAGTAGCCATATCAGGTTGTAGATAGAAAACAAAGATGAAATAAGGGGTGAAGTGTGGCTAGAAAATGGAAGAAGCTAACAAGCTATCTGCATGCGTTATGCTTGTGGCTTTATGTGAGCTTACTCACTGGCCCCCTCACTACAGCATTCCGTCACCAGTGTGGATTTCTCCACTTAATGCCTCCTATTTCCCCTCTTGCTTTCATTTGCAACATTTACCTTTCTGCTGACTTATTCCAGCAACATTTAATGTGTGGGTTTTTTTTTTTTAATTATTATTCCATACTCATCTTGAGCTACTGCACTGCTCTTCTCTGTCCTCCCCTCAAAGCCAAGTTTTCCAAATGATCAACCAGACACAGTCATTTCCTCATCCCTGTACACTCCTCAACCCGTTCCCATCCGGCACCTGTGCCTGCCTTCTTTCTAACACTGCTTTCCCCAGTGTCACCGGGAGACTCCTCGTTGCTGCAAGTGATTGCACACTTTCTATTTCTTACCTCCCCTGACATTTGGGCCTTATATAACCCCTGAGACAGCAGTAGAGTCACAGAGGCAGCTACTTCATGGGACATTCCACAGCTTCTTTACGCCTCAAATTCAATGTTATAAGCTGCATCTTCTCCCCATGCCTATCCTGTTCCATGTTCCTCGTGTCAGTGGATGGCACCACCAAAACCAGAAACATCTGGGCTTTACCCAGGTCTCTCCTCTCTCTTCCACCCCCTCGGCACTCTCCCTCACCCTGACAGCACTGGCCAGCTTGGATCACCACCTCGGTTACCCAGCATCTCCATCCACTGCCCACCACATTCTCCTACCCATCCCCTGGGATTCGGTGCAAGGGATTTTTCTAAAATGCAAGCCTGGTTATGTTGGTGCCCTCCTTTAAATTTTTCTTTGGGCTTCTCCTGCCCCTAAAAAGCCAGTCTAATCTTGCAAATTCTCTTCCCGGTTATCTTCAACACAACCCGCCTGCACACTACAACCCAGCCATACTTCCTGCTGTTACTCCGTTGTAAGTGTTCTCTTCTGTCTCTGGCTGTTTCCAGCTCCTGAAATATTACCTCCTGCAATGTATTCTGGTTAGGGCCTTTCAAACTGTAGGTCTCTAAGGTATCTAAGTTATTGTCCCAACTTCTAAAAGATTAAAACTGGAAATAAAAGGTACATACTATGAGTATGGCTTATGCCAGAAAAATGACCCGGGCTTCAATTATTGGCCACCTACCTAAAGAAAATGTCTTAGCCCTCCATCAAACGATTGTCAAAATATTGTACATTTGATTTTTGAGGTAAAATTCACAGAGCAGACAATTAACCATTTTAAAGTACGCAAATTCAGTGGCATTTAGTGATTCACAACAGTGTGCCACCACCACCTCTCTCTAGTTTCAAAACTTCCTCATCACCCTAGAACAGTGGTATGGTTCTTCCACAAAACACCACGCAGGCGCGACATACAGTGCAACTGAAACTCCGTGGCCCATGCGCAGAAGTCGGTTTGGGGCCTGGGCAAGTCTATTTTAAAGAAGTGGCGTTAGAACGCTCAAGGGGCCAAAGAGCCGCATGTGGCTCACGAGCCGTGGTTTGCCGACCACTGCCTTAGAAGAACATGCTGTACCATCTACAATAAGTAACCATTCCTCACTCCCCCTCCCCTGAAGGCCCCCCTTTAAGTTAAAATAGAACATTTAAAGCATATAGATAACATTTTATTCATTTATTTTTTATTTATTTATTTATTTATTTATTTATTTATTTACCATTCTCTATGTCACTCAATTGTTTGATTAATCTACGGGTCCAGTTCAAGGTGGGCAGGTGAGTCAGTATGCTGGCAGTCTGTATTATTTGTGCTGTTTAGCTGCCTGTGTCCCACCCTCCAGAGGCTGAGCACTCTGCAGGCAGGGGCCACGGCCAAGCTCTTCATTCGTGGGTCTGCAGCACGTGGCACGACACGGGGCACACAGTGTGCTGTGCATTCGGGGATATTTCCAAGACGTTAATTGGTCCGAGGACATACAGCTTGTAAATGGTGAGTCATGGCTTAAGCCTACGTCTCCCTCTCAGCCCACTAAGCAGCAAATAGGTCCTGTTTGGGAGATGAACTTAGCGGTCACATCAGAGCTGATACTGAGGAGGACTTACAATGTGCCTGCTGCTAAGATTCCAAGCCCCTTTGAAGTATTTCATCATTTAATTCCCCAACACTCCTACAAGACGAGTAGGGCTGTTAGCCCAGGCATTCTGGAGGGGAAGGTGGAGATGCCTGTATCCAATCCAACTAGTACAGAGTGGGCTTGGAGTCCAGGCACAGCTTATCTAAATGCTAGCAAAGCACCATTACTTCATTACTGCAGTAACAACTTTTTAGGACTGGTTTTAGGGAAGAGGAAGAGAGATAAGATAGCTGAAATGGAGCCTAGTCCTACACACACACACACACACACACACACACACGTGGGTAGGGCAGCTTGGGTTGTGTCTCCTAAGTGCTGAGTTATAGTTCTTATTTGTTATTGTGGGAGATGCTATTTTTATGCTTTTGTTTTGTTTTGTTTTGCTCTTTGGGACATTACTGCATCCTGTAGCACAACCATATCTACTGTGAACTAGAATACGGCTGTCCCCCTGCTGTGTACCCTGCACCTCAGGCCTCCACCAGGCCGGCACCTGTCTGGAAATCACTGCCTTCTGCACAGGCTCCACGCCACCCACCCCTCTTCTGGCACCACCGCTGTTGGCTATGCTGGCTGCTGCCACCAAACCCTGGAGTTTGGACAGGCCAGAGGGCACAGGGGTCTTCGGTGGAGTGGAGGAGAATGCCTCTCTCCGCTTACTCTCCTCGTGAGATGACAGCAAAGCAATATGGCCGGTTCTCTGAAGTCTGAAGAGGCTTGGGGGAGATGGGTCTTCTGGTTTGTACTCATCATCCTCTCTCTCTTTCAGGACCCAGTACTGAATCCATGGAAATCTGGGCCCGGGGCCCATGTGACTGACCCTTATTTGGACTTAAATTTTTTACTTGCAGTAACTGCTCTGCTGCAGCACGTAAGGTTTGTAACTGGGCAGGGCTAGTCCCACGGACTCCTCTCCCCTCAGCCACTCAGGACAGGTCAGAGGACTGAATTCGAAAGGCGAGGACACTTTTGGCCTAGAGCTGGGACTTCATTTCACTTACATGCAACATCAAGTGTGGAAATTAGAAGGTAAGCAATTTGAGACCTGTACAAGATGGAGCTCAGGATTTGTTGAACCATTGATGACAGACTTTTAGCATTCACATATTCTGAATTTCTCTGGAGAAGTTTTATATTTTGTTCAGAACTTTAGTCTATGAAGGAAAATACAGACAGTATGAGAAGTGCAATTTTTAAATCTAGTGGCTACATTGTTCTGGTGTCCTGAATTAGAGAGAACAATCCTCTAATTCAAGCCTTGGTTGAAATGTGTTTGTAGAGGAACACCTCCGTGCAAAACACCATAATGGACCCCTTCGGGATTCAGACAGGGTGGGGCGAATTCTTACCCTCACTGCATTCACAGAGCAATGCAAATGGACACCCTGTGAGCTTTCCAGACTTCTGAGAGGTAGAGGTGATAGTTACTTTCTCCTTTCTGCTTACCCACGGTCTCTAATTTTCTAGAACTCATATATATATATCGGTTGCGTGGTTAAAATGAAGTGAAATTAAACAGGATAAATACTCTTTATTCAGAATTGCCATCTGGTGCCGTGAGGGCTCAGTCCTTCCCAGGCCTCACCTTGCTCCTGGATCAGAGCACACAGTGCTCTGAGGGCACCAAGAGGCCTCTGGTCCCATTTCCTCTTTTGTTCCCTCTGCTTCATCATCGAGAAAATGGATGCACACCAACCCTCACAAAAGCTTCTCTGTGCATGGAGAATGCCAAGCTGTTATGCTAAATAACAATAATAATAGTAGTAATAATAATAATGGTAATAATAATGTGTCTGAAGCTGTTACAAAATAATGTTGACCCAAAATAAAAGGCCTTAAAAAATGTTTCTCAGTGTGCCTCTCTGTTATCCATTTTTCAATGTGATCATAAAGAAATACAATATCCTACTCCAAAACATCATTTTTAGACAAAAATTTTTTTAGTGAGCTTTCTTCTAAAAGTATAATAAATTAGATTAGTTTTTGGTGTTTTTTTCTTTTCTTTTCTCAACCCATATAAGAACAATACTCTTATGTATATAATTCTTGTGAACTGAGTAGGTAATTAAAATTTTTCAGTCTGAATTAAAATATCTCTATAAAAATATGTCTTTAATAACTGAATTTTTATATTTATTTATGACTTGGCTATCCTATTCATTATCATCACCACTGAAAACATCTAGGTTGAACATGAGGTTTACAAATACTAGTAATTTCTACATATAGTATCTTTCTTCATAGTTGCTCTACCGTCCCCATTTTACTGAGAAGGAAACTGAGGTTAACGGAGGCTAAGTGACTTGCCTGGGACTTCACAGTTCATTCTGGTACAGATTCAGGCCTCCATCTCAAATCTGCAGGCCCTACATTTTTTTTTATCCTTTACTGTACCACACTGCTGTTCCACTTCTTTAGTTGCTGGATTTTAGTAATGATGGTATTTAGCTTGATTTAGAAAAATTTAAATAAAGCTTTGAGTGTCTACCTTTATCACAACCCAAGAGTATAAACTGAATCTGAAGGAACCCTCCTATCTCATTACACATCTGTCCACCCTTTTAAATTTAGCATCAAATCTTAAGGACACACCTCTGAAAAATTGGCAGAGAAAAACGTTGATTTTAGAATTTTCTCTAAATTGTATTGCAATAAATGGCAAGGCAGCTAATGTCCCATAAACCACTCATGTTTAAAAAAAATTACTTGAAAATATACAATCGGCATAAAATGCTCCACTAGGAGGAAGCAGGCCTCAGGGGTCGAGGGTGAGGCAGCATCCAGTGGAGCCAGGTTGACATTTTGGATTTGGGAGTTTCAAACCCGTGAGGCATCTTGTCTCAGAGATGAAGCACATAACACCAGGGCCTGTCTCTGCCAACGTCTGTCTCATGGAATGTTTAGGATATATCTATAGTCAAAATTACTCATTATTTGGAATTAAATTTAATGAGGCATCATATATTTAACCTGGCAACCCAACCCTAGAGGCCACTCCACATGGCAGCCAGGGGCCGGCACAGAGAATGCTGGTTTGGGGACATTCCTGAGGAGCCGGGAGCCAGAACTGAGCTGGGATGAGCAGGTCTGAATTCAGTCCTGGGTGGTACACGTACATGTGTTTCATGAGTCCCATCACCCACGTGGGCTTTTTGTCTTTGATTGAAAGTCTTTATGAACTGCGCCTGAATACCACAGCGTTAATCACAAGCCTCCTGAAGTATTTTCATAGTGTGTGTAACAGATGCCCATACACTGAGGATTTAAAGTAAGAACTACTCACCACAATATTTAGTTAAAATTACAAAGGGAGCACAAATTAAGCCATCATTTTGTTAAGGGGTATATTATAAGTTTTATTTGATTTCCCCATGTTCTCCTATATGTGTTTGTATATCTGTTGTGTCAAGGCTTGCACTGATCAAGTATTTCAATTAGCTACTAAAAGAAACACATTTAAGGAGTAACACAACTGATGTGCATTTGGGCTCGATACCCATAATCAGAGTTGTTTCTCACCTGAGTCCCTCTTGCTGATGTTGTGTAACAAGTGGCCCCGGTTGCTGGCAATAGCCCGCTGAGCATGTTCACATCTGTGTGGTGATCGCATAAAATAATGACTCACTAACACTTCAAAAAAGAAACCGATACTAGGTTGAGGGTAGATATGGTGTGTGGTCACTTCATCATATCTGGAAGTCTTGTTCCTAAATCACCAGAGTTTTTCAGTTGCTTTTCCCCAAAACTGACTTGAGAGACTCAATGTCAAGAGGGAGGAGAACAATTAAGGAAACGAGTGAAGCGAAGGTACCGCGTCACCTGCCTTCGTACTCACCCACCTCTGTTTCCACGCCCTTGCCAATAGCTTCCTGGCTAAGAAGGGCTTCATTTGGCATAACCTCATGCACAGACTTGCTGAAATGAGCTGAGAAGGCAGGGACAGCACAGTAGCGAGGAGATTCAGAGCAGAAATGGGCAGAGAAGTAAAATCGCCCGTCTCCACCAGCAGCCTCCCCGGTCCCTGTGCGGTTTGTGTGATGATCGAATTGCTCTTCAACCATCTCCTGACACTGTCTTTTACGATCATCCAATCATCATCAACATTTTCCCCCCCACAAGTTATTTATTTTCTACCGCTTTCATAATCTCAGCTCATGGAAGTAACCAGAGAATTCTCACAATCTAATTCTGTCCTGCTATCGTTCCTCAAACCGCCGTCATGTGGTGTTCTGGGAAATCCATGGAGCGGCGTCCTTGTCAGAGAAAAGCAGCATCTCGGTGGCAAGGCAGCTATCGTTTTATCTGTTACTCAGGGAAGCCCCGCCCAAGACAGAGACTAAACGTAAATGCACATCTGGAGAGTCTGTGTGAATGGCTCCTGATTCTGCTCTGCGGCCCCATTCTTATCAGGAAGGCTGCTAGCAGGGAGCCTTGTGAGAACTCAGACTGGGTCCGAAACTGATGGCAATGGTACTGCCCAGCTCTTTCCCTCCCCAGCCGTGCTGCCCCTTCCACAGCCATCCTGCCCCCTCCCCAACCATCCTGCCCCCTCCCCAGCCATGCTGCCCCCTCCTCAGCCGTGCTGCCCCCTCCCCAGCCGTGCTGCTGTCCTAGCACACAGCCATAGAGGATTCTAATTATCTCTCCATCAGCTCATCCCAGCCATCACTGGACTATGTTTGGTCAATTTTAAAGAGATGGAATAGCAAGCAAATATGTCAAACACGGAACTGATCTCAAAAACCATTCACGAAAGGTATATTGGTAAACCTCTTTTGTAGAGGCAACGATGTGGCAGTAATATTCAAAAATTGTCAATGTGTTCTTATATATTGATTTCACTTCAGGCAATTAATTCTACAAATCCACTTATAAAAGTACACTGAAACATATATGTTTGCCAAAATATTATTTGAAAAAGCAAAAAAGACTAAAAAAAATAGCCTAAATATCTACCCATCAATATGGGAATGGTTATATTCATAATAGCACGTTATTTAATATCCTGTGCAGTTTCTGTAAGAATGTGTAAGGCATGGAACAGTCACCAAAGCACATTGCTGGGTAAAAGCAAGGTCAGAGTAGTAGATATATTGTCTGATTTCATTTGTGATTTAAAAGAAGATATGTCTGATGAGGCCAGGTGTCTCATTGGTTGTCGTGTTGCCCGGTACACCAAAAGGTTGTGAGTTCTCTCCCCAGTCCGGACACCTACAGGTAGCCATCAATCAATGTTCCTCACAGTGACGTTTTTCTCTCTTTCTCTCTCCCTGCCTTTCTCTCTAAAATCAATGGGGGGGGGGGATAAATAAACAAATAAATAAAATCAATGAAAACATATCTTTGGGAGAGGATCATAAAAAAGAAGGTATGCTTACATATGAATTTTCAAGATGTCTGTTAAAATACAATATATGAGAAAGTATGATTAATGATTACCACTGGGAAATGTGATTGAGGGAGCTAGGGGGAGGGAAAGAAAGAACTTTAAAATTTTAAAATTTTGTTTGTGTTGTTTTTATAACTATCACTTACAGCCGGTCTATTATTTCTTAGGTTTCTATGGTGTACAGATTGTATAGTGCCTAGTGATCATTTTTGACTCAGAATAACCATCATTTAAAAAATCATCCAAAAGAATTCTTTATGGCTAAGTAAAGAGCTATGGTCAACCTTAATTGAGGTTCGCAGAACCAACTTCAACTTTGTGGACATAAACTCAAGATCCAGCTCCTACAGAAAGCTGAGTAAAACTTGCTGTGATTACAAAAATTACTGTGTTGAGCCTCCAGACTGTTGATGATGTTGTCAATAATCCTAATATTACTTTTGACTGCCCACAAACTTCCCCTTGACACTTACCTGCACAGATCCTTTAAGGAATGCATTTTAGTTTGTATCTTGTGTTTCTGGCAAAATTTCCCATGTAATACACTTAAAAATCATGAAAAACTTTTATCATGTTTTACAAGTCCAGGAGTAGGTAAAGAAGAAAAGATGCCCCCATATTATGCCAAGTGTCCTGTCAACAAGGAAGGGAATGCTCAGGACAGACTCACACAAAGTGGTCAATCTAATATCAGGTTTTTAAATCCTGATCGTCGGAGCCATTCAGTTAGTCTCTGGGCCTGATCCTGAAGAAGAGACCTGAGACAAGAAGCAAGAAGAAGAGAAAACACCACGGTGAGAATAACACAGTTGGCAGATACAATTTAAATAAACTGAAATGTAGGCTTATTTGAAAGAAGCATGAACATAGCAAAATTCCATTTGGAATATCAATTTCTAGGTCACCTACCTTTTTGAGACTTCCACTTGAGCCCAGTCAGTATGACTCAGCGGTTGAGCATCGACCCAGGACCCCGGAGGTTGCAGGCTTGATTCCTGGTCAGGGGACATGCCCAGCTTGTGGGCATGCAGAAGGCAACAGATTGATGATGTACTCTCTGATGGATGTTTCTATTTCTCTCCCTCTCTCTTCCTTTCTCTCCAAAAATCAATAAAAACATATATATTTTTTAAAAACTTCCAGTTGCTAAGATGATTATGTCTTTGGTTACTAATCTAACAAAGTTTTCAAGTATCAAAAAAGTTTATTTATTTTATTTTATTTATTTTATTTATTTATTTTATTTTATTTTATTTTATTTTATTTATTTATTTATTTATTTATTTTTAGCAATTTTCCTTTCTGCGGTGCGCACACACACACACACACACAAAGTTGAGAAGTGAACAACATTAATTTAAATGTCATGCATGATTGCTTATATTTCTGGAATAGTATTTTTTGTTTACAAATGTAAAGAAACCTACATTTCCTTCGTGGTAAGATGGTAGAAGCTATAGACAGACATACCAAGTGAATAGATAATTTATCTTGTTGTGATTATAACCAGGTATGGTTTATGGAAGTAATCCAAGCCTGAAATTCATAAACAATCTTAAGAGATCTTAAAAACTAAAGCATACTTCTGAGGTTAGCCCCAAAACCTTTAAGAACTTCCACTTGAAAGCAAATGCACAATAACTATTGAAATAAGAATAAAAAGGGTTAACGGGTTAGCAAATGAGGAAGAAATAAGAAAAATTTAGAGGAAAATAAAGCAGTAATATAGCAATAATTATACCTTTGTTTGACTAATTTCCTTATTACCAAGAAATTCATTTTCAGTTTTAAAAATGAATGTAACTTTCTAAGGAAATGTTGCTTCCACAAAGTGAATATGTTCTAAGCATGACTGGTAATTTAATTTCAAATATATATGTTGGTGTAACTTGGGGTTTCAAGGCACAAGCCTCCAATATTTAAATCCAGGTGTCCAGAAATAAATTATCTTGACAACTAACATGAAACCCAAATACGCACGGCCCCATTATTGGAGTGATATGGATGAGAGCATATTTTTTTTAACTCAATTCTACAGACAACTTGCACATAAATACCCAACCAAAGTCCACAGGATTTGGATACCTCTCCAAATTCATAGAATACTTTCTCCTTTGAACCACTAATCAACTTTATTATGTGCAGGTTCTACAATTCAGGTCTATTTGCTCCAATGCCTCAGGCTCGTAGTACCCTCTCATCAGAATACTGGTTAGATTCCCTAGTGTGAATCACTTACCCAGTTGCTTGCCTGATTATTCACATGTTTTTGAGATTTGTGAAATGTGGCAGATAAACAGGTTAATGCTGTGTGCAGCTTGGAGGGCAGCCAATGTCTGCCTGCCCGTACAGTGTATTTACTCTCCTTCCTCAAATCCTTCTCCCATACGGAGAAGCTATGTTTTAAGACTAAAATCAGTGTAGAATGCAACCCAGTAATGTCACTGCAGGTGCTCATCTGCTCATTTGCGGTGATTCTTACAGTGAAGAAAGTGAATCCATGATTGACCCAATGGATGAAGGAACATCATGGCGAACATTTGGAGAATGCAGGCCAAGGCACGTCCTCATCTTGAGGGGTGCTCTGATTTTAGGAAGGAAAGCCTCCCACAAGGAATCGGGAGTGGTGTGGGAGTGCTCTGGCTGTCCCCGCAGTTAGCAGTGGCAGGTTCCCTCTCTCCCTGTTTTATTGCTTTTGTGTTGTACTTCTAAAATAAATATCAATAAATCATTGCAGTTAGATACTCTAATACAGACAGAAATGTACTTGACTCCCTACAGTCATTACAATTGGAGGGGACTCTGATTAGGATGCTTTACTTAATTAAGTGATATCGTCTAAAGAGAGTTCTTCCCTGCACTTTCTGTTTAACAGTCTTATAAAACACCAACAGAGGAAATTCATTCTGTTGTTTGCTTTCCTTATTGTAAACGGTTTCTCCTCATTCATAGTTTACAGAAGACGTGTTAATGAAATGGCTAATAAGCCAAAGACTGCGTCTCAGCTACAACAGAGCCTTGTTCAAATCAGCCCAAGCTCTACCATTTCTTAACATTTTTCTCCCTCCATCTCAGAAATGTATTTTAAAATGTATTTTTACACATCTGTAACCTAAAATTAAAATGATTCAAAAGAATTTTTTTTCCTTTGAGAAATTATGCTTCATCTGGCTTGTGTATGATTCAGCAAAGACCTTAAAAATCTGTTTCTTTGAAAAAAATAGAAAAAAAATGGGCAAAGAATAAGCAATCCTTATGCATAAGATGTTATTTGTGAGGCACTTTAATTTTACTGAAAGAAGTCATTAAATTTGGATTGCCAATACAAATATGATTATATATGTTTTCTAAATAAAATGTTATTATGTTGCAACTGAACTCATCCATTTATTGTTTGTTTACCTAATGCTCAAACACATGTTTTATTCATAGATGTCTGGGAGGGGAAAATTTTTGCTTGATAATCACAGCAAGCATATTTAACAAAAGCGATTCTCCTTTTATTAGTGAACAAGTTTAAGCAGAATTATTTCATTTTTTCCCCATTTAGTTAATTCTGATTTGCAGAATCCTCAGTATACAGCCTTTGTTTCTCCCCCTGCTGCCTTTTATGCCTTTAATGTATGCATGCCTATCCACTGATGGGAAAATATCATTTCCTGCAACTCTTCCTTTTTCCCTTTCGACTGTTCTCCCTGTGATTTCTGGTTTGAGTTAGTTTTCACTAGTTAGTTCATGTACAAGACAGACAAATTAAGGCTGAGTAAATAGTTCACTATCCTTTTGAAAATTTTAACTCTTTTATTAGGATAATTTTGAACTAAGCATGCTAACTCATTCTTTTAAAAATAAATAATATATTTATATTATTAAAGAAATTAAAATGAATAGAAAGTAGTCAAGAAAGTGAAGATTTATTATCTATGAAAGTATTTTCATTACCACATAACACATTTTAAAAAAATGTTTGCAACTTTAGCAAAATAACAATGACATTAAATTTAGCGGCTTTGTTTCTTAAATAAAAAAATTGAAAAGCAGCATAAGTGTAAATACTCTTAAATGAACTCAACCAGTTTACAATAAATTTTTAAAGCCTTAACACTATACTCAGCTAATAGAATTTAATGATCTGAAATTTTTAAATACATATGACTCAAAATATATAAATGAATATTAATGAATCACATGCATGGGGATTTTAACTAATTGCCTAACTATTGAAAGAACACTTTATAAGATTGATAAGAACTTCTATTGTTTTCATTCCCAATCTGTATAGCTTGGTAATTTTTCAACAAAATAATAATTGCCAAATGAGTTCATTAATATTGTATGATGCTAAGGTATATGTTTTTGTTTTTAACTACATAGCACTAATTGTGCATAGAACCGCTACCTTTAAACATTCCAAAACATAAGTTTTCTTAACTCCCAAGTTAAATCAGCTCTACCACAGAAAACCATAGATAAGCAGCAATACAATATGCCTCCTGGACATATTATGCAAAGTGAATTACAGAAGTTGCTTGTAATTGCTTTTATTTATTTTTAAGATGCCATTACTAAAGACTAGCTTAATATTGATTATAACATTCATTAAATATTGGTTATCTTATAATTTTGTAATTTAGATAGCTTTTAGAACCAAAAGCTTAGTTCACCTACTTTCTAATAAACCAACTTCTTTATAGATTTTCTTTAAGCTCCTCATTTTAAAAGGTGCCTTTGTTCTGAAACTAAACATATGGCATTCCTGTCTCCTAAAAAATTTTTTTAAAGAATTGAATAACAGCCAGTAAATTCTGTTATTTTATTCCATTCTCCTATAATTGTTTACTTCTCTAAAATTAATGTAAGTTTTACAAATAAAGAGCATGCCTTTTTTCGTAGGATTTTAAGATAAATGAGAATTGTGTCTAATGAAGTTTCACTGAAGTTAGAGTAGCTGCCGAACCATTATCTGGCAGAAGAATGTGCGTCCCATTTCGCCCGAACCAATTATTTTTTATCAAATGACTTCTCTGCCTAAATTGTTTGCTTTAAGAAATAATGACGTTAGAGATAAGCACAGTTATTTTAATGTGCGTTTTAACAGCATTATTGTTCCAACTCCTATAAATCAAACTAAATGCAACAGAGCCAATTTCGGATTGTTATTTATTGAAATTGCTTCTTATTGGAGCAGTGAGCATTTGCAGCTAGTATTCCAAGCCAGGCTTGAAAATATATCAGATTTAAAATTTTTAAACACAAATATGCCGATGTATTTAATAGCTCTTTAGTCAGAAAATATATTTATATCCTAACATAGCCTTTTCCTGTATTGTAAGGTGAGCATTCTATAGTATTTGTCGTCAAAGCTACATGTCTCTGAAAAGCAATAGAAAGAATAAATTTCCTAGAGAACCTAGCTAAGAGACACCCTCCTGCAATGAGGTAGGACAAATCGGTGCAGAAAAGAATACAAAGAAAAAAGTTCAGTTCTGTAGAGAAGTGGTTCTTTGAAACTATTTTTCTGCTTCCTATGGAAATATATAATGAGCACTCAAGAAGGAAAACATTTAGCAAAAAACTTTTCCAGAGCAGGGAGAGAAAAGTACCTTGTGTGATGTGAAGGGATAGGACATACAGACCCAAACAAACAAATAATAAACAAAACAGTCACAAGCGAACTGTTTGTTTTCTCCTAAAGCATGTTTTCTTCCGCAAGAGATGCCTGGAGTCTGAAGAGGAAATTACTCCCATCAGTGAGGTGTATTTTATAAATACAGAAGAGTAGATCATCAGCTCATTTGAAAGACAATTCTCTTATTAATAGCACCAGTTTCATAGCTATTTTTGCCTCTAAAAGGGGCACCTGCTAGACATTCACAAATTAGCTCTTATGAGGGAGATAAAACTACCATCAAGATGTGTATATTTCTAATTCAAGTTAAACATTTTTAACAAACCATCTTACAAATCTGTTTTGAAGCACCTCAGAGGCCCAGAGGGAGCTCTACCTTTAATATGAGAGGACAACCTAACAAAGAACCTCACACACACACACACACACACACACACACACACACACAAATGTTATTCACAATGAACTTCATGAAAATTTGACAAAAGCAACATTTTTGCCCTAGTAAAACAATTCTTGGTGTAGAATAAATAAAACTAAAGTAGAACTTTTGAGCAGAACCAAGTATTGAATAAATTTAGAACTATAATAGTGTTAAGTATTGCATATTCTCTTAAGAGATATGATATAGATGTTAATGCGGTTAACTTAGGTCAATATTCTGTTAATATGAAAACAGCTAAAATGCGGTACTTTGTTATTTTGTAAAATATTAATTAATCACTCACAATAAATGGCTCCACAGTACAAAAAGTATCCCAGTTATTGCACAAGTACAATTACTATACATAAATCATATAATAATTAAAATACATGCACTGCATTTTATTTTAAAAAATAGATGTTTTTCCTCAAACATATATAAAATTAAAACAAAAAACATAAAGATTATCTCCCCAAAACACAGATAGAACAACATTTGGGGATTTTCATGAGCTTATTTTCATAACAATGAACTAAAAATAATTCTTGGAAAAAACAATTGAAATGCATCATATATTTTAGTGATTCATATATTAATAGTTATTTCTACTCCCTTTTGCACTGACTGTGGGAAGTGTGTATTATGAAGATCAGATGGTGTGCTGATGTGAGAAATGTTGCAAAGCATCCTGTTGATTGCTTCTAATTAACTGGGATGCTCTTGTGTTCTCAGTTTTAGCGGGCACACACTACACAATGCCTTTTATTTGGCTTTGAATGGATTTTTACTTAAAAACAGCTGATTTCAATATCCACAGCATTTTTGGCTTTCTTATCTCTTAACATTTTCCTGCAATATTTTCTTTTCAATTTTAAACGATAAATTTGAAAATATTTCTAAAGCATAAAGTATAATCAGTTAAATTAACAGCACTCTTGTAGTCTTTCACATGTATTTTGCATGTTCTATAGTACGTGATTACATTCTCAAACCACATTTAAATTCGTCTTTAAAAGTTGTACATCTGAGTAATGGTTTAAGCAGAAAATTCTGAAAAGCAATTTAGAGCTTGCAGCTAATTTTCTTCTTTCTTTCTTTTTCTTTTCTTTTCTTTTCTTTTTTTTTCTTCTTTTTTCTTTTGTAAGCAGACTATTAACCAGAACAGAGCTAAAACAAGGGACTATGAGCAAGGAACAGGAAAGATTTCAGAATTAAAAGAATTAAGTAAAATTCTTTGCACTCACCTTTCTCTGATGATTTAACTCAAGCAGCCCTGACAGAGAAAATTCATGAATTTTCATCAACTTCACACATGTCATACATTTAAAAACATTTTGATTTGCCGTGGGACCCCTGCATGTCTCTGAAGCATAGTAACAGTGCTGTGCTGCTCTGTAGGTACAAACCCTTTGAACTCTCAGAGCTCTAGAAGATATATTACTAATGTAAACAGGCTCTTAAGTGGGGGAAAAAAAGAAAAAGAGCATTAAATAACAGTAAGTTTCCCAGGAAATGCAGAATTTAAAATAAGGAGCACGTTATTATAAGCTGTACACTTTCTGTAATTTTAAGAAGCACAATTTTATCCATATATCAGCTTTCTGAAAATATACAATTATCTGCCCTGAGAAGCAATTATTTTGGAAAAGAAAATCCATAACCTAAAAACCAGAGCTAACGTCTTAATTTAGGTATAGACATTGAAAGTGATTAAATAGTTTTCTTTTTGTTCACGTGAGGATAAGTGTGACCCATGTCCACAGCTTCAAGATGGCTACCAATACCCTACTGTCCCCAGGAGGAAGGCACTATATTTAGTATAGTGCAATAAAAAATGGAACTTAAAAAAAATGGAATTTTTGCCCTAAATAACATCCTGGTATTATCTTTCAAATATTTCTGTCCCTCTTAAAATTGTGGAAGATCATGATGATGCAGTAAGAGATAAATATTAGGAGTGATTGATAAGTACAAGCAAAGTCACAAATCACAGCATGACATAAAGTGGCATTACAAACAATTTGCATTGTGCCCTCACTTCATAATTGAGGACACGGAGCCCCAAAGAGGTGAAGTGACTTCCCCAAGGCCCTACAGAGACTAAAATGTAAAGCTGAACTAGTAGCACTCTTTCTTGACTCCTAGTAGCACTCTTTCTACATCACTACACAGCCTTTCAATGCAGGAACAGAAATGTCAGCTCAGGTAGATGTCAACCATATAGTTAAGTAAAACAATGAGTAATGCACCCTTGACCTAGAAGATATGTACAAGGCATACAAAAATTTATCAGTGGTCTTTACCCGATGTGAACAGTGATTTTCCTTAAAGAGATTCCTCTGTGGGAAATATCCTCATGCACTCATTCTTGTCAAGTTTGAGGATTTGTTTTATTTAGTGAGATAGCACTTTTCCTCCATGCCAGCAGGTAAAAACGACTACTATATCATCTCACTGTCACTAATTTGTCCCTACTTCCAATCCATTCTCCAGTCTGCTGGCTGAATGGCCTTTCTAAAATGCACATCTAATTGTGTTTAAATGTCTTCAATTCAATGGCTTTCTAGCTGCTATGAGATGAAACCGTACTTCTCAGTCTGATAAACATTTCACTCATACTACTCCTTCAGTTTTACTTCCAACACTCTCCTCACACTTTCCGTTCCAGCAATATAAAGTAGGCATGAGTCCCTGCGCATGACATGCTTTTCATTGTCTGTGGGCCTTTGCACATGCTGTTTCCTCCTCCTGGAACGCCTGATAACGCATTGCTTCTCCTTCCAGGGTGAGCTCAAGCACTGCCTTTTTCTCTTCCTGCCAAATAGAGATGTTTTCTTCCCTGGGTCCCACTGCGTTTGCACAGACCTCGCCTTACTTTACTTGTTGCATTGAACTGTGCTGTCTATGTACAGGCCTGTCTCCTCAAATGCGTTGTCTTTGAGGTCAGAGACGGATCTTTTTCTCTATGCCTGCTGTCTTGCCTGATGTAAGCACTCAGTGAGTATTTACTGGCTGAATAAGTAAATTAATAAAGAGACTACCATATTCTTTTCCTATCGCAATCTTTACACCTCAGGGCAATATCCCTAGTTCTTTTGCGTAATGTCTAAACTGAATATATATTGACAACAGGGTTATTGGTATCAACTTCTGTTTTTGGTTTCTAGCAACTATTTCCTCTAAATGCAATTTTATAATCACTTTCTCACTATAATGGTTTGATTGTGGCATGAAGTTGGTGATGAAATACTAACTCCTACCTACCTGTGAGTGAATAGGAGAATTTGGGCATAATAGATAATGAGTCATCATTGTTCAGACATTGGTGAAGAACATTCCTTTCAGAGCTCTCTCTTATTGGGAACACAAGTTGAAGGATATCTGTAACCCACTAAGAGTACAGATGTATATTTTGATGTAAACAGAAAGTGGTATCAGTACCATCATGCCAAGTGAGTGCTTTAAACAAAGATTTTTAGTCTTACATAAATGGAATTTAGATTTAAGATTTAATTTCCTGGAGTTCTATTGCTGTTTGACACCTCCTTGTCCCCATCTTGCTGAGTAAATGCTGCCTGGATGCAAATGTCTTTTAGAGAGCCTCCTAGGCCGAAACCAGGGATATCCTTGATACATGAACATACATTGTCCACTTGAAATAATACCCTCATATTGACAAAAGGCTTCACATCAAAATATAAAAGAATTTGCAGTATAGTGTTCCTTTAACATGTATATAATCTTGAGCTAGTTCCCAGATCAATAAAGAGAGGTCCCCATAGCTGTTTGGGATGGGAATACAAATAAGTGATATGATAATTAAGAAATAATAACATAAGAACAAACTGTTTTGCACACTCACAACTGTAAACCTACTTTTGCCCTCCCTTGTATAAGGCACAAAGCATCTCACTTCTGAAGCTACGTGCAATCTTTTGATTCCTTCCTGACTCCTATCCACTGGTTCCACTGTGCTCCCACGCTGCAGCTCCTACTCAAGTGTGAAGGGTGTCCACTAAGGGATAGACGTTGGGAACACGGTAATAGCAGCCATTGCTTTTGTGTAACGAATGAGTTCCTTTTGGCCATCGGACTACCTTTCATAGAGCAGCCCTATGTGGTATTATCACTAACAATCAACACTAGTTTTTAAATGCTTTTATGTATATAATACCACACTGGCCAGTTCCCACTCTCACGCCCAAAAGAATGATAGGATTTGTGACTTTCTTGTCCCCTAACCACTTCAGAAGAAGTATAGGATTTTAAAGGTCTTGAATAGTGGGTGTGCCCTATAAAGTTTATGTCTGGAATGAAAAAAGAAATTAACTCTAAGGATTTTTTCAAGTCATTATTTTTTAGGGCTCATTTTGTGTTTTATCTAAGCTTTGGGAAGGTTGTTCGTTTTAAACATTACAGCAATTCCTCAGTTTTCATCTGAATAGGCAGGGGGATGTAAGAGATTCTCTCTTGCTGATTACATAGAATGGGGTCTCTTTTCTGTCAGTTTGAGTCAACCCATCTAGAATTTTAACAATTTTTTGTTCACATTAAAAAATAAAAATATTAACCATACTTCTATATCTTTACATTGTTGCATATCAGAAAAAATTACAAGGGAAATAGTGAAAGTGTTTTGTAAATTCATTCATTCAGCAAACTTATTGAACAACTTTTATGTGCTAGACACCATACTGGTATTGACTAATAACAGATACACAAACTGTGTGTGTGTGGGGGGGTGTAATATGGTTGTCTACAGCTCTAATTTAAGAATGTGAAACGTACAGAGCATACATACAGCATCCTGTATGATTTGGCCCCTGCCTTTTTTATTTTGTGATTACCCACTCTTCTTTTTAAAAAAATAAATCTTTATTGTTCAGATTAAAAAAAAAACAAAAAAAAGTGAAATGTGACCACTATCAAATCACATTGGCTTAGAATTCCGTCTGCCTATTTGATGTCTGTTTTCTTGAAAAAAACAAACAAACAAACAAACAACAAGACACACACACATAAAAAAAACTTCTCTGAAAGGCAATGTTAGTCAATATGTAAAATGTTCAAACTTTATAACTTAAAAAGCAAGAAGTATATATATATATGTGTGTTTCCAGTTTGGGTGGGGTAAGTTGAAAGTTCTTCATGAACTTATAAAAAGACATGAGCTTCAGTTTCTTGAGCAACTGAAATGAATCCATTACACTAAAATTGCTCTTAGAAGTAAGAATAAGTAATGATTTGCATTATAAGCTAATAAAATAAGGGGTTAGGCATATCTCTACAATAACTTTTTTTTAACTCACTTTTATAGAGATTCTCTTGCATTTCTACTTAAATGAACTTGGAAGATTGTTCACCATTCAGTATTGTTTAGATTATAAGGCACAAATCTGTCATCTGGTTCTTAAATATTTTTCCCCTTTGGTAATGTAGATGAGTAATAAAATCTCCATTCTTTAAGACTATGCTAATGTAATGATGATATCATTTTGGGGAAAATTACGGTTTTTTTTTTTTTTACATCTCACATCTAGAAACCTCCTGACATATCAGAAAATATAATATTCTCCTGAAAATACACTTTGTTAGTCTTCCTGAACACTCATACTTCAGTGAATTGTACTTTTCTGTTCAGAAAGAGCTGCAAAGCCTTTCCCACAAGCAAATCCCCTGGAGAAGACTTTAGTTGAAGTCAGCCTACGTTTCACAGTAACGACTAGTAAATGGTGTGGCTTTATCATCAATAATGATAGTTCATTCGAGATCCCAAAGCCACTTCCAATGTCAGAGTGTGAGGAAATGGCCTATCCTGCCAACAAAGAGGACCCAGGACGTCTGGTTTCACACTGACGGTTATTTCATGTTATACTCCTAGGCTTTTACATCCTCGAGGAAGGAACACTGAATTTAGACAGAGACGTATTTTTGCTTTTACAATGTCCCTGGGTGGCAGATACCTGCATGTTTCAATTTGAGGTAGGAAAAAACTATTTTTACACAATTTCACATTCCTCTGAAAGTTGAGCACCTAAATCTTAGCAAGTGAGCAATAAGTTCTCTACTAGAGCAATTGTGAAGGGCCAGAAGTTGGTTCCAGTGATAAGAAGTCACTGGATAACCCTCCAGATTTCATCAAAAGCTCTGGATTTTTTTTTCTTTGCTACTTTCTGATAAAGGACACCTTTCCTGATTTTTGCTCCCTGTTAGTAATGAGAATCCTATTGCTATTTGTGACAGTTTTCAAAACTAGAATTATCAAGTAACACACTCACAAGTTACTTTCCAAGGAAACTGCTGTCCACTCCCACACGGAAGTCATTTCTTATCACTCCCCTCCCTGTCCTCCCCAGGAATGAATTATCTCCCAATGATTTGTCATTATATATATATAATGACAAATCATTGGGAGAGTTTGAACATTTTACATCTTGAGATATATATATATATATATATATATATATATATATATATATAGAGAGAGAGAGAGAGAGAGAGAGAGAGAGAGAGAGAGAGAGAGAGAGAATTTAGAAACGGGCTGATTGGTAGACCCGCCTGTTGCCACTAAGTTTCCTGGTACCTCTGGATGCTACTGCGGGGTTATATGATTAATTCGCTCCTCTCCTTGTCTCCTGGCAGCTAAATGGGAATATTGGAGAGCTGCCAGGAGGAGGTAGCCAACCTGCTTGCCCTGATTGTGCCTGCCAGCTTTTTAATAACAGGAGTAGGGTCAAGTAAGTGAAATCACAAACCGAGGAGAGCATTCTGAGGATGCAAAGGCAGTTAATGTCCTTCCAAGCCTCAGATGGCTGGCAACCCTTGGCAGAGTAATCTCTGCTTTGTGGCACCTGACCCTTCCTGGGTGACTGTTATCTGTGTATTCACTAGAAACATATTTACAGAATCTCTCCATTAGCAAAGATGCCTTGTGTGTGATTACCCAATTGTCATGGTCACACCGAGGTTCTGATACAGCCCCCATTCACGAATGAAAAAACTGCACTAAACAGGATTGACTTCAAGCAGGGATCGTCAATCAAATAGATCGAGACTTCTCCTGGCAGATCTCAGAGATTGCCACAGTCTTGCTCCCCCTTCTTCCCTAAATCCTAGACCCTCTCCCCTGCCCCAGTCTTAAGAATACTTAATAAAATTAAGAATAATTAGCTTTAAGAATTATCCAGAAAGGAGTTTCTTTAAAATAGACTCCATCTCAGAAAATAGAGGAGAGCACCACTTCCTTAAAACTACTTAGCATCCCTCCCATTTATACAGTGTTTAGTGTCAGCAAAGTACTCTCCCGTATTTAAAATGTTTTCGCTGCAAAGGCAGACAGAGGTAGATGGTGGGCCGGCTTTCCTTCATTCTTATGGAATAAATTTTTTAAAAACTTATTTTTTCCTCTGTGACAAGTGATAATGAGAGCACTTGCCATTCAAAGGTGTATTGGAAAGTTTAAAAAGTGGTGCCTCATCTTCCCCCCTCAAACAAATGGCACCGAGATCCGTAATTGCGAAGCCGAAATTTCGGGAACCGAATTAAACTCAGTAGGGGCAAATAAGTGGTTATGAATCAAGTGGAGGGAAGGAAAAAAAAAAAAAAAAACAACTATAACCCAGAGCCTTTGTCTTGTGTCTCCCAGATGAGCTGTCTGAGGGCATAAAGCTGACAGAGCCGCACCAGATAAGAAGGCGATAACGTCCCCGGGATCAAGAAACACGACTAAGGTGACAGCAGCCGCCAGCGACCCTCCGGGACTGCGCGGGTGGAAAGCCCTGGCCCTGCTGAGACCCAGAGGCCGAGGCGGCTGCCTCTGCAGCCCTGCGGCCCCGGGGCCCCCGGACAGAGGTCGGAGCCGCCGGGGCTGCGGGACCGAGGGGCCAGGCCGCACGGGGTCCGACCCCCGCCCAGCCGCACCGCACAGAGGAGGACCCGGAGGGTGAGCCCCTCTCGGTGCCGCCGCGGGCCCAGGCCCAAAGCTCACCCCGTTGGGCCCGCGCTGGGCGCCTCCGGACCCCGCGCCCCGGTCCCGCTGCCCCCGCCGCCGCCGCGGCCACCGCGCCCTCAGCCGCTCCGGCTCCGGCTCCCCCTAGGCGCCGGCCCGCCGCCCCCGGGGCCCACGCGGGGCAGCCCGCTGCGGGGACGGAGCGCTCCGGAGCAGCACCAAGGTGCCCTGCCTGGGGTTTGGGGGCGCAGAGGGCTCGGGGCGCCCCCGCAATTGAGCTGAATCCATCTCCCTGCTGGGGCTTCAGCGTGGCCGGGGCGGGCGGGAGGACTGGGAGGAAACGAAGGGAAAAAATAAAAAATAAAAATCTCATCACCACCAAAACCGTTCCTAAGAAGTCCTGGCGTTTTTACTTCTGGAGATGTTACTTTAAACGCTGGAGAAAGAAAGAAAAAAATGTTCCCCTGCTTTTAATTGAAGTAAACAAAGTGCAACAAATCCTAACTCAAATATGATTGCCGTGAGATTAGGGTCTAATTGCTGAGGGTTCAGGTGGGATCCGCGCGCTAAGTCCTGCGGGGCCGATCTGAATCTCACAATCGCTCTGTCAAAAGCGGGGCGACGAGAGCCCACACGCTTCCTAACAAGTCATTTCTAACAGTTACAAGCTCCGCACAAAGACCACACAGGGCGTCTAAGAGATGCAAATCTAATCCCTGGTCACTCCGCGGGCCTTGCACAAAGATGTGCTAAACCCTCACAGAAAAGAAATCGGTTCTCTGTCACCGGCCCCGGCGCAATCCATTAGGGAGAGAGCGGCCGGGCCGCGGCGGCAGCGGCGGCCGCAGAGGTTAAGGACAAGTGCAAATAAGAGGGACCCAGTTTTGTTTTCCGTGTGAAATACCGGGAGACACCAACCCCGAGTGAGTGGCAGGGCGCGATGCGTGGCTTCGCATTCATTTGAATGCTGGGAAGGAAAAATAATACACACACACACACACACACACACACACACACACATTCAGACTTTTAGAGACTCCCTTTCTAGATTTAGGAGAAATGGAATAATTTCCTCAAAAGTTGAAAATCTTTTGCCTCGGAAATTATGGGAGAATGTTAAAGAAGGAGGGCGGGCCAGCGCCTGGAACCGGAGGCCGGCCGCGCGCCCGGGATCCCCGTCCTTCCCGGGAGCGGGCGGCCGCGGGCTCCCGGACCTCCCCGCCGGCCGGCCTCCGGAGGCCCCTGCAATGCGCCTTCCCGCGGCTCCCCGCCGAAGGAGGCCCCCTCCACAGCGCCGGGCGGGGCATTAAAAGGGTTAATGTGCTTCAGATACAATACATCCACAGTGCGCGTTCGAGACCCTTAAAAAGGGAAGCTCCTGGGGATCCAGCACCCTCGGAGCAGCCCCATCCCGGCTGGGGTCGGAGGAGGAGAGGGGACAGAATTATATTGTTCTCTCCGCGGACCAGACACCCTGCAGCCGCAGAAGCGGGGCTCAGGCGGCGGGCGCCCCGGGAGTCGGGGCCCGGAGGAGGGACAGCGGCAGCCCTTTGGGCACCTGCCTTCCGTCCTGGGAAGTGGCTCCGAACCCGCAGGGGCGGGCGGCGGGGCAGGGTGAGCCTGGAGCTGCCTCTGGCCCGGGCGCCCCGGGCTCCCTCCACGTGGCGCCTCCTCCAGGCCGCGCGTCGGGAACGAAAGGGGGCGCTGAACACCCGCCAGGGTCAGGGGAAGACCCAGAGGCTCTCCTTTCTCTAAAAGGCTCCTCTTCAACTGCGGAGAGGAGGGGTGAGGCATTTGTGCGAAAGAAAGGATTTTTGTGTTTCCACGGAAGTTTCCAGAAAGCATTATTTCTCCTCCCGGCGGCTTCCCACTCTGCCCTCCAGGTTCCTCCTAAGGTGTTGCTCTCCAGCGTTTACATCTCAGAGCTGGCCAGGCGGGAGGCGCGGGCGGGAGCCTCGCAGGCTAACCCTGTCCCTGGCCCTCAGCTCCATGGCCCTTTAACTGCTCTGGCAGAACGTCCCTCTTCTCAAATTCCGCCCGCAGGGGAAGGAGGGGGTTGCTAGATTTGTCTCCCAGTTCGGAGACCAACTATAATCCACGCATCTGCTTCCTCCCCATCCCTGTTCCCTGCCTGACTAGGCCAGGCCCATGCCTCAGGTCCGGGCTACTAGTATATTCACGCCTCCCTGTCTACAGACATTAATTGAATCTCTCTGTGCAGTGGCTTCTCTTTGCTTCTGTCATTTTTCTCGCTAGTCCTCTGACAGGGTGACCTGGGGGGGGGGGGAGTCCCTCTGGCCTTCTTATCCAGCAAATGGCCTCCCACATGGGTTTTACTGGCTTTCATTCTTTAGGGTTTAGCTCATCTATGTCATCTGCTTTTCCTAGATCTGGCGTTAGGGAAACGATGCGGAATTGCCTGTGAAGTAAGACGGTGCTATGAGGCTGGAATTGGACAAGAACTCAAGTGAAACGTGGGCATCAAAACGTAGAAATAGAAAATGAGGGAAATAATGAAAAATAGGTAATATAGTCAAGTCGGGTTATGAGTACAAGAATATGATGCTCTTACTGGTGACCTTGTAGACCCTAATGAGACACACAGCCCCCTATCTACCACGGGAGCAGGGAGTATGCTCTGCTTTCTCTCCTGCCTGGGATTGCTCCTGATGAAGCAACAGTGCTGAGCCTCGCGCATCCTCGGTTCCTAGGGAGGTCCAGGGGGTGGGAAGGAGTCAGCACAGATGAGCCACCACTCCAAGAATGGCCATGGATGCAGTCATCGCACCGGTATGGGTGGGTCAGGTGGCTGAGACTTCCTGCCTGAGAGCCTGCTCTGGCTCTGGCTGCTCTGGGACACATTCCTGTGCCCCCTCTGCCTGCCCGGCCAAGCCACGCCCTGTCCTCAGGTGGGTGAGCTAGCTCCCCTTCCAAGGAGCAGGCTGGGTCCTACTGGTCCCAGCCTCATCCTCACTCCCTTCAGTGCTAGCAGTTCTCCCCCCCCCCCCAGCAGAAAATAGGGACTGGAGACTCTCTGTGGTGGGGGCCCTGACCTTTCACCCTTGGTTCAGAATTAATTAGTGCCTCAACCACTCTTGTTTGTCCAGAGATAGATTCTAGAAAGGGGGGAAATCTAGAGAGTTTAAGCTGGTGAGAGAGAGGTCTTTGGTCTTTGTGGTCTCCATAATTTGACATCTGTTTAAAAGAACGGGGCTTTTATGACAAATTTAGCAGAAAATTGAGCAAGCCAGCAGGGCTTCTGCAGAACCCCCCTCCCTGCCAGCGGCCCCTCCCCGGGGCAAACATGCTTTGTCAGAATGTCTAAAAACCAGCACAAGAGGTAATAAATGATCCCCTTTCAAAACAAAAATGGAATGGGCATTGAACACACATATTACTAGTCTGAGTTCCAGGTAACTAGAAATTTCTCGTTAGAGGTTGGTAGCTTTGCCTTAGGAAAACTCATCAGAGATTGTTTAAAAAATTCCTTCAAGTTCCGGTTTGTAATATCTTGGTAACCCAGTGAACTAATATCTCCATGTTCTGGGGTAGAAATTCACAGGGAATTTCTGCTCTTTGGCACACCGGGCTTCTGGGTCTCCAGAAGGGGTTGGAGGCCAGAGGCGACCGAAGTGGTTGTGGATGTGGAACCGGATGAAGAAACCGGATGAAGAAACTGTAATGGGTGCGGGGGAGGTTTGGGGGCGGGGGGTTGGAGGTGCAGATTGAGAGGATGAGTGCTGGGCCTTGGAGGGAAGGCCAGGGGAGGGGACGGGGGTGCTTGGACCAGTTCTGAGGGGGAGCCCGAGCGCGGTGGGGAGTGCGGAGTCCGCGGTGGAGAGGGCTCGGTCCCAGCAACTGCTTTTCCAGGTCCTGGGAACCAAAACTTTCTACGAAGAAAGAACCAGAAAACAGCTGCCGGTTTCCAGCGCCCACGCTTCGCCCCAAGACCTCTGACAACCAACTGAAACCCGGGGCCGCCCGGAGCGCCCGGGGCTTGGGCGGTGCCACCGGGAGGCCGCGGAGCCGCCGGGCTGGGGTCGCAGCTCTGCGCCGGGTCCTGCCACACCCACGCCCCACGCCGGGCTTTGCAGCTCGCAGCTCGCCTTTTAGCCTCCGACAACTTCCTCTGGCGGCCCTTACTTTAGGAAGAAGTCTGAATTTTCTATCAAATCTAGCGCCCGTATACTCTTCTCTAAATGATTCTTAAGCAGCGCCGGGAAGCACAAATGTGGTTTCTCTCTCACCATTTCTGTCGGTCTCCCCCTCCCCCTTCAGCTACCCTCCCCGCCTTCAATCCTCCAGTTGAGATTTTCTAAGCAATTAAGTTATATATTCAACAGGAATACTCGCTTCAAAATACCACTGGGGCTGGAGATTGATGCCTAAGGTCTGAGGCTTGAAGAAATATTTAGAGCTTGCCTGCAGATTCTGTCACCCATCATCTGCTCAGAAAGCGCCCGGTATCTTTCAGCGTGTCCGGCTCTTATGGTTGCAAATGGCCCTGTTTTCAAATGGAAATAAGACTTGCAAACTGATTATGTGTATTGAATTGGAATCACTCCCCCAGATCCTCTTGTTTAAAATGTATTGAAAAAAGGATGATGGCTGCAGACCTCAGTAACCAGCTCCCTCTCATCTCGGGGAGGTTGATCTATTTTGAAACTTTTTGCTATGTGGGCCTGTTTCAGCTGGATAATTACGTGGCCATTGTATTACCGGTCAGAGGCAAATACGTGGCACACACACTGCCTCCCAGCAGGCCCCCCCTGCCCTCCCCACTAGCATCATGCCAGAAATATCATGCACACCACACATTCTACCACTTCTGCCCCCCAACACTTTGACCCACAGACCAGCTCTAACCAGCAAGACTCAGCTAAGTAAGAAACACCAGCAGAATCCCACACACTTTCCCAGGCACAGGTGTCCCTCCCTCTTCCCCTCCCCACCCCCCAGTCCCCTCTCCTTCCCTCTCTTGTCTCACCAATGGGCAGAACCACAAACACAAACGCCAAGTTTCCACAGACACCCAGCCAACAAAATCTAAGTTTTCAGCCATGTCAGCCATTTTCAACAACTAATTTTGTGTTGCCGTGGCGAAAAACAGTTCATACAGGAAGGTTAATGGCAACTGTTAGGGATGCAATGAAGTTCTTGTATGTTACCATACATCTCAAAGATGTTCTCTTTGCCTCCATCTAGTGCTAGATTGTGGCTGTTGGTGGGTTGACTTTTTGTTAAATATTTTCAAAGGCTTTCCTGTTTCATTTCTGTACGAAGCCCTGGTGGTGTGCAGACAGATGTCTGGGGTGTATCTGCAGTGAGTTGTGAGTATGATCAATTGCAGCACTTCCAAAACTTACCACACCTAGGCTTCAGCCTAGGCAGACCTGCCAGGGAGCAGCAATCAACTTTCCCATTAATGTCACAGGTTGCTGGGTAATAATGAACTAGCTACAACTCCTGGCCTTGGTTAGAGGGGGTGTTGTGCTCTGTGCGCGCTTGTGTTGCAAAGGTTGCAATTCTTTCTGAAGCACACTCACTCAGGAGGGAATGGTGAACCCTCACCCCCAGCTCACTCCTCCTCCCTTAGTTCCCACCCTGCAGACCTCCAGGCTGGGGAGAGAGGTTTAATCCTCAGAGGCTTCAGAGTCTGCTCTGAAAGAGCCTGCCCTCCAAGTCAGTTTAGAAACCTGGTGCTTTGGGGGTGCCTGCAGGGACCCTAACTGGCTGGGTTCACTCCCTACACATGCATAGCCCGATATGTTAAAACATAGACCTGATCTCCTAAGTTAGAACAGAGCCAGCAGCTAGCTTAGGGGCACTGCTCTCTCAGTCCTTTTCGTGTCATTACGGTAATTCCCAGGTTTACATCTGAGCGCATGCACTCAGCCCTGTGTGTTCTGGGGAGATCAGGTAAATCAGTGGCACTTGGATCAAATAAACCCTTGTTTTCCTAGAGCTCTGTGCACCTTCGTGCAGCAGTATTGGGAGGGAGAGTGCTAGGCAATGCAGAAGCCCTGCCATCCTCCGGTTTTCCCAAGAAAGACTACGGGGCTTCTGGGCTGGGGAAGGGTATCCAATGACTCCTTTCACGTGGCCTGACATCTTTGTAGGAAAGACACTATCAACAACCCTGAAAATCCCTAGAAATACAATGTTTAACAATGCACCAACAGCCCGGTGTTACTGACAATTCTATCTCCGGTAGCAGTCAAAGACAGGGTTCCCAGGAATGCATGAAATATTTTTTCTTGTGAGACTACACTCAGACCTGCCCTCTTATTTCCACTGGTCCGTGAATGGAGTGTGGGAGTGGGGGCGGGGAACATTTGCTACAAACAAGGCTCAGAAACATTTCCATTGTTTCTGTTATCCGGCAATAGTAACAAACAATTGATATTAATGGTTCTCATTAGTGGATGATGTAGGTGTGACGAATGAAAGCAGTTTTTGTTATAGATTGCTTCAGGAAGTCTCATTTACAGCTGTGTGTCTCAGGCAACAAGTTCATTTTCTTTAAGAATCAATTTTAATATTTTCCCATAATGTAATTAGTTCTCATTTCATGTGAAACTAAATTAATGGTCCAATTCAAAGTTGGCAAAACTAAGGAAAGTTTTTATTTACTTGATTTTTTTTCAGGGAAATTCAGTTTCACACGGCAACTTAATTGATGTAATGAATGTGTTCAACTTTCTGCATGCAGCAGGTTCTCTAGGATCCCCTATAAGAGAATTCTATGTTAAATTTTTTTCTTTTAAAGTCTATTATAAAATAGACATATAAGATAGATGTGTGTGTGTGTGTACTCTTATGACACATACACAGGCAGTTGTCCGTATGCAACCACTTATACTTACACACAGAGTGGGCAGAATCAGATGTCACTATTGTGTTGGAGGAGAGGGCCTATTGCCTGCAATTTTTAAAATACGTATTTCCATTTCAAGCAGAGCACAGATAGTGACTGATTATATTGCAGTGTCCTGCAAATAACTAAAAAGAAATAAAACGGGGAATGGATTTAAATCTTATGCTTCCCCAAACTGTTACAATCTGTAATAACAAAGACAAGACAGGTTTAAGAAGCAGAGGCCCAAAGGGAAACACTATCCTATGAGGAGCCTGGGCCATTCCTAGATGCCCTCCAAGCAGGGCATTAGGTCACTGTCAGTGGGAAGAGCAGCCAGCCACTCCAGCGATGGCTTGGTGGTTCAGCCACAGCCTGCTCCTCCTCGTTCCTCTGAGAAAAGTTCAGAAACACATTTATACCCGGGGAGGAGGCATGCAGACCGTGGACCTCCCCCTCTGTCAAACAGTCTTCACTTCCATACCCAACTCCTCCAGCCCCCTGGGTGGACAAGCTCACTACAGATGGTGACTCAGGATAGGACGCTCCTTCCAGAAACTACTGGCCAAAGAGGCACCAGAAAACTTTCTGAACTCTCAGTTGAGGCAGGAGCCCAAGACGGCCCCCCAGAGGCTGGCCTGAAGCTGCGAAAATACCATTGCACAACCACAAACACACCAATCCAGGAGGTAGGAGAGAGCCCAAGGAAGGCCGTGTCCGGCCCTCCTGGCTGAGCAAGGAAAACCTTCAGCCTCATTCCCCTCAGGACTCAAGGCTGTCATTTTCCTCCCATTCCAAAAGAAGGCCGAATTTGAAACAAACAAATCAGCAAACCGTGCCTAGGAGCCATTTAATCCCAGATTCACATTTCCCAGCAGGCTTTCCAGTTCTCCACAAATAACATCTCGCTGCTCACTCTGCTCCCCCGCTCACAGTTGGGGGGTGGGGACGGGCGGGGTGGGGGGGGGCGATGTCTGGAGAGAGGAGACATTCGATCAGAATTCACAGCAGCTTCTCACAACTCTCTTGTTTATAGAAAATGAATGGGCTGCCTGGCTTGCTTTTAGTTCAGAAAAAGGGGTCAGTTTTTATCACCGCGGTTCACACAGATCCTGGGCTTTTTTTCCCTTATCTTAAATTGACCCGCTTTTAAGATAAAGACATAATAGAGAAAGCATTGACCTTACCTGGTCCCTAATGAGCTGGAAGTCAGAACACCCCGCTCTCATTTCCTCTTATCTCGCTCGGGTCGCCTGGGAAGAGACTCGCGCTACCTTCCGTGCCCCGGCGCGCGGGGACAGCCCTCGCCGCGGCGCGCAGGGGCGCAGGGCCGGAGCGCTGGGAGAGCGTCGGGGCCTCTAAAGTCTGCGAATTCCTCTCTGGGGTCTCAAAGCCGCAGGCCTCGCTGCCAGACCTAGGCCTCGCCCAGCCCGGGAGGATGTGCAATCCCTTCAAAGGCTCCGGAGCAGGTCTTCCTCTTTGAAAGGCCAATCCCTAGCCCTTGGAAGAGGGTCTTGGACAGGAGCGCGCCTCCCGGAGTCAGAGTCCTGAGCGCTTCCCGCCCAGTGGGCTGTGGCCTGGCTCCCACTCCACTCTGGGGATTTTAAGCTAGCTACTTCTCCCGGGCCGGTCCCCCTCCCAGAGCCGCTGGGGCCGCAGAGGCAGTCCTGGCCCCTCGCCCCCTTCCTGGCCTCCAGGACTCCTGCTGTACCTGCTCTGGCCCCCGGTGGGGGCGGCGGGCGGCAGCCCAGGCTCTCTTCCACCGGCTCTGCTGGCTTCCCCTGCACCCGGCTCAGCCCCGGCCCCGGGGCCCTGCCAGCTGAGAGAGAGGGCTGCTGTCCTGTCTCTCGGACCCACAGAACCGGGTCCCCAGGCTGGAGCGGGGGTGGGAAGCCCCTCTGGGATGCTAAACATCAAACAAGCCAAGCCTGGGGTTTCAGGCCTCGAGCCACTAGAGCCTCTCTCCAGGGCTCTCGAGGAAGTCCTCTTGTTCACTGGGCAGGGTGGGGGTGGGGAGAGGAGGAGAGGGGGAATGCTGTCTGCAAAATCTCCCCCTCTCCGGAGCCGGCAGGGCCTAGGAATGGGCAGGGTGCTTGGGGGAGGGGGTGCTCAGCAGCGTTGGATCTCGGGGAGAATTGCTGCCCCCACGCTTGGGGAAGCTTTGGGCTCTTCAGCTCCAGGAACATCCTCAGAAGGCTGATTTCTCCCTCAGGGGAGGCCAGAATGACCAGGCCAGAGGTACTGGAGTCCTAGAGGAGGTCCACTCCAGGCCTTGGGGGGGGGGGGACAGAAGGTGTCTCCCTGTTGCGTCTTTGGCTACACTGAGCTTTCACCTACTTCCCTACGCTTCAAACTGCGTCCCAAACCAGCTTCCTGCAGCCGCAGCCTCCTGGCCAGGAGTGGGAGCTGGTGGACCCAAGGCCCTATTGTCTCCATCCCATCACCAGTCCCCCGGGAAAAATAAATGGACTTCAAACTGAACTGGCTATTTCTAGCCAAAGGGATGACGAATGCATTCGATAGAAACTCCATCCACCGCTGGGAGTACCACAGCCCATTAAAATGGTGACTGTCAGAAACCTGCTCTTGGCTAGGATGGGGCGGGATGGCAGCGGCTCTGGCCATTTGCCAGACACTGCCCATCTTGTCCCCCACGAGGCTGGGTGCTGAGCCCTGGCCGTATTGATCAGAAGGTCTCACCCTATGAAATCGGGACCGAAGAGCCTAACATCCCCCCGCCTTGAGCTGGGTGGCTTGGCCACTTACACACCCTGCCCAGGACCACCGCCGCCCATCCCAACACAAACAGCCCTGTCCGGGACTTCTGCTTGTTTTCCAAAAGGTGAGACCTGCTGAAATTTCCCCCGATAACACACTCCCTAGATCCAACCCATCATGCTTTCTAAATCCCCGAGTCTCATGGATATTGGAAACAGATCTCAAGCAGCCAGAATCCGAGGGGAGGAAGCCCATCCTGATCCCAGTCCCAAGGCAGCACCGGAGAGAAGCCCTAGGAAGTCAACCAAGAGGACTGCAGTCACGGGCAAAGGCCTGCGGCCTGGGGACCTCCCTTAAAAAGTTCCTGAGGAGCAAGAGTGGAAGTCAAGAAGAGAAGTGGCGATTCAATAAAATGAAGAGAGGGAGAAATTATGAGGGAGGGAGAGCAAGAAGGGGAAAGTTGAAATTCTAGACAAGAAGTGAGTACATGATAAATATAAATCAACCCCCCACATGCTGGGAGGGGCATCTGTAGGCAGCCCACTCCCCAGGTCTCCCGGCAGGTTTACCAGGGTTCGGTGAGGAAGGAGCAGCCCATCCTGGTACTGTTCTCTCCATACAGAACCACTGCTTTCTCCTCTCCTCCCCAGGCAGCCCTAAGAGTTCCCCAATAGCCGCATCTGGGCACCAAAGAAACCAGGAAATAAGAGGAAGGAGGAAACATTAAAGATTTTAATGTTTTTGCTGGTGGTAGGTTGGCCAGGGAGAGACAGAGAATCGGAAATAAGTGAAAAATAAGGTTTAGGTGCCCAGCGATAGAAAGCAGTAGAACAAAGAGCGAAAACCCAGCTCCCAAAGTCCTGTGGAGGGGAGGCGGCCCCGGCCAGCAGCCCCGTGGACACCTCCCCGGCCCTGAGGCCTGGAACCGGCCTGGAACCGCAGGGATCTGCGGCCAACAGAACTGGCAACAGACTTTTCCACTTTCGAGAACAATCTCCCACCAAATTCTAATTCCAAGGAGACTAGGCTTCGAATTAGAAATAAAAAAAGATTGATGCTGAAATCTACAGAGGCAACCGGTTCAGTAATAATAATTGCTCATTCAGGGTAATTGGCTCAGCTGTATAAGACCATAGTAAATATTAAAAAAAAAAAAAAACACAAAAAAAAACCCAGAAGCCCGGTTCTGAAAACTAGTCCTTTGGTCTAGTTCTCTTCCTTTCTCCCTTTAACCTCCAGAAAGAAGTAGTTTAGCTTTTCTCCTCTTTATTGCCAAGTCCAGGACTGCTCAAGTTTTGGTTCTACTCAGGCCAGGGCTCCTGAGCTGGTTCAGGAGCCTCTGAGAACCTAAACAACCTAAATCCATTCGGGCCAATGATGACCGCCCCCTCCAACCAAAAATGCCATTTAATGCCAAATCAAAACCAAACAAAAGGGGGGTTTTTAATCAGAAAAGGAACCTTTTTAATTTGTATAATTTATTAGAAGCTTCTGAGGATCTATATTTAAGCCAGGTATCTACATAAGTTACAACAGAAAAAGACTGACGCTTCAAATACCAAACTGCCAAATAATATACACAGATTTGTCAGTGCCCATAAAAAATAGGATGGGCTGGGAATTGGACTGGGACTGTTTTGTTTTGTTTTGTTTTGTTTTTACAACAAAATGTACATAGTACTAAAAACTAGGCATTTAGTCCAACTTTTGACAGCGTTTTACAGCTACAGGTTCACATCAAACATGAAACAGTTTTAACCAGGGCCAGCGGCCAGCGGGCTGAGCCGGCAGCAGAAGGTTGCGGGAGGGGGGCATTCCCTCTGTGTCAGCGACAAGTGGGCTCTGTGGAAGTAGTGTCCTTCCTCTCCTCAGCCCCCATCTCCCCTTCAAAGACATCTTGGTATTTACAAGTGAGTCCGCTACACTGGCGCTGGTACCCAGAGGGAAGTTTGTGATCTTTAGAGTCCAGAGCCCTGTCAGCATAGAGGCCTCTCCACACGAAGTCCCGACCGAGCGTGGGAAACCATTGGAATCACCTTAAAAGACACCTAGAAAGTTGTTCTTGTCATGTCCTCCTCTGTTTAAAGGTTCCTTAAAGAACTGGGTTCCCTTGGTGATTTTTATTTTCTCTTAAAAAAAAATCAGGGGCGGGGGTGGGGGGAGAGAGATCCAGCAGTTTGGTCTTTGTGGTTTTTTTCCCCTTGGTCTACACCGGACAGGTTCTTCAGAAAAGCCGAAGCGCTAGGCTAGGAGAGCCGGGTACTTGGTGTGGTTGGCGGGCGGGAGGGGAAGCGACGAGGCTGAGTGCTGGGCTAGGCGCGCAGCCTGGAGTCCTCTCTCTCACCAGGTCCGACCATATAGCAAGGTGGAGCAGGACATGGTGCCGTAGTCCGAGCCCGAGGAGTTCAGGTGGGACAGGCTGGAGACCTGGCCCTGCAGCGCCGCGGGGCTGGTGGCGTGGTGTGCCAGGTCCGGGGACTGGCCTGCGCTGCCCGGCTGGTGGCCCGGGTGCGCGCCCAGGCCGGGGCCGCCGCTGCCCACCGAGATGGCCGCGGCCGCCGCCTGCGCCGCCTGCTGCTGCGCCTGCTGCTGCGCGTGGCCCTGCAGGCCGGCCGCGCCCGCCGCCGGGGCGCCCGCCTGGCAGGGCTTGCCGTCTTTCACCAGGACCGGCACCGCCACGCGGCGCGGCGACTGCTGCTGCGCCTGCTGCTGCTGCTGCGGGCACCCCGCGCCCCCGCCGCCGCCGCCGCTGTCCTGCTGCAGCTGCTGCTGCGCCGCCTTGTCCTTGGCTTGGCGCTTCATCTTGTAGCGGTGGTTCTGGAACCAGATCTTGACCTGCGTGGGCGTCAGGTGGATCATGCTGGCCAGGTGCTCGCGCTCCGGCGCCGACAGGTACTTCTGCTGCTTGAAGCGCCGCTCCAGCTCGTACACCTGCGCCTGCGAGAACAGCACCCGGCGCTTCCGGCGCGGCGCGCTGGGCAGCGGGGCCATGCTCTTGCTCACGTCCCCCAGCGAGCCCAGGCCGCCCATGCCGCTCATGTTCATGCCGCTCGCCGGGCCCATGAAGCGGGAGACTGTAAGCGACAAACGGCACAGCGTCGGCCGGGGCCGGGCCACCTCTCCCATCCATCCGGAGCCTCGGCCGGCCCCGGCCCCGGCCCCGACGGCGCCCTTCTCCCCTAGGCCGCCTCGCCCGGAGAAGCCCCGCAGCGGGGATCGCCAGCGCCTGCCCTGGCCACGACCGTCGAGGGGATGCCTGGAGAGTTCCCACTTCAACCCCGTTACCTCCAGCAGTCTCAGTATTCCACCCCCTCCCCCCCCAAAAAAACCACACACACACACAGTGGTTCCTTTCGTGCCCAGCTGTGGCTGGAGTGGCGGGGTTAACGGGAACCTGGTGGCGAAGTGGGCCCAGGCCAGGACGTGGGGCTCGATGGCAAGACCCCAACTCTGGGAGTTGAGAAGACAGGTATTGAGAAAGCCAGAGCCCCCCTGACGCGCTGCGCCTCGGCCGCGCTCTCCTGGCGGCCCCCGCGCCCGCCGCGGGCACTTGCGGGGACCGTGTAGGTCCCGCTCGGGAGCCGCGCGCCCTGCCACCTGGTGAGACCGGGGAGAGGCCGTCTGGCGCCTGGGTGGCGCGTCCCATCCCCGGAGCTCCCCGCCCGGACAGGCCGCACCCCTAGGCACCCCGCTCGCTCCGGCTCCCTAAGTGAGGGGGCTCCCAAGTGGGCGCTCCGAGGTCTCCAGCGCACAGCGGAGCTGCTGCTCGTTTGGCCTCATCTGGGAGACGCCCAATGCCAGCGCCAGCCAGAGAGTCCCGCTACCCAGTCTCTCGGACCCTCAGCCCCACCGGAAGAAGAACCCCCAGCCCCGCGCCCGACTCCCCGGCGCGGCCGGGCCAGACCGCCCACCCCGCTGCCCGCTCCCGGCTCCCCGCTCCCAGCTCCCGGCTCCCGGCTCCCCGCTCCCGGCTCCCCGCTCCCCGGCGCGCACAGCACAGCCGGCGGGCGCCGCGCCTCCCCGGTGGCTCCTCTCCCCGCTGCTCCCGCGACTCGGCGCGCGCGGCCTCACTTACTGGCGGGGAAGCGCGGGTCCGGGTTGGCGCCGTACCATCCGGGGCCCGAGGCGGCGTTGCGCATGGTGTCCTGGTAGGGCGGCAGCTCGCTCATGTTGCCCAGGTTGCCGTTGCAGTAGCCGCCCACGGCGGAGTGCGGGAGCTGCGGCACCGCCGCCGCCGTCATGTGGTAGGCGGCCGTGACGGCCCCGGGGTGGCCCACCGCGTGCTGCTGCATGGCCGGGGCCGCCTGGCCCTGCCGGTACGCCGCCAGCGGCGCGCCCAGGCCGCCGCCCTCCATGCCCGCCTTCTTGTAGCTCTCCTCCAGGGGACTCAGGATGTCAGACACTGAGAACGGAGTCGTGTGCTTGGGACTCATCGACATGATTCGGCGGCGGTGGCTGGAGGAGGAAGGAAGAGGAGGAAAAAAAAAAAAAAAGAGGGAGAGGGGGAAGGCGAAGGCTCGCTCACTGCTTGCTTTTTTTTTTTTTTTTTTTCCTCTCTCTCTCTCCTTTCTCCCTCTGCCAAATATTCCGGTGTTACCTTAGCGCCGATCTTGTTGGAGGGACACGTAACCGAGTGGACCGAGTCCGCCTTAATTGGCTCGAGTGGCGGCTCGGGGGCCGCCCGCGTTTGTTTTAGGCCGGCGCCAGGCTTTAGGCAGCGGCCAGAGGCGGGGCGTGCGCGCCGCGGCACCGAGACAATGGGAGCCCACAGCTCGCCCCAGATAATTAGCTTACATGCTGATGACAAGGTAAACACCTTTAAGTTTCACTTGTCAGGGTTTTGGTGTTTTTTTTTTAAGGTTTCAAAGAGGGAGAAAGAGGGGGTGGGGGGAGACGGACACTCGACCGGCACAGCATTTCTCTCCCCCTCCCCCAACCCCCCTGTCCCCTTAGTTTGTGGGGTGCGGGCGGCGTGCGGGGGAGGGGGGCGGCGGCGGAGGAGGGGAAGGAGGAGGGGACCGAGAGAGGGAGGGCAAGAGGTGTGGGGTACGGAGTAGCCCCGAGGAGGAGGAGGAGGGATGGAGGAGGGATGGTGGTGAGGCTGGAAGGTGAATGCTGCTTTGCAACCAACTTTGGGAGTTGTTACAAAGTGAACCGCTCCGTTCGGTGGTGGTGGTGGTGGTGGTGGGGGTTCTCCAGGCGGAGGGAGGCGGGTGTGTGGAGGGAGGGGGCCGAGGGCTGAGTTGGGGGTTCACCTGAGCCTGCCGGGGCTGCTCCTCCCTCCCGCCGCGGCCTCCCAGCCCCGCGCCTTCCCGCAGCCTCCGGGCCACATCGGGCGGCGGGCGGCGCGGCGAGGAGCCCCAATCGCCGGCGAAGGAGCCCGCGAGTCGGGACGAACCCTGGAGCCGCGCAGTCGGCGGCGTGTCTGTCAGTCTGTCTGCCTCTGCCCCCGTCAGAGGGACACCTCTGCTCCCCGCCCCCTTTTTCTCTACCCAGGAGAGACTCCCCGCGGGCGGGCGGAGGGGGCGCTGAGCAGGGGAGCGGCTGGCTGCCTCGGGGGATGGCCCAGATCCCCGCGTCCCTCCCTCCAGCTCAGGGTCTTCTCTGCAGACCCCCCCCCACCCCGTCCCAACACGCCCCTCACCCCACCCCACCCCACCCGCGGTTCCCTTTCCTTCCCCACCTCCACCCCCTGGCCCAGGCAAGCGCGTCACTGGTCGGTGGAGCTGGGAGGCAGCGGGGAGGGGGGACGCTAGGGGCCGCCACTTACATTGCCCCACCTCACACAAACCTGGGGTCCCCGACCCCCGCCCACCGCCTGGAGGCGCGGGGTTCCGGGACCGGCGCTGACTTTCCAAGGACATCGCAGCCCCAGCGCCCGAGCCCAGGGTCGCGCCGATCTCCCCTCGGAAGCTCCAGGGAGGGTGTGGGCAGGGCGCGTCCCGGGTGAACTGAGCCTGAACCCCCTCGGCGGGCCCGGCTGGCCCGGAGGGGGCGAGTCCCGAGGCCGGAGCAGCCCGGCGGGCGGGAGGCTGGGCTGAGGCTGTCCTCTTCCCGGGGCGCAGCCATGCAAAAGTGCACTTGCTTCCTAGGGAATAACCAAATATCTTTGTTTAAAGTGGCGGCGTAAATGGCCAGCCGCTTTGTGGCCACGCTGGATATTAGCAGATGAGGATCATTCTGCTTCAATTGGACGCCTCTCATCCCGCGGCGGCGAGCGAGAAACTGCTTAGGAGGAAGTGGGCTTCCTGTCTGCGCGTTCCCAGGCTTCAAGTGTGAGCCGGGCGCCTCGAGGGTCCTTGGGCGCCTGGAGAGGAGGAGCCGTGGACGGCGGTCCCAGCCAGTCCCCAGGCATCTGCCTCCCACTCCCAGCCAGGCCGGGCCTCTGGCCCCCGGACCACAGGGCAGCGCAGCTCTGCGGTGCCATGCCTGAGACCCACTCTGCTTTTTGCCCATGGATGTTACATGTCTTGTTGTTTTGTGTTGTGTTCTTTTTGGGGCTGCTTTAGCTTCTTCTCCGGCCTTGGGGCTGGGAGGTGGGGTGGGGAGCTCTCCAGCGGCTGGGGCCTCCAAGACACTGCGGAGGCGGTGAAGGAGGATTCTCGAATTTGGTTTTTGTTTTCAAATATTATTTCCCCTCCTTGCAGAGAAGGAGCTCCCAGTGATAAACAGGCACTTTGAACGATATAATTCAGCAGCTCAGGCGCCCTTTCCATTGATGGCAATTGTAGTAGGAAAGTTGTTTTCTTATTGGCTTTTTATTTCAATCCTCTCCTGGAGGACTGCTCTGTACGCCCCCAACACAAAGCCAACTTCGATGCTGACATTTGCTTTCCTTGCCACCTACGTCCCTCACTGAGCAAAAGAGAGCTCGGGGCACCCCCGTGTTGGGCCACATTTCTGTGTGACCTCTTTTGTGCCTTCGGAGCAGGCAGCCCTGCGTATTGGCGTGCAGAGAGGGGCTTGCCTACAGTGCTGAGAAGACAAATGCCAAGCTGGCAGGCACCTTGCCCTTCCTTCCAAGGGGCTTCCCTTGGGGAGGGGGCGCTCTCCGGAAGGACTCAGACCACATCAACTGTGCTTTGGTCAATGCCAAGTCTAAGCCTAGGGAGCAAGGAGGGAAGAGGACACTGGGTTCAAGGGAATGGCCAGCGCGGACAGAACTGCGCAGCGATCTTACCTGCAGGAGGGACCCCGGTCCAGGCCTGCCTCTCAGTGAGCTCTGCATGTCAGGCGGCGTGGGTTTCAGTCACCTGGTGTTTTACTTTCTTTCTCCCGCTCCATTATGCCGTATTATTGGTAAGCGTAAGGAACACCAAGTGCAGAAGGTTGAACATTTCTCCACAATTTAGAAACAGAGGCACTTCTTCGCAGGTGTTTTGTGACGTTAAACTAAGATTGGGCACATATACCAGTAAGTGCTTTGGATGCTTTGGAAATCTTTAAGCTCAGAGTCAGCACTGGAGGTTCCTGTATTGTTATCATTAATACCTCCCTCTGCCCTTAAGACGCTGAATCTGGATGAAGGGAGGAATTGGATGTACCTTCCACAGACCCTGAGGCATGCCTACTCACACACCCACCCCAGACTGGCTGAGGGGACCAGGGCCCAGAGCCACGCAGCAGGAGTTGTGTCTGGGCCACTGCACTGGAGCCAAAGCTGCAAGCAGTGGGGAGGGGGGGCTATTGCTCCTGCTCCAGCCTTTCCCCCAAAACCAGGATTGTGTGACAGCCCCGCCCCCTGTCTCAAATCCCATCCCTGCCCACCCCAGGCAGGGCCTTTGCAGCCCTCTCCTACCCCTATCCCTTCTCCCTCTCTCTCTCTCTCTCTCTCTCTTTCTCTCTCTCTCTCTCTCTCCCCACACACACACACACACACACACACACTCCCACACACTGCTCTGCACTCTTTCCCAGTGCTGCCCTGCCAGGAATAAGCCCCCAAAATAAGGTGTCTTAGGGGGAAAGGCTGAGTCTATGTCTCTGAGCTTGTCCAAGACCCTGAGAGGCCCGCCCCTGGCCCCAACACCTCTGCCTGTTCAGAGCGTCCTTCCAGCTCCCTCTCAGAGTCCTCTCTGATAGACGGCCCATTAAACCAGCATTTCTTCATGGCTGTATTAGATGACTTGGGAACCCTGAGTCCACCCCAGAGGGCCAGGGGGAGTCTTCCTCTATCCCTCAACTAACCCGTTCTGAGGCGGGGTGGATGTGATATGGCTGTGGCAGGACAGGTCGGCGCTCTGGTCTCTCAAAGAGCTTTCCCAGCCGCACACATCTCTGTCCCTGCCTCGCTGCTCTGCTGCCTGGGATCCGATCCGCTGGGAACGGAGGACACCCAGGCCCAGGCCAGGTCAGGGTGCTTGGAATTGCCACCCCCTTTGCTCACCACACCCACCCGCGTGGTCCGAAGGAGCAGCTCTTCGCTCCTTCCAGGGTCGCTTCCTTAAGAACTGAGAACTGGGGCTTACACGGAGGGCCCAGACTTGGTTGGAACAGGAGGCGAGGTCCCGCTTTGGGAATGAGAAGGCAATGCCTGTTCTCTGCCCTCCCACCTCAGCCCTCACATTTCTCTTTCTTTTTTTTTTCTTTTTTTATAAAGACAGTTACTTTTTTTGAAATATATTTTATTGTTTTTTTACAGAGAGGAAGGGAGAGGGATAGAGAGTTAGAAACATCGATGAGAGAGAAACACCGATCAGCTGCCTCTTGCACACCCCCTACTGGGAATGTGCCTGCAACCAAGGTACATGCCCTGGGAGCCTTCAGTCTGAAGGCCAGGGCTCTATCCACTGAGCCAAACCGGTTAGAGCACTCCCCCCCACACACACATACACACATTTTTCTAATTCCCTCCTTGGTACTTCACACCTCCTCTCGGGTGGCGATCAACCATGTTTCATGGTGCTGTTATTTTGCTCCAAGTTTCATCACAATTTGTGATTCATTCAACAAACAATGTTTGAGTGCTGGCGGCACTGTGCCAGGCTCTGTGCTAGGCCTAAAAATGCAGCCTTAGACCAACAAGATGTGGCTCTCACCCACACGGAGCTTACAAATTAACAATAAACCACCCAGGTCACATGTAGTTATTTGGTGACAAGTGTTACTCCGGGACCCAACCGAGAAAGACAGAGTTGTGATGAAAGTTTGCATGTGGGTTTCCACACCGTTTCCTGAACTTCAAGTGCTCAGGGGTGGTGGGCAGAGCTCTGGGGTAGAAGTCAGAAGTCCCGGGATTGCAGCGGGCTTTGCCACGTTCAGCTTGTGGTAGGTATAGCTCCGTGGGCGTCCACCACATCCTGGAGCCACTCCCACCTCAGGCCGAAGAAAGGAGGATGTTCAGCAACCTCCCCCTCATCGAGGGCAAGCCCCTATTTTAGTTCTCCCTGAAGCCTTCATTGCCCCAAGAAATGTTGAATTAAGGAAATAAAGCCTCTCAGCACCTGTTTCCCAGGCTGTAAAAATGGTTACAACTGCCCTGTGCTGTGTGTAAGGATGAGAGCATGTGCATGAGTGTGTAAGTCATAGAACTGGCCAGGGAACGGGAGGGGTTATTACTTCTGGTTCTGTAACTGAGCTTTATAGAAACTGAGAGTCCAGGCCTCTAGCCCTCTCAAGAAGCTCCTGGGCCCTTTGTCCACCCCCAGGCCCAGGCCCCCGGAAGGTGAATTCTCCGAAGCAAAGCGCACCTCACTCCAGGCGAGCTGGCCAGGGAGCTGAACTCAGGAACGCAGCCCTGGCGCTGGGGTTCGCCAGTTCTCCAATCCCGAGATCCAAGGCACGGAATGAGGATCCTCTGGAGGACTCTTCCTCCCCTTAAGGATCTCACAGCACCCTGCTGACCCTTTTCCCGGAAACCAGAATCCAGAAGCTCTCAAGCGTGTGCCCGCAGCCTGTGGGAGTCAGCAGGGCGGCTTTCCCGAGAGGAATAGATAGTCAGAGATTCGCGCAAAAGCGCGCTCCCTCTAGTGTTCTGACCATTTAGGGTCTTTGAGGAGGATCTTCTTTTTGGGGTTGCCGTCCCCTAGCGTGGCTCTGGGTAGCCCTGGGGGTGGGAGTGGGGCGACCAGAGGTGTCACAGCACAGCTCCTGTGTCTCCCTCTCCCTGCACTAGCTGCTCCGGGGTTGGATTAGGAGGTGGGGTTGGATTAGGAGGTGAGGTCCCTCCTGAAGGCCGGATTCCTCTGGAAGAGGAGAGTCTCGCTTCAGACCCTCAGGATGGAAGAACCCTGTCCTCTGTCAGGACAAGCCCTCCAAGAGATCGAAACCCGTGGTCTCGAAACCTGCCTGTTTTCATGTCACACAGTTCAGGCCTAGGTCCCAAGGCACAATATTGTCAGTCCTTACCGTTTCCACTATCCCCTGGCGGGGCGGGGTCTGGGGCTGGAGCGAATTTTGGGGCTGAGTGACACTGCGGGAGATTGGGAAGTCAGCACTAGCAGCGCATTTGAAATGCAGAGAAACCAAGACAGGTGGGAGGTGGGGGAGGAGGCACGGGCCCAGCAAGGCCAATGCCCGAGCGGCGGGAAGCAGACGGGCAGGTGCATGGGCTGAGTCCGGGCCCCACAGCGAATCCAGTCAGCGTGTTTCCTCCCAGCTCTTCTTTACTGTTTATGGGGAAAGCCTCTCAGCGGGCGAGAGAATGGATAGGGGCGATCCCACCATTCTCTGGTCAGAGGGGAGCCCCCATCCTCAGAAGCAGGGACACCAGGGAGGCCACCTGGGCGGTTTGAGCTCCAAGGGAAGTTTTGCAGGAGCTGCGGAGGCAGACAGGACAGGCGCTGGGAGGATCCTCGGGACTGCAAGGCTGTTTCGCTCCAGGACCTGGACAGCCATATGCGACTTTAGATGTCGGAAACCTGCGGTTCCTTCTAACTCCCGTCTCCCATCAAACCGCAGCCCCGTGGGACGTCCACTGGCTTCAGTGTCGCGTTTCCCGCGGGGTCGCTAGCATCGCTGCGGTTTCTTCCTCTGATCCTTTCTACTCCCCAACCTGCCACCCTTCCTTCTTCCGCCCCAACATTTGGCGGCGGGGGTGGGGGCGGGGAGGGAGTTCCAGGTAGCCTTAGTAGCAACCCCAGGAACTCTCCGCTGGGGGATCTCCGCGGCTGCGGGTTTGCTGAGAACTGATTGAGGCGCAGGACTCGCCGTCTGTCTCCTACAGCGGCGGACTGAGGAGATACACAGCGCCCTCTTCCGGCCACTGAGGAAACGTCATTCTCAGGGTGTTCCTGGGGAAGCTTTGTTACCAGGTCCTCTGGGCAAGGCTGGTCCTGTTGGTACCTTGGCCGGGTGGCTCAATTGGTCGGAGCATCGTCCCATATACCAAAAGGTTGCGGGTTGATCCCTGGTCGGGCATCTAAGGAAGGCAACCGATGGATGTTTCTCTCCCCCCCCCCCTCTCTCCTCTCTCTCTCCTCCCTCTCTCTCTCTCTCTCTCTCTCTCTCTCTCTCTCTCTCTCTCTCTCTCTCCCTCCCTCTCTCTCTCTCTCTCTTCTCTCTCTCTCTCTCTCTCTCTCTCTCTCTCTCTCTCTCTCTCTCTCGCCCTCTCTCATAAAAATAAATAAATAAACAACAACAACACATATTCTCCAGTGAGGATTGAAAAATAAAAAAAAATGATTGGTGCTGTTGAGACTGGTAATGGTTCATCTGCCACGATCTTGCCCACCTAACTATTCACTATTTTATACACACCACCACATTCCCACCTGCCAATCAGTCCACCCAAAGCCACTACAACATAGGTTATTGTGGACTCTTGGGGTGCACCTGCTATTTGAAAGATCTGGAGTGTGGATCAGGGCCATGGTAGCTGCTGTGATACTGAACGCCCTCTGCTTATTAGGCTTTGCCTTGGAATCTCATTATGAGACTCTCCTTTCTATATCTGACCTGCAATTGAACACATATTTTGTGGCCAGTGAAGTAGCTTGCACGTTCTCCATGTGTAAAACCCACAGAAAACAATGGCTCTACTTGCTCAACAGCAGGGGGCTCTGCTGTTGAAACAGTAGGTGCATATAGCCTTCAAACATGTTGGGGCAAGACTACTCCTGGGACTAGCTACTCTAGGGAGGGTGCCCCTCAGTCCTCTGGTCTCCGGCATCAACTCACTCAGCCAAGCTTCCTCCTCAATTATTCCCCCTCCTTGTACTCCTGTCAAGACTTAATTCTCTCCACCTCCCACCTCTTATGCCTAAACTACTCTGAGTTTGTTCTTTTCCACTTAGCCAGAATATCATTATCCCCGACCCATAACTAAGTCATACTCTTCCTTTTTAAAAGCTCAATTGCCACTTCCAACAACGAAATGTCTGGCACATAGTGGGAGCTCAATATACAAAAGAAATGGATGAAGCTTTATTGCACATCTTTGTTATATTAATGAGGCAATTCACCTTAATTGAATTATTTCCTAATGGTTTCATATGTTTGTTGATTTTTTAAAAATATATATTTTATTGATTTTTTTTTTTTTTTTTTTTTTTTTTACAGAGAGGAAGAGACAGGGATAGAGAGAGTTAGAAACATCAGTGAGAGAGAGTCATTGATCAGCTGCCTCTTGCACACCACCTACTGGAGATATGCCTGCCACCAAGGTACATGCCCTTGACCAGAATCGAACCTGGGACCTTGCAGTCCACAGACTGACGCTCTACCACTGAGCCAATGCGGTTTCAGCTGATTTTTAATTTTAAGAATGATGTTGAATCCTTAGACATGTCCCCAGATACAGCCACAGTCCTATCAGTTTATATTCTTTTTAAAAAATATACTTTATTGATTTTTTACAGAGAGGAAGAGAGACATATAGAGAGTTAGAAACATGGATGAGAGAGAAACATTGATCAGCTGCCTCCTGCACATCCCCTACTAGGGATGTGCTCACAACCAAGGTACATGCCCTTGACCTAAATTGAATCTGAGACCTTTCAATCCGCAGGCTGATGCTCTATCCACTGAGCCAAACCAGTTTTGGCTCAGCTTATGATCTTATTTAGCACATTTAATATTAATTGCCAACTAAATACCTTACCTTCAGTTATAGTCACATTGAAGATTAGAGGCTTCAATGTATGACTTTGGGGGGATAAAATTAGTCTGGCCTGGCCTGTGTAGCTCAGCAGTTGAGCATCAAATCAAAAATCAAGAGATCACCAGTTCAATTCAATCAGGGCACACTGGGTGAGTTTCAGGCTTTATCTCCAGCAGGGGATATGCAAGAGTTAGCCAAATAATAATATTCCTCTCTCATCAATATTTCTATCTCTCTATCCTTTTTTTCTTCCTCTCTCTCATAAAATCAATAAAAACACATTTTAAAAAATTAGTCTGAAGCAACTCCCAAGCCAGAAACCTGAATATCAATCTTTTTTTCTACCTAGTTCAACTGGTCATAAAGTCATATCAATTCTGGCCTTTCTGCTACTGGAGTCATATATTTTACTTCTAAATATATTATAAACTCTACATTATACAGTTATATTTTAATGAGATGTAAATACTAAGGAAAAGAGTCTTTTATATTTCACACATGGTTATATTCCTGGTGCTCTTCAGTAGATTCATATTTTCATATGGTATTATTTTCATTCTGTCTGAAGAATTTCTTTTAAATATTTTTTTGTAGTACAAGTCTGATAAATTCTACCAGCTTTTACATATCCAAAAATGTCTTTATCTTCATTTTTCAAAGATATTTTCATTAGTCAGAGAATTATAGGTGGACAGTATTTTTTTTTTCTTGCAGTTTTAAAGATGTTGCTCCATTTTCTGTCTCACATTGTTTCTGGGAGGTCTTAGCTCTCTTCCAAGAAGGTCTATAATCACCCTCCAATCTCTGGTGTGGAAAGTTTTATTTTTATTGTCTGTGTAAGTACAGTTTCATGGCCTTGCCTCCCATCTACTTCAAAGGCACACAAGATTGTCACCTGTCACTGTATCCTGAGTGGAAATTACGGAACTGCCACTGATTGTCACTGCAGCAGTCAGTATGTTGCCATGTAGAATTAGACATTCTATAACCATTATTTGAAGCCTTTCCAGGATGTAGTTGCTATTATTATGGCTGTCCTTCTCTTGCCCAATTACCGTATCTTATAAATTATCTACCAAGGTGCATTTTTTTGGGGGGGGGGATTGAAGAGCAACTATAATATAAGTTTCAAAATGTTACTTTGTGTTTAACTTGAAGTTGTTCATTGGAATCCTGCCCCCTTTAAAAATAAAGTATTAGCAGAATATAGATGAATCCCAAACCAGTAGTAAAAAGTGTAGGTGCCTGGGCTTTTTGAAAGCAAAGCTTGCAGACAAGCTTAGACAAAGGGAAAGTCCAGGACCCTTCCTTCAGACTTGACCCAGGGAATGTTCCAGACATTTTGGCATTTGCATTGAAAGAGAGGGGTAGTATTTTCCTAATACTATATAATAAAAGGCTAATATGCAAATAGACAGAATGGTGGAACAACTGAACAACTGAACAACCTGTCACTATTACATGTGCTGACTACCAGGGGGTGCACGTGGAACATGGCAGGCATTGGCTGCAGCAATATGGTGGAAAAGGTGAGCAGAGGCACTAGACTAAGGTGGGGCTCCAGTCACTGTCATCAGGGTAAGCCTCTGGTGGTTATTGAAAATTCTTTGCTTCACACACTATGGTCCTGCCTGGTGTTTGCACCCTCTATCGGTGCCAGAGCAGCCAGTCTCACTTGCTGCTGGTGCCCAGCACTGGCCCTGATCATTCAGCACCATCAGCAGGTATGAACGGCTGCTAGTTCCGATCACCCCTGAGGGCTTCTCCACCTCCCCCTGCTCCTGAGGGGCAATCAGGGCAGCAGCCACTGCTCACACCCACTGACAGTGCTGGCCCCAATCACTCCACGCCATCAGCAGGTGCGAGCAGCAGTGGTGGGAGCAGGGCTGCTGGCAGACAGTGGACTGTGGGCTGTCATGGGAGGGGCCAGGCGAGGGCATGGAGGATAGACCAAGACCTGCCTCTGTACCTTTCAAGGTGCAGCCCACAGTTCCTTTCAAGGTGCACGATTCATGCATTTGCCCCCTAGTTTTTATAGATAAGAAACCAAGGCTCAGAATGGTTAAGTAAATTGCTGAAGATAACATAGCTTGTAAGGAATAGAGCTAAGTTTTGATTGTCTGTGTGCTATATTCCAAAACACAAGAAAAATCATAGCCTAGACAAATAGGAACTTTTAAGAATTCTCTACCTAGCCTCCACCTTCTAATTTTGTTGCTACTTTTGACAGCAATATAGTTTGAATATCCACTCATCTGCTCTGAGAATTTCTTAGTATAATCCTTTTGTCTAGACCAGTAGTTCTCAATTTTAACATGCACAAAAATAATGTATCAAATTATATACACAAAATTTTGTCACAATTTTATAGGATTTTATTTGATAATTTTGATATTATTAGATTTTTGTCTTAGTCATTACAACACTGTATACTTTCCACTCTATTTCAATGTTTCTCTGATTTCCAACAGATTCCAGTCGCATAATAAGGAACACACTGTGGGGAAGAATATAGTTATTATGTTTGTAGGACTTTATATTTACCATTAAAGCGGTGTGATTAACGTATCTGAAGAGTTTAAATTCTTTTTGTTTGTTTTTTTCAGTGAAGATGACCAATTGAAGATTTCTTTCCAGTACAATGGGTATAACCATAAATAACTTCACAATGATCTATCTGTCCTTTAAGTTGTTGGTATTTTCTAGCATGTCATTAAAGAGAAAAAATTTTCTCTCAAATATGATCAAAGCTGTCAAGTTGGTCGGTATGGTAAATGCTTCCCAGGTACAATGACACTGTTGAGTGTTTTTTGCAGGATCTGGCATGTATGGTTAGAGAACCTAAGGGAAGTCCTTTTCAAAGACTCCTTGATTTGATGCCTTTTCAGTCAGCATCTTCCAATATATCGAGGCTGCAAATGTCTAGCAGGAGTTGTTAACTTCAATGCTGCTCCCTTTTGGCTTTTGCCTGCTTTTGGTTACTCTCTGAGGTTTCCAAGTAGTTGTTTTTGTTTAGAATGTGTAGTTACCAGTGGCAGATTTGGTTAAATAGGCCATTATAAGAAACAAAACTCCATCTTTTTATTTTTTTAAAAAAATTGATTTCAGAGAGGAAGGGAGAGGGAAAGAGAGATAGAAACATCAATGATGAGAGAGAATTATTGATCTGCTGCCTCCTGTATACTGGGGAATCAAGCTTACAACCTGGGTATGTGCCCCAACAGGGACTCAAACCTTGAATGACTGGTTGATAGGGCGATACTCAACCACTGTGCCATGCTGGTTGAACCCATCTTTTTATTTTTGATGTATTTTTTACTTTATATTAATATTTTTCTTGCATACAGTATATAGTTGGGTCTTCCTTTTTTATCTAGATTGATGGTTTTTGCCTTTTAATTATGGTATTTAGACCATATATGTTTAAAGTAATTTTTAATATGGTTGGTTTAATTCTTCTCTACTCTTATTTACCTAATATTTGTTCTTATTGTTCTTTGTTCTCTTCCCCACCCCTCCTTTTTAGCCTTCTTTTCATAGTTGAGTATTTTTTTAATATTCCACTTTAACCTAACCATTGGTTTAACTCTTTTTAAAAGTGGTTTCTCTAGGGGATATAATATGCATCTTTAACTTACCATAGTTTAAAATATTATAACATTTCATATGTAATATAAAGGCCTTACAATAATATAATACAATTTTTCTTCACATTGTTTTTGATATTATCACACATTTTACTTCTATATATGTCATACACACTCTATTATTTAAAATTAAAAAACAAAAGTGTATTATATAATACTCATATATTTATCATTTCTGGTACTCTCTATTCTTATGTAGATTCTGTTTTCAATTTGGTATCACTTTCCATCAGTCTAAAGAACTTCCTTTAATTTTTTTTGTAGTGTAAGCAGTGGCAATAAAGTTTGTCAATTTTTATTGGTCAGAAAATATTTTGCCCTTTTTTGAAGATAAAATTCTAGATGGACAATTTTTTCTTTTCAAAGCACTTTATTGGGTTACAATTGACATTTCAAAAAGCTGTACATACTTAGCTTATACAATTTAATGAGACAATTTCTTTCCTTCCAGCATTTTCGAGATATTATTCCATTGTTTTCTGCCTTCTATTATTTTTAATGAGAATTCTCCTATCATTCTTACCTTTGGTTTTCTGGCTGCTTTTAATTTTTCTCTTTGTTACTGTTTTGGAAATTTGTTCATTATGCATCGTGGTGTGATTTTCTTTGTGATTATTATGGCTGAAATTTCTTAAATTTATTGGATATGTGGGCTTATAATTTTCATCAAATTAGAAAAATTTTGGCCTTTAAATAATTTTTTTTGTGTGTGGAGATTTGTATGGACATAGAGCATATAGAATTCGATTTGGGCAAACAGTCTTTTTCCTTTCAGGAGGCAACTGAAGAAAATACTACGTAAGTCTTAGAAACAAAATCCTCATAGCTTGATCATTGATTCTTACTTACTAGGCAAAGATAATACAGTGCCAGCAAAGAAAGGCATTTCTGTTGAATACAGTGTACATTCAAATGGACTGAAAGAAGTCCCTCCTGAGAAACAACAAAATGACCACAAAGTTAAATTGAAGAGACTTGGGAGAAACCAACCAGTATTTCCAAACTTTGAAATGAAATAACAGGAAGTAACATGGGTCATGGATTAGATGGGGATCTTTACCAGTCCAGTTTCAATTAAAGTCCTGACTAGTGTGACTCAGTTGGTTGAGAATCATCCCATGCACCATGAGATCACTAGTTGGTTGATTCCTAGTTAGGGCACATGCCTTAGTTTTGGTTCGATCCCCAAAAGAGGGTGTGCAGGAAGTAGTCAATTGAAGTTTTTCTTTCATCATTGATGTTTCTCTCCCTCTTCCTTCCTCTTTATCTAAAACATTTTTAAAAGATTCAATTAAAGAAGTAGAATCACCAGGATGGATGGATAGATAGATAGATAGATAGATAGATAGATAGATAGATAAGATATACAGATATAGATAGCCATATTGAGATATATTTCAGAGAGGGAGAGAGAGCAAGAGAGTGCACGTGCTTTCCTATAGAAATTTGACTTCAATTGTGGGAGCTGGTCTAGAAGTCTCTGTAAAGCTGTTAATTTCACATCTGACATTAGAGTTTGGAGTTTATAGGGTAGGTAGTTGGAAAGGGAAGAAGGATTTAAAGTGCAGGAGAGAAAGGACAAACTGGGATGTACAGAATCACCTGAAACACACAAGCATGAATTGTATCCATTCTCACTGCCTCTGTTCTCAATGGCATGGGTATCCTGCAAGAGCAACTTGCTCTTGGTCATGGAGTTAAGCACACACCTGGCCTAGCATTGGAGAAAGCTGAAGAAGGTTCTAGAGGAAGTGAAACTGTGACAGAGCAACAGGATGAGTCAGCAGGTAAATGACAATATGTGAGAAATATAAAAAAGCATGGCTCATTTTTTTGTCCTTCAAATTCAATACAAGGATGTCTCTTGTGGCCCACCTTAACTAGAAACATAAGAGAGAGAATTCTGTGAAATATAGCTCAGCTTAGCTAGTCAACACATTACAAAAACACAGAAGAGCACTTGGTTTCATGGAACTTACTTGGGTTCCATTTCACTGGTGCAAATTAGCAGTTATTAAAATGAGTGGCAATGGGAAACCACCAAGAACAGAACTGGTCAAATGGCAGGGCCTTGAGGCCAATGAAGTTAGCAACAGTTGATAGGAGACTTTGCAAAACTTTGTACTTAACATGAATAACTGGCCAAATAGAAACAGAATATTAGCTTTCCCAAAACAGACATTTAGAATCCAGCCTGTATAGTGGCTTCCCTAGGCACAGTGGAGAGATCTATAGAGGTGGTGTTCTTCTGCCTGGCTTTTCCAGTGTTTCATTATCCTTCTCATGAGCCCTAGTCATCCAGTGTGAATGAATCAACATTATACCTATTTGTTTGTCAGTTTGGCAAAAATTATATTTTTTGGTGTGCTACAGAATTTTAATAATTAATTTTTGTGTGCCATGAGATGATAAAGGTTGACAATTGTTGCTGTAATCCATTTTGTTTTCTCTCACTTTCATGTAATCTTACTTATGTTTCCTCTTTAACTCCAAATGTATAAAAGAAACTGCAAAACTATCATTCTCCAGAGCATTTGAGATCTTGTTTCCCAGCATTGTCATCAGTTTTGGCTCAAACAAACACTTATAAAAATTCTCTACAGGTTTGAACATTCTTATGTCAACATTACCAAATACCACATGGTTTTGTTTCAACAGCATCTCTCTTCCAACTATCAATTTTTCTTTTACAGTCATGTGCCACATAACAACATTTTGGTCAATAATGTGCCACCAGTCCCCCAAAGTCCCTGTGCCTGACATTTCAAAAATCCAAAACTCAAGACATCTGAGGCTGGTGAAAGGCAAGTTTTATTGATGGAGAGGTGCTAACTAAGAAGATGAGAGACTTAGTGGTACCTGAAATCCATCTTAAGAAAGTACAGAATTCAGGCTAAATCTTTCATGTCAAGGGAAGGAGACATGAGAGGGGCAAGAGGTGATTGACAGCCACAGATCTCTGGGCATAAGCAGGGGTCCAAGGAAGACTCTGAAACTTCTTTGTCCTTAGTCTGTTGACTAGTTGATATGAGTCCAGTCCTGAGCTTCCTGAAAATCTTTGATAAAAAATCATTATTTTTATACATATTTTCCTTATCTCCTTGGGCATGTTTTGGTAAGGGGCTTTCTTTGCAAAACTCTAGCTGAAAGCAGAATTCCTCTAATGCAGAGGTGGGGCAGTACAAAATCCATGAAATCATTTGGTCAGGCCCTGCCAAGGCATTAGGGATGAGTTAATTAAATGTCTGACCAAATATAGCAGGCTAATTTTTAATTTGATAATTTTGTATGGCTTGTGGATGATGTTATAAATATCCAGATGGCCTTGGCAGGAAAAATAGCTCTACTGAGTAGCATGTCTATATGCAAGAAGTTGTTAACTGGAAGAACATGGAAACAAACTAGGCTTGAACAAGGAGTCAGAGAGTCTGAGCATTTTACTCTTTATGAATGGACTGCAGATACAAATTGCATATAGGATGGTAGTTCCATCCTATCTAATAAAAGAGTAATATGCAAATTAACCATCACTCCACTACAAAAATGGCCGTGCCTATAGCCACAAGATGGCGGTGCCCAGTCCTCTTAGCCCTGCTGGAGTCCCCAAGTCCACCCAGCTGGGGCAGTCCAGGGTGTCTACCTGGGAGGGGCCTGCCCTCCAAGCAGCAATCCCTGCCTAGTGGTAGCAGCCTGGGCTGAGGTCTCAGGATGGCAGGGCCATGCGTCCCCAGGGCACAATCTTCAGGCAGCGGCAGCAGTTTGGGCTGGGGCCTTGCACCAGCACCACGCTATTCCCTGGCTGCAGCGACAGCTTGGGCTGGGGTCTCAGACCAGCAGGGCCTCGCGTTCAAGCTGCATGATCCCTGGCCCCGGAGGCAGCCTGGGCTGGGATCTCAGCCTGGCTGAGACATGCTTCCCCACCTCGCCATCCCAGGCCAGGCTGAGATGGCAGCCTGGGCTGGGGTCTCAGCCTGGCCAAAGTGCGATCCTCTTCAGTGGTGGCAGCCTGGGGTCACACCAGCCAGGCAGATATGGAGGAATTTTATTTTTTAATTTTTATTTTTAAAATATATTTTATTGATTTTTTAATTTTTATTGATTTTTTAAAGAGAGAAAGAGAGAGGGATAGAGAGTTAGAAACATCGATGAGAGAGAGTCATCGATCAGCTGCCTCTTGCACACCCCCTACTGGGGATGTGCCTGCAACCAAGGTACATGCCCTTGACCCGAATTGAACCTGGGACCCTTGAGTCCGCAGGCTGACGCTCTATCCACTGAGCCAAACTGGTTTCGGCTATTTTATTGATTTTTTACAGAGAGAAAGAGAGAGGGATAGAGAATTAGAAACACCTATGAGAGAAATATCGATCAGCTGCCTCCTGCACACTCCCCACTGGGTATGTGCCCCCAGGTACATGCCCTTGACCAGAATCGAATCTGGGGCCCTGAGTTTGCAGGCCAATGCTCCATCCACTGAGCCAAACCAGTTAGAACTGTCCAGTATTCTAAAGAAAAAACCCTATCTAATAAAGAGGGAATATACAAGGGAGGGCATTTAGAGGTGACCAAGGTATCGGGGGAGGGACAGTTGGGGACAATCAGGCTGGCAGGGGTGTGGTTCGGGAGTGATCAGGCTGGCAGGCAGAAGTGGTTAGGGGCAATCAGGCAGGCAAGTAGTTGGGAGCCAACAGTCCTGGATTGTGAAGGGCTTGTCCAATTCCCTGTTTAGGGATCAGGCCTAAACAGGCAGTGGGACAGCCCTCAAGGGGTCCTGGATTGGGGAGGGTGCAGGTTGGGCTGAGGGACACCCTTTTCCTGTATATGAATTTTGTGCACTGGGCCTCTAATAAAATAATAACAGAGCTGAAAAATTTCTATAACCTAGTGACATAGCAGCCATCTTAGCGTTGTAGCATGACACACACAAATACTTACCATTGTGCAACGACTGCCGACAGTATTCAGGACAGTGACCTGCTGCCCAGGTCTGTAGTCCAGGACTACAGGGCACCGACTTTGTCACCCGCATATGTCTCTTTGGTGTAAGAATTGTTTTAGGCTCGTTAACTTTTAAAAATTTATTGGGTTTCAGTGGTTAATATGATCATATAGGTTTCAGGTGTGGGTTTCTATGTTACAAGATCTGTATATTGTAACACAGAAACCACCCAAAGTTAAATCTTCTCTGTTACCATATACGAGGCTCCCCTTCACCCTCCACTCCCTTCCCTCTAGCAACCATCACACTGCTGTTTGTGTACAGGAGTTTCAGTTTTATATCCCACACTAGAAGCCTGGTACGCAAAATGCCAAGGCCAAAAGACAAAAAAAAAGAATCTTAAAAACAGCAACAGAAAAAAAGTTACCTACAAGAGAGTTCCCATATAACTTTCAGTTGATTTCTCAACAGCAACTATGCAGGCCAGAAGGGAGTGGCAAGAAATATTCAAAGTGATGAATAGCAAGAACCTACAACCAAGATTACTCTACCCAGCAAAGCTATCATTTAGAATTGAAGGTCAGATAAAGAGCTTCACAGATAAGTAAAAGCTAAAGGAGTTCATCACCACTAAACCAGGATTATATGAAATGCTGAAGAGTATTTTTTAAGAAGAGGAAGAAGAAAATGGTACAGATAAAAATTATGAACAACAAAGTGAGAACAAATACATATCTACCAACAAGTGAATCTAAAAACAAGTGAATAAAAAAGCTGATGAACAGAATAAACTGGTAAATATAATAGAATCGGGGGTATAGAAAGGGAGTGGACTGACAATTCTCAGGGTAAGGGAGTGTGGGTGGTGTGGGAAGAAATTGGACAAAAATAGTACACCTATGGATGAGGACAATGGGGGGAGGGTAAGGGCATGGGGTGGGATGGGAATTGGGTGGAGGGGAGCTATGGGGGGAAGAAACAACTGTAATAATCTGAACAATAAAAAATTATTTAAAAAGAAGGAGAAATAAAAAATATAAACAATATAATGGCAACAGATATATATCTATCAACAAATATATATCAGTCCTCTTTGGATTCCTCTTGTTTGGGGTTCTCTGCACTTCCTGGACTTGTAAGTCTTTCTTTAGCCATGTAGGGGAAGTTTTCTGTCATTATTTCTTCAAATAGGTTTTCAATTGAATCTAAAAGTTAAAATAAACAAACAAGAAATCTGATGAACAAAATAAACTAGAGGGCCCTAGCTGGTTTGGCTCAGTGGATAGAGTGTTGGCCTATGGACTGAAGGGTCTCACGTTTGATTCCACTCTAAGAAACATACCTGGTTTGCTGGCTCACTCCAACATGCAGGAGGCAGCCAATCAATGATTCTCTCTCATCATTGATGTTTCTATACCTCTCTTTCTCTTGCTTCCTCTCTGAAATCAATAAAAATATGTTTTAAAAAGTAAATAAACTAGTGAATAAAATAGAATCAGTGGCATGGAAGCATGAAATAGACCAGCGTTTTTCAACCGCTGTTCCGCGAGATGTTGCCTGGTGTGCCGTAGGTGCAGACAAGACAAGAATTTTATAATTTTTCACTATTTTGTTTACTTAATATTTCATAATAAAGTAATTATAAAATACTTTCTTTGTGTTTATTTGATTCCTATTCAAGAGAATTACTTTATATATAGTCAATATAGGCACAGAGTTAAATTTTTTAACATTTTCTAATGGTGGTGTGCCTCGTGATTTTTTTCATGAAACAAGTGTGCCTTTGCCCCAAAAAGGTTGAAAAACACTGGAATAGACTGACAAATCTCAGAGGGAAGGTGGGAGGGAAGGGCTGGAGAGATCATCCAAAGATCTTACCTATAGACAGACAGTAGGGTGCTGAATGCTTGGGGTGGGGCAGGAACTGCCTGGAGGGGGGAAAATGGGTACTTCTGCAATACATACAACAATAAAGATTTAAAAAGGAAAAAAAACAAACATCAATGATAAGAAAGAATCATCAATTGGCAGCCTCCTGCATGCCTCCCACTGAGAATAAAAACTGCAACCTGGGCATGCACCCTGACTGGAAATCGAACCTTGACTTTCTAATTCATGGGTTGACACTGAATCACTTAGCCACACCTGCTGGGCAATTTCTAGGGTATCTGGTTGGTTCTTTTTTAAAGTTTTAGTCTCTTTGGCAAAGTACTTGCTTTGTTCATTGATTTATTTTCTGAGTGTATTGAATTAGCAGTCTATATTTTCCCACAACTTGAGTATTTTCAGAACTGTAATCATGAAATCTATGTCACTTATATCTAAGGTGACCGGACAATCCGTTTTTGGCGTTTTAAATTGAAACTGTTTTAAAACGCTGTGGGACATGGGACAAATTGTTAAAAATTGGGACTGTACCGCCAAAAGTGGGACGTCTGATCACCTTACTTATATCACATGTTTCCATGTGTTCCAGCTTGCTTTCTGGGGATCTTTCATTTTCTTTCCGATCATCCTTGTTACCATGGTTATTCAGGGTATTTGCTGACCTTCTTTGTCCAGGCATGTTTATATTGCCGGAAGCCAATTCCAGCATGCCGTAATTATAAGATTATGGGGGCTCCACAAGGACAGCTCAGAGCATCTTAATTGACATGTTATTGCCTCCTGTTGGCCAAACACCTGAACAGCCATAGGCTATTCCCCAATCTAACAATGTTTGTTTCTGTACCCTAGCTTTTGAAGTGTATTATCTCCACCTTGCCTTAGGACAAATTGTGTTAATAAAAAGCAAGGGTCCTGAGAGAACTTAGAACTTTAGCTCCTTTAGCTAAAGCTCCTCTGACCCCCAATGCCTTTCAAAATTACCTTTCATCTTTTGACTCTTATTTAATCTATGCACAGGGTTTTCCCAGATTGCTGAATCCTTTGTAATGTTGGAACAAGAACTCTGGCATATAGTCTATATTAATGACCTTTCTATAGTAGCTTTCTCTGGAGAGGTCTTTCTACTACTTTCCAGTTGATGGTGCTGAATCAGAAGATTTTTTTTTTTTTTTTTTTTTTTTACCTCTGTGATCTATCAGACTTGACCTCCGTGGCTTCCATAAGACAGTACAGTTGTGCTGCTTGGGGTTGGGGTCTGTTTGCCCTCACTGTAATGGCAACCCAGGACCCCCATGGGGTCCTGCCCCAAGCACCCCAACTGGGGATCAGTCATAGAGGAAAACAGTGGTCCTACTGCAATAGCTCTTGGTTTACCAATAATGTGCTCCTTGACCCAACACCAAGGGCAACGGGAGGCAAGTTTTGGGAGTCCAAAGGGCAGCAGGGCTCTGTGGTTCCATTTCTTTGTCTGAAACACCACTACCCAACAGTGGGAAGCCATGAGGCAGAACCCCGTGCTCTGTTGGGTGTCTGCTGGCTCAGTCACTGTTTTCTTTCCTCCCTTCTGCTCTTTGTTCCTCCTGGTGGAAGGAAGCAACTGCTGCTGGCTGCTTCCTCTTCTCTCTACCACATGTGTCAAACACAAGGCCCGCGGGCCAAATCCGTCCTGCCAGGCCTTGCAATGTGGCCCGCACCGCGCTGTCATCACTGCACTCTGCTGCGTTTCCATCACAATGACAGTTTATGACTGTTCAGTAAACCATTCGGCCCGCGATTTAGGCTGGATTTTAGATTTTGGCCCCTTCTCTGATTGAGTTCGACACCCCTACGTCTAGACTGAGCTGCAAACTCCTCTCTGCAGGGCCTACCATCTGAGCTTTCCTCCCTTCTAATCTCCCCATTTATTCTGGTTGTCCACCTTTAGACATTTCAATGCACAGGTCTCTCAGGCATGTCTCTCCATTTGGTAGGGAATGCTTTGTTGAATTGTAGTTGTTGAAATTTCAGGAGGAAAGGCCAAGAGATTCCCTCATGCTGCCATTCCTCTGATGCCACTCTCTAGGCAAGTCAATTTTAGGAAATTACTGACATAGAAAAGCTCTGAAAAACAAGTCGAGTTGACCTTTGTAAATGACATTCACACTTGGAAAAGAAATCTCCATTGTAAAGGTTCTCCCTCTCTGTATCAGGAAGGAATAGGGAGATGACTTATCTCTAGAAACTCTTAGCAATAAGGAAGGCAAAGGACTGAAATCTGTATAACAGTCTTACCTTTGTTTACTGTGTTTTTCCTGGTAACCTCCCATAACTGACTCCCCTGTACCCCCTCCCCATCTTTTTTTTTTTTTTTTTTTTTCCTGCTGCTGAAGATGATATTGAAGGTGGTGGCTTCAGCTATTTTGGAGAGTTATTCAGTTCTCCTGGGTCTCTACAGGAGATATATATGTTATTAAACTTTTATTTGTTTTTCTTATGTTTTCAAAAGATTAACATCCCTTTTATTACAGGGATGTCTAATGGGAAAAATATTTTGGTTGACATTACACCCAATTGGAGAAGCAGAAACCTTTATATTTATAGCCACACCAGCACACTATGTTCTCAAATGATAATTCATCTACAATTTAGGGGTGTCAAACTCAATCAGAGAAGGGGCCAAAATCTAAAATCCAGCCTAAATCGCGGGCCGAATGGTTTACTGAACAGTCATAAACTGTCATTGTGATGGAAACGCAGCAGAGTGCAGTGATGACAGCGTGGTGCGGGCCACATTGCAAGGCCTGGCGGGTCGGATTTGGCCCGCGGGCCTTGTGTTTGACACATGTGATACATCATTTATGCCTACTGTTCCAGGTTTTAGGCCTTGAAGTTCTTTCTGTCAATGTAAGAAACAATTCAAACCTGCAGAGAATTCTTGTGAATTTATTTGAATCAAATTGTCCACAACTGCTGGGAAGCAAAGTCTTAACCAATTGAGATAATTCTCCTGAGAATGGCAGTTTTGCACCTTATTTTATACATTACAATCAAAAGTGAAAACATAAGTGGGTTGCCTCTGGAATTGGATAAATAGTAAAATGACAGATGTGTATATCTTTTACAAATGTGGGTACAGGATAGTTAATAGCCAGCAATTAACATGATAACAATCACAATGAGAGGGTTTGTAGTCTCTACTCTGGTGCATTGGTTGTGCCCTGGTTAGGGGGGTGGTGGGCAGAAAAAGGAAATTTACTCTGACATCCCAAAGGTATGTGTTTTGTTTTGTTTTGTTTTTTTGTGCAAGAGATAATACACAGGGGTAGTTAAGATAAAGACTAACTCTTGTCAGGGAAAATTCTAACCAAATACATGACTACCTACCATAAATTGTTTTTAGTTAAAAGGTTTTATCCTTTGTGGTTACTTTTGGTCTCTGAGTTTGCAAGGCCAGCCATGCAGGCCTTCTCTGAGCTTGTGAGGTTAGCATTTAAGCCATTTTTGTTCACATTTCTATGACAATGTTGTAGGCAGTTAGACAGACATGAGCAGAGCAAGGACAACGGGCCAGGTACAGCATGTCATCAGGATGGAAAGCACCAGGTGCCTAGCAATGGACAATTAATTGTAGGGTGGGACCTCGCCCACAGAGTGACTTTTCCTTCCCTGGCATGTCACTGGTCAAGTGGTTTGGACCCCCTGATCTTTCCTCCCTAGAGATAACATTTAGGCCTCATTAGTATTTCAGTTCCAGGCCCAAATAAACTACAAAACCAGCCACAGATGACATCAGGATCAGCTGCATTGAATAATGACCCCCTGTCCTGGAGCCGGCCAATCAATCAGTGAAGGCCACAACCCCTGAAGGACACACCTGGAAGCCTACTGAATATTCTATTGGATCTTCCCCTGGGACCTCCCCTCCATCATTAAAACTCTCAGGAGGAGCCAGCCTGCTCTTCCTTCTTGTAGCCCAGCTGTGCCTTTTCCTTTCCCCTTCTCTCTCTTCCCCTCCCCTTCCCTGCCCCAGGCACGTTACCAGTTACCTTTACCTTCTTTTATTCACAAGCTCCAAGGACTCTTTCTTTACCTCTATAACTCGTTTCCTAAGCCCATTATTTTTCTAGGAATTACTTTTTCTACCTCTGTGATTTACAAAATAAATGTTCTCTTACAGTTTGGGTCTTGGCTCTGAATTCTTTCCTAGCCAGAATGCAAGTACCGACGTTGCTGAACACAGGTTTGGTCTGACACCTGGTGCCTGTTCCTGCCACCTCCAACAATAATGCTGGGGAAATCCCCTGTCCCACTGCCCAACACATGTACTGGGCAAATCTAGCCTTGGGCTGCCCCATTCGCCCTGTTCTGCTCTGTCTGTCTTCCCCAACTCACAATGAGCAGCTTAAAGTGACCACAAATGAAATGTTTTTTTCTAGATTCTCTCAGGATACATGTACCTATTAAATGCATATAAGACTACCTTTTAACCAAAAAATATTGGGCAATCATTAAGTATAGTTGCTGTTATATATAGTTACTTTGATTTATTCTAGTCCTAATACTGATTTGGATAAATCTCTTCTTTGTACATCAGCTTCTTCTGAAAGACTGGGAAGGCCCCATTAGATTTTTATAAATATTATGTGTAATTCTTAATGGACTTTAAATCATTTGGAAAATAAATTTAAACCAGTCTACTAATATTACTTATTTTAAACTTACAGTTTAGAATTTCCTGTACATGAGGGTTTATTACACTTGTTTCCTGTATAATCCAGTCCAATAGCACAGATTCTAATGGCCTCATCACATCCTATATTCATGAGATAAGTGTTACTGAGTTTATTTTTACAACACAAACCCTGATAGTTTGCATGAATGACAGTCTTTCCTCAAATCATATCCCTAAGTCCAAAAGCTCATGTCATTCACTGATCTTTTTATTTTTTTGGTAACATTATTTAAATTTAACAAATTGCTGCATGAGATTTATTTTGAATTTAATTACAGAGCCAAAATGCCACATATAATTATGAATGTAAGTAGCAGTCAATTCTTTACCCTGATGACTTGGGAAAAGCTGTAAAATATAGCACCATCTTTCTTACATAATCTCCTATGAGTCTTCTCTCCCCACCATTGAATCAGTGCTGACAAAGTATCAGAATAGCAACTAATAAGAGGTCATGCTTTTGTGCTGAGCCCACCCCTTCCTCCTCATTCATACTGATGCTAATGGGGTGCCATTTAACACAGCCCAGGAAAATTCACAAAATCAGACTGCTTGGGAAGAATATTTGATGAAAGATGGGCAAATCACAGCACTCTATGGGTTAGTTTAAAATAAGTAATATGACATCGTTCCCTTTGTTATGAGTTAAAGACCTAAAGGCCATTTTTATACACTTGGGGAAGAGATTCGGCAATTTGGAATAGAAGAAAACAACTACCTCATTGATGATAACACCGGTTTTAATTCTATAAGATGCAACTAATGAGATTCAAAGTGGAAATGCAGGTTCTACCTATTCTCTGGGATTTAGGATAGACAAGAAATTTTCTGGGGTTCATCACTGAATGAGAAGTCCGATATCTTCTTAACAATACACATATGGAGATTAATTTACTAGCTGTAAGGCTTTGCACAGGTTATTAAACTTCTCTGGGTCTCAGTTTCTCTATTTATATTTTAGAGACAATAGTACCCCATAGAATTGTTGTCTAGATTAACTGAATATGCACAGTGCCTTGTCCATAGTGGTGGACAATAATGTCAGTTGTCATTAATTTATATTTAGCTTTTTTTTTCTGCTCTCCGCGCCCCCCCTCAGTTCCTACAGCTAGACAACTAATATATGTTTAGGGACTGTTTCTGTAGCCCAGGCAGCAACTTTGTCTTTGTGGCTGTGAACCCTGGGGACTATGGCTCTGCTGACCCTAGTGCTCCCACTCAGCAGTTATGTTTATTTGGGCTGCTATGACAAATATATCACAGCCTGAGTGCTGTAAACAACAAACATGTCTTCCTAACCATTCTGGAGGCTGAAAAGTGCAAGATGAAGGTCCTGACAGATCCAGTTTCTGGCGAGGCCTGCTTCCTGGTTTGCAGATGGTCGTCTTTGCATTGTATCCTCAGTTGGTTGAGAACATAGAGAGAAGAAGCAAGCTTTACATGGCTCTAGTTGTAAGGACACTAACACCGTTCATGAGAGTCCCACCTGCATGACCCAATGACCTTCCAAAGGCCCCACGTTTTAATACTGTGGCATTAGGGATTAGATTTCAACATAGGAGTTTAGGGAAGTTCATAGCAGCAGCCATTGTCTGGGCCAGCTCCCTTCGCTACCATTGCTTAGATGATTTTCATAAAACAAGTGAAATGTCTCAAGTGCTTAAATAAACCTTTCAAACATATGGCTGTGTTCAAAATTTATTAGGCAAGTTTGCCAATTTAAAGGGACTAGGAAAGACTTCATAAAATAAATAATAATTTTATACTTTGTTATTGTGTCTCTGTTCACACTTTTCACGTATTTATTTCGTTTTAAAGAAAATTTAGGATGTTCTCAGTTCTAAAGTGACAGAATGAGTTTTAGGAAGCTACTCTGTGAGGGAAAACTAGAAAGTTGCTAAAAGGAAGAGAAAGGGGAGGCAAAGAAAAAAGGGAGTTAGAATTAGATGCGCCCAACCAAGGCTCATATCCATTGATTTTATTCTGTACTGAACTTATTGGAATGGCATTGGTGAATTAAGTGGTATAGTTTTCAGGTGTTCCATTCTATAATACATCAACTGTGTATTGCATTGTGTATTCACTTCCACAAGTCAAGTCTCCATCCATCACCATTAATCCCCCCTTTACTCTCTTCTACCTCCTTCCACCCCCTCTTTCCCTCTGGTAATCGCCATACTGTTGTCTATATCTATGAGTTTGTTTTTTCTTAATTCCTTCATCTTTCTCCCAGCCCTGAAATCCCCCTCCCCTCTGATAGCTTTCAGTCTGTTCTCTCTGAGTCTGTTTCTATTCTGTTAGCTTATTTTGTTCATTAGATTCCACATACGAGTGAAATCATATGGTACTTGTCTTTCTATTGATTTTCTTTTTTTTTAAACCACTTTACTGAGAGAAAATTTTTGCACCATAAAAATGTCCTGTTGTAAATGTATAATTCAATGATTTTAGTATATTTACAGAGTTGTATAGCCACTACAGCAATGCAATTTTAGAACATTTTCATCAACTCAAAAAGGAATCTCATGTCCATTAATAGTTCCCCATTCATCACCTGCAGTCTTAATCAATAACTAATCTACTTCTGTCTCTATATATTCTATTCTACACATTTCATAGAATCAAATAATACAATATGTAGTCCTTTGTGTCTGGTTTATTTCATTTACCATAATGTTTTTGAGATTTGACCATGTTGGATCATGTATCTTCATTCCTTCCATTGATTTTTTAAAAATAGATTTTTATTGATTTCAGGGAGTAAGGGAGAGCAGGAAGAGAGATAGAAATATCAATGATGAGAAAGAATCATTGATCAGCTGCCTCCTGCACAACCCCTACTGGGGGGTGGAGCCTTCAACCTGGGCATGTGGCCTTGACTGGAATCAAACCCAGGACTCTTCAGTACACAGGCCGATGCTCTATTCACTGAGTCAAATCAGCTAGGGCCTTTCCATTGTTTCTTAAAGAATCTACACTAATAAAAGAGAAACATGCAAATTGACCATCACTCCACTATACTCATCAGCTAATCAGGAGCAAGTATACAAATTTACCCAACAAAGATGGTGGCGGCCACAGAGCTGGAGCAAGCAGGAGGCTTTGGTTGCCCCCGATGATGGAGGAAGTCAAGCTTCCTGCCCACCCTGGCTGGCCCTGGCCTCTGCTCAAGGTTACAAAGTTTCAATTATAGGAGATAAATAAATCCCAGATACCTGCTTCCAGCCAGCCCTGGACTCCACTCTAGGAGGTGCTGAAATAAAAAAGGAGGGACTTGGAGCTTGGGTCACCAGTGGGTATGTGGCCAGTCTGCAAACTGTGATCAGCCCCTCACCCAGGCTGGCCACATCCCCCAGGGGAGAAGGTCCCTGCTGGAGAGCTTGGCCAGCCTGCAAATAGCTAACAGCCCCTCACCCAGGCTGGCCAGGCACCCAAGTGGGGACCCCTACCACAAAGGGGCTGTGGCCAGCCTGCAAACAGCTATCAGCCCCCCTCACTCAAGCTGGCCACATCCCTATGGCCCCATCCCTGTAAACAGGCAGTTGAACATCCTTTGAGGGGTCCCAGATTGGAGAGGGTCCAGGCTGGGTTGAGGGACACCCTTTCCTCCCTGGAGACAAATTTTGTGCACTAGGCCTCTAGTGCTTTATAATTTTACTTTAATATTCATTTGAAAATGCCTGATATTAAGTCTCTGCTGAGAAATGTAAGACATGAATTATAGTTATTTATAAAAGAATAACTCATAAAATCTGAACACAGTAGTGTATTTCAATCAAGCCATGGTGACTTGAATAAAAAGAAGAAATAGTTTTAAACAGACAATAAAATTGATCATTAAAGGTTAAATAGGTTTGCTTGATACTAACCGTAGTTGAGAAAAATGCCCTGGGTATAGGAATTGGAAAAGGTGGCGGACAGAGAATTTCTCTGTGGACAATTATAACAGAACTCTGGGTAATGAAGGCCTCCTGTGGGTGCTGGATAGTGAAACCATAGTGCTGAAAGTTTCCATGGACTCTTGGGCGGAAATGTGATGAATAAATAACTAATATAAGATTATATATATATATAATCTCCAAGGTAGAAAAGTGAGCAAAATGTATTAAGAACACAATCATACCTTCCATTTTTTAAAAAATATATTTTATTGATTTTTCACAGAGAGGAAGAGAGAGGGATAGAGAGTTAGAAACATCGATGAGAGAGAATCATCGATCAGCTGCCTCTTGCATATCCCCCACTGGGGATGTGCCCGCAACCAAGGTAAATGCCCTTGCCCAGAATCGAACCCGGGACCTTTCAGTCGGCAGGCCGACGCTCTATCCACTGAGCCAAACCGGTCCCGCCATACCTTCCATTTTTAAATAGTCTTTACTTTTTGGAGAAGTTTTAGGTTCATAGCAAAATTGAGGGGAAGGTACAGAGATTCCCATATACCTCCTGCCCCTACACCGGCACAGCCTTCCCTATTATCACATCCCCCACAAGAGTTGTATGTTTGCTGAACCTACATTGATGTAGTATGACCCAGGATCCAGTTTATATTAGGGTTCACACTGTACATTCTATGGGTTTGGACAACTTAATAATGGCATCTAATCACCATTGTACTATCATAGAAGTTTCTCTAGAAATTCTCTGTGCCCTCCCACCCCACCAATCTCTGGAAACCATTGCTCTTTTTATTATCTTCATAGTTTTGCCTTTTTCTAGTATGTCATGTAGTTAACACCATACAGCATGTAGCCTTTTCAGATTAGCTTCTTTCACTTAATAATAAGTTTTCTCCGTGTCTTTTCATGGCTTGATAGCTCACTTATTTTTATTGTTGAATAATATTTAATTCTATGGCTACCATATACCACAGCTTGTTTATGCAGAAACTTATTGAAGGATACCTTGGTTGCTTCCAAGTTTTGGCAATTATGATGTGCAGATTTTTGTGGGGCATATGTTTTCATCTCCTCTGGATAAATAACAAAGAACTCAATTGCTGGGTTAAATTATGTTTTATATTTATTAAGTTTGGTGTCACTGTTTTCCTGGTATTTTCATTTTGCACTGGGCTCTGCAAATTATGTAGCTGACCATGCCAGGACTCCATTTAATGGGCAAGAAATTGTGCTAGAGGTAGCAGCCCTCTCTTGGTTGAGCCAAATAAGGGCCAAGCTTGGAGGTCACGGGGGCCTGAAAGATGGGCATGGGAGGAAAACTGGTGGGACACAAGCTGACGTATGGGCATGAATATGTGGGAAGGTAACTATTGCCAGGAAACCCACCATCACATGAGTGGGAGTCATGGGGAAGATTTTGAAAGTACATTTTATTACTTTCTTTGCAATTAAAAGATAAAGAAAAAAATTAACAAAGGATTTTTGAAATATTTTTCAAGAGGTCCAGAATGTGTACATGTTTTTCTATCCCCACATAAATTTTTCCTACATGCATTTGTCCTCTTTATTCAGCAAACATCATGAAATAGCAGCACAGTCACTGTTGGACTCTTAATATTATTTGGTTATAAAAACAACTTACTTTTTAAAAAATATATTTTATTGATTTTTACAGAGAGGAAAGGAGAGAGATAGAGAGCTAGAAACATCACGTTGATGAGAGAGAAACATCGACCAGCTGTCTCTTGCACACCTCCTACCTGGGATGTGCCCGCAACCAACGTACATGCCCCTGACTGGAATTGAACCAGGGACCTTTCAGTTTGCAGACCGACACTCTACCACTGAGCCAAACCGGTTTTGGCAAAACAACTTACTTTTTGTGGTACAAGTAATTGAACCAAATGATATTGCAAGTTTGAATGATCCTTAATTCAGTATACAAATAATTACAAAAGTTGAGAAATTCTCTTTATAGGTATAATATTTAAAGTGTTTATTATCAAGCGCATGTTAATCCCAAATAAAACCTTAAAATCCATTCAGAGTCCAATTTATTGCATTCCAATGTTGAGTTTTAGTATTAGTATTGTAGAGTGCTTGCATTTTGCTTCCTTCTGTGGTGGCATACTTGCAGACTCCAGTTCACCTCAGAAAGTTAAGGATGGAATTTTTCATCTGCACTTTGCACTTCCTTAACAGTTCAAGTGCCTCTTGATGTATTCCCCTGATACAGAAGAATTTACACATTTAACTCTTAGAATGCTGTGATGAAAATATTATTTATTTATTTATTTATTCATTCATTCATTCATTTATTTTTGCTATGAAGAAGTCATCCTTTGGGTATGGGAGGAAAACTTGAGTTCTAATTCTCATCTTAGTTAGCATGGCATAAATAATATGAAAACAGCCATGCTAGAAAATGTATTTCTCTCCTTAAGATTGGTCTTAACAATGATTTTTTGTTGTCAATCCTCATCTGAGGATATTTTTTCATTGATTTTTAGGGAGCATAGAAGAGAGAGGGAAAGAGAGAGAAACATCAAGGTGAGAGAAATACATTGCTTAGTTGCTGCCTGCATAAGTCCCAACCAGGGCAAGGCCAGGGAGGAGCCAGTATCAAGGTATGTGCCCTTGACCAGAATTAAACCAGGGACCCTTTAGTCCGCAGGTCAATGCTCTATCCACTGTGCCAAACTGTCTAGGGCAACAATGATTTTTTTTTTTCATTTAACACCAAAGCAAAGGCAACAAAAGCAAATAAACAAGTGGGACTACATCAAACTAAAAAGCTTCTATACAGCAAAGCAAATCATCATCAAAATGAAAAGGCAACCTATGGAATAAGATAAAATATTTACAAATCATATATCTGATAAGAGGTTAATATCCAATATATAGATAAAGAACCCATACAACTCAATAGAAAAAAAAAACCCACAAAATAAAACAACCAATTGATAAAAGGAAGAGGATCTGATTGACATACAGATGGACAACAGGTACATAAAAAGGAGCTGAACATCACTAATCATAAGAGAAATGTAAATAAAAAAACTCAGATCTATTAGAATGGTTATAAAAACAAAACAAAACAAGGAACAGGTATTGGTGAGGATGTGGAAAAAAGGGAACCCTAGTGCACTGTTGGTGTGAATGTAAATTGGTGCATTAATTATACTATGAAGTTTCCTTTAAAAATTAGAAAGCAGCCATAGCTGGTTTGGCTCAGTGGATAGAGTGTCAGCCTGAGGACTGAAGGGTCCCAGGTTCGATTCTTATCAAGGGTATATGCCCAAGTTGTGGGCTCGATCCCCAGTAGGGAGTGTGCAGGAGGCAGCCAATCGTTGATGTTTCTATCTCTGTTTCCTCTCCCTTCCTCTCTGAAATCAATAAAAATATATAAATAAAAATTAGAAAGTAGAACTGCCATATGGTTCAGCAATTCCAGTGAAAACATTAACTCTAAGGATATGTACCCCCATCTTCATTGCAGCATTATTTATAATAGACAAGACATGGAAGCAACCTAAGTATCCACTCATGGATGAATGGATAAAGATAATGTGATATGTATGTATGTATGTATGTATGTAACTGTATATATATTGGCCATAAAAAAAGAAGGAAATCGTTTGCAACAACATGGATGGACCTTGAGGGCATTATGCTAAGTGAAATAAGTCAGAAAAAGGTAAATCCTGTATAATCTCACTTACATGTGGAATCCAAAAAAACAAACTAAGCTCAGAAATACAGAGAACAGATTGGTAGTTGCCAGGGAATGGTAAAATGGATAAAAATGGTCCAAAGGTACAAATTCCAGTTATAAAATAAATGCCATGGAGATGTAATGTGTAGCTTAGTGATAATAGATAATAATACTGTATTATACTTTTTTTTCCTTTAATGTATTTTATTGATTTTTTACAGAGAGAAGGGGAGAGAGATAGAGAGCTAGAAACGTCGATGAGAGAGAAACATCGACCAGCTGCCTCTTGCACACCTCCTACCGGGGATGTGCCCACAACCAATGTACATGCCCTTGACCGGAATTGAACCTGGGACCTTTCAGTCCGCAGACCAATGCTCTATCACTGAGCCAAACCAGCTTCGGCTAATACTGTATTATATATTTGAGAGTTGCTAAAAGAGCAGATCTTAAAAATTCTAATCACAAAAAAAAAATTGTAACCATGTTTGGTGATTTGTTGTCAATCCTCACCTTTTAGACCACTTACAAAGATTTATTTTAGTGATCATTCATAACATTACAAATACTGAATCATTATGCTGTTCACCTAAAATTAATATAATTTATATGTCAATTATTTTTTTTAAAATCCTAAAAAAATACATGATTTTTCTTCCTTACTGCCATTTTTGGATCAGAGAAGATATGATATATTAAGTTTATTAAACTTTCAGGAAAATTGAGGAATATATAGATATCATGCCACATTTCGGTATTTCTAAATATTTAAGGCCTCATTTGATATAAAAGGGAATAATGCCCTGCTACTAAGATTTTCAATTCCTTACTGGTCTCTCTTGTTTTAACAACCTTGCTTAGTGGCCTTACTCTATTATTCTGACTCAATAGTCCTGGGGGGTGGAGCCTAAATGGCCAAGAAATGAGTAGGTTGAAAACTATTGCCCATAGGACAACTCTGCTACCTGTTTTGATTTGAGAGAGAGAGAACAATGTAAACATACTTTTGTTGAAACACAATTACACCCATTGGTGTATTTGTTGTCTATGTCTGCTTTTACATTACAACAATAATGTGTGTGTGTGTGTGTGTGGGGGAGAGAGAGAGAGAGAGAGAGAGAGAGAGAGAGAGAGAGAGAGAGAGAGAGAGAGGGAGAGAGAGAGAGACTGTATATGGCTTGCAAAGCTGGAAATATTTACTTCCTGGCTTTTTACAGGAAAAAATTGCTGACCCCTGCTCTATCTTATTTGCTCAGCTTATAAAGAAAGTCCAGTGCAGCTGGTGTGGCTCACTGGTTGAGCATCAACCTATGCACCAGGAGGTTGCTAGTTGGATTCCTGGTCAGGGTACATGCCTGGTTGTAGGCTTGATTCCCAGCAGGGGCATGCAAGAGGCAGCCTACTGATGTTGATGTTTCTCTCTCATTGTCATTTCTGTTTCTATCTCTCTCTTCTTTCTTCTCTCTCTAAAATCAATAAAAACAAATTTAAAAACAGAGAGGCCAAGCTCTGGCCAGTGTGGCTCAATTGGTTGAGTGTCATCCCAAGCACAGAAAGGCCACTGGTTCGGTTCCTGGTTGGGCACCTGTCCAGGTTGCAGGTTTGATTCCTGGTCAGTGTGCATACAGGAAACAACTGACCGAAGTCTCTCTCTCTCTCTCCTTCTTCTTTTCTCTCTCTCTAAAATCAATTAAAAAATAAAATAAAAAGAGAGTCCAACATATATCCAGTTTCGGAAGAACAATGTGAAATAAGTACTATATTCACTTTTGTCCATTTACTGTTGTCATTCATTCATGGAAATAAACATACTCTTCTCCAGACAAGTGAAAGTAGTGAAACATTGTACAAGATGCTTCAACCCACTTGCTTCACTTTTTAAGCTAGAGGGTCTTCTCCAGATATCATGTCATTGTTAACTTTAAACAAGCCATAAATAAAACCCCTTGTTGTAAATCAGAGTCTTCTTTATATTTCTCTAAAATTGTAAATTGAGGTTTGATACTTCAAATTCCCAACACACTCGGAGGAATATTATCTTATTTGAACTTCAAAATGAGGTGCAAAATGGGCTCTGAAATCCTTTGAGGTACACAGGGACAAATTGTTCCCACCTTACAGATGAGAAAACTGAAAGTCAAAACTGGTAAGTGTATATTTCAAAATTAGGTTAGTAAGTGAAAAGTCTGATCCTTTCTTTTTCCACAATGTATTTTTTTTCAATTTCAGTTTATATTCACTATTAATTTGTATTACCCTGTTTCCCCGAAAATAAGACAGTGTCTTATATTAATTTTTGCTCCCAAAGATGCGCTAGGTCTTATTTTCAGATAGTGTCTTATTTTTCCATGAAGAAGAATACGGTATACATTTATTGTTAAATGAAAATAAAGGAAATTTATTACCTGTATACAGTACGGTAGTACAGTAGTTGTCAACACAAACCAGACAAACTGTGAATCCTACAGTGTCAAAAATTTACTCATTTATTCAATGACAATCATGTCATCATCTTCTGGAACATCATCATAACAATCCAATTCCTGAATTTCCTACTGAATTTCTTATGACTCCATTTCTTTCAGAATCAGTGGACCAAATCTCTCATGTTTAGCCTAGGGGGACCTTATTTTTCGGGGATGCCTTATATTTCACTCAGAAGGAAACCTGTAAGTAGGTCTTATTTTCGGAGGATGTCTTATTTTCGGGGAAACATGGTAGTTTGAGGTATAGAGCATGGTGGTTAGATAATCATATATTTTTTACAAAGTGATCCCCCCTGGTATTTCCAGTACCCACCTGGCACCATACATAGTTATTACAATATTATTCACTATATCCCCTATGCTGTACTTTACATCTCTATGACCATTTTGTGACTACCAATCTGTACTTCTTAATCCCTTCACCTTTTTCACTCAGACCCCCAACCTTTCCCCTTTGGCAACCATCAGTCTGATCTTTGATGAGTCTGTTTCTATTGACAAGTTTGACCTTAAACTTGCCAGATTTGTGGTATTTCTAGTATCATCTTAGTATCTTAGTATCATCCATTTTTACTGTTAATCATGGCATGCATCATTATTAGTTCCTGAGGATCTTCTATTTGCTACACAGTTTATATACAATGCCATTTGATTATCACACAATTTTTTGAAATGGCTGGTATTATACACATTTTATAAAGGAAGAAACTAAAATTATAAAGGCTATGTAATGTGCCTCAAATCACACCACCATTAAAACTGTTTGACTCCAAAGTGAGAACTCTTTCTACTCCACTATATCTGGGCTTCAAAACAGAGCTAGCTTAGATTTGATGATTCCAAGGAAAAACAATCTGTTTCTAGTCTATAATAATGTATGTGAATTTTTCAGATTTTAAAGAATCAATCTTTCTCATTATAACTTTTACTTACATGAATACTAACTAAATGTAGATTATAAAATTATATAGATAAAAACAATAGAGAAAGAAAATGAAGTAATTTTTTGAAATTCAAGGTTGAAGATTTGTCAGAGATTGATCTTACTCATCTAACTAGTCAGCTAGTTAGCTTTTAGCAATTTGACAACTAATGGGTTCCGAGACAGAAAAAGTAATGAGCATATTGGCTAAACTTGGACATTTATAAATATTTATCATTTATTTGTTTGATGTCTTCATTTGTAACTTCATATTAGAAGTATCTTCAAAATTATGGCTCAATAATTTCATACTTTTTTCCTATCACTGTTATAAAGTATCTAGCCTTTTATAGGATGCCCACCAGTCCAGTTCCCATGGACGGGGGACCTCACTGGGGTGCAGGACTTGCAGCACTGAGAACAGAACAGGAAGGAGATTTTAAACAGTGAGGTACCACAGAACTGTGTGTCAGAATTTTTAGAATCTGGGGCTCTACTATCATTTTTACCTTCAGTCATCCATAGTATTTAGAATAAGATAAAATAACATTTTATTAAATTAGAAATATTTTATGAAAATTAAAAATATATATTTATTGTTCAAAGTATTATATACGTCCTCTTCTTTCCCCCTTTTAACCCTCTACACTATGCATGGTGATTGAAATTTAATTATTAAATAAAGTTTAAAATTTGGATCTAGTTTTAATCAATTATTACTATATTTTCTTTAAAAATTTATATCTAGAGGAAAGAACCAAGATGGCAGCATCGGTAAACACCTGTACTTGCTGCTTCCCACAACCACATCAAAAGTACAACTAAAATACATAACAACTATCATCCAGAACTGCTGAAAGCTGGCTGAGTGGAAGTACTACAACTAGAGAAGTAAAGAAGAAAGCACATTGAGACTGGTAGAGGTGTGGAGGTGCAGAGGGGCGGAGCAGGCTGGCACCCAGGTGTGCCACTTTTTTAAGCGGGAGGCAGATACAAGCTCCTGCTTGCTCTGAGTTCCAGTGCCAGGAAAGACTTTGGGAGACCTAGACACATACAGGGAGAAACTGGACTTTCTGGCATCAGGGCAGGAACATGGGGGTGGCTTTCTTCCAGATGGAGATGCTTGCAGTCATTGTTCCTGTGCTGGGATCTCCCAGGTTCAGGGCTGACTGGAAACCATTGCTGTTTGTTCTGCCTGGAGATTCCTTGAGACCCCACCCCACCCAATTTACAATCCTGCCCAAGCTGTGCACAGTGGCTTTTGCATATGAATGGCCTGTCCTTTTGCAGACTAAGACCTGTCAAACAAGTTGCAGCTGGGTCATGGAGCCCCAAAGCTAGCAAAAGAAGGCCCAGGCTGGAATCCGCAGCAGCCTGCCTTATTTCATAGCTAGGTCTAATCTGGGCACTTCCAAACCCAATACAAAGAGGAGGAATCTGCAGAACTATCTGTAGCTCCTGCTGGCTCGCCCTAGGCAGTGGCTGACTTTGCAAATCCTTGGAGATCCAAGAGCCAGTGTACTCAGTGGTCAATGTGACACCAAACCAAATTACAACTCTTCACATCCAAGGGACACACTCAAGGGGTAGACTCAGTGAGCCCCACTGAAGCAAGTCCTGCCCCATAAGGGTGTCTCCTGCACAGCAGCTCTTCCAGTGTAGACACTGCTTGTCCTTACAGCCAATTGGCCTAGAGGTCAATTTCTACCAGTGATACCAATAGCAATCAAGGCTCAACTACACAAAACTGTGCACACAGCCCACAAAGTGGTGCACCAAGAGTGACCATCTTAGGTGATTGGGGAGGCTGAGCCAATGGGCTTTATAGGATACCTACTACACAAGGGCACTGTATCAACTCAAGGAGACTTAGCAGCTACCCAATACGCAGAAATAAACACAGGGGAACAGCCAAAATGTGGAGATAAAGAAACATGTCACAAATGAAAGAAATGGAAGAAAGCAATCTACTGGATGTAGATTTCAAAACCACAATTATAAGGTTACTCAAGAATCTTCTAGAAACCTCTAAGGAACATAGTGAGACCTTCAAGGATCTTAGTGAGAACGCCAAAAAAATGGGAAAGAACCAGTTAGAAATTAATCATACATTGACTGAAATAAAGAATAATATGCAGAGATTTAACAGTAGACTAGAGGATCCCAAGAATCAACTCAAAGACTTGAAATACAAAAAAGCAAAAAATACTCAACCAGGAAAACAAAAAGAAAAAAAGATTCCAAAACTATAAAGATAGTGTAAGGAGACTCTGGGATAATTTCAAGCATACCAACATTCGAATTATGGGGGTATCAGAAGAAGAGAGAGAGCAAGATATTGAAAACCTGTTTGAAGAAATAATGACAGAAAACTTCCCCTACCTGACAAAAGAAATAGACTTACAAGTCCATTGAACCCCAAGCAAGAGGAGTCCAAAGAGGACCACACCAAGACACATCATAATTAAAATGCCAAGGGAAAAAGACAAAGGAGAATCTTAAAATCAGCAAAAGAAAAAACAGTTACATAAAAGGGAGTACCCATATAACTTTCAGCTGATTTCTCAACAGAAACTATCAGGCCAGAAGGGAGTAGCAAGATGCCAAAACCAGTTTGGCTCAATGGATAGAGCATCGGCTTGGGGACTGAAAGGTCCCGGGTTCGATTCCGGTCAAGGGCATGTACCTTGGTTGCGGGCATTTCCCCAGTAGGGGGTGTGCAAGAGGCAGCTCATTGATGACTTTCTCATCAATGTTTCTAACTCTCTCTCTCCCTTCCTCTCTGTACAAAATCAATAAAAAATGTATTTTAAAAAAAGGAAGTAGCAAGAAATATTCAAAATGAACAACAAGAACCTACAACCAAGATTACTCTATCCAGCAAAGCTATCATTTAGAATTGAAGGTCAGATAAAGAGCTTCACAGACAAGAAAAAGCTAAAGGAATTCATCACCATCAAACAAGTATTATATGAAATGCTGAAGGGTATTCTTTAAGAAGAAGAAAAAGGTAAAGATAAAAAATTACGAACAACAAAGTGAAACAAATAAATATCTATCAACCAGTGAATCTAAAAATCACATGAATAAAAAATCTGATGAACATAATAAACTGATGAATGTAATAGAATCAGGGGAATGGAAAGGGAGTGGACTGACAATTCTCAGGGGTAAGAGGACGTGGAGGGGTTTGTGGGAAGAGACTGGACAAAGATCTTATATGCATGTATGGACACAGACAGTGGGGTGGCAAGGGCCTGCTGTGGGGTGGGAACCAGTTAGAGGGAAGTATGGGGGGTGGGTGGAGGGACATCTATAATAATCTGAACAATAAAGATTTAAAAAATAAATGTAAAAAATTATGTCTAGCCAGTTTACCAATTTATTCTAGCCTCATTGATTTTCTAGGTATACTGTCAAATAATCTAGAGGTATTTAAGAAGATATCTGGATAACTTTGAGGTGGGGAGAGTGCTTTTACATAAGTTAGAAAACTCAAGTCATATAAATAATGGGCTTGGCTACTTATTTTTAAACCTCTATATAATAACAACTAGCATACACTGAACATTGTTTTAAGAAATTCATATTTAGCAAGTGCTCAGTTTAGGCTAGCTACAAGTTGGTTGTATTACTTTTGACAATTATTAAGGTCAGCTAGGTGTCATTGTTATAGGCTCTTGGAGTTTTCCTTCAAGAAGTGGTAGGATTGAAGCCAAGCAAAGATGGAGTTCGTGAATAGATGAGAATGGTCAGAGAAAAGAGAGGCAGCCCTCGATTCTCTGGAGAGTGAACATACAAGGGCTGTCATTTGGGTAATTAGGGCTTTTGATGGCTAAAGAGGAAAACAAATATAGAAGCAATGAGATCAGAAAGAAACTAAATATATTAGTGAACTCAAAATACAATTTTGATATTTAGGGGGGACAATTTAGGAGAGGTTAAAAGCTCCCAAATTCCCCCTTTTAAAGCTAATATAAGGATACCGGTTATCTAAAATTTATGGAGGCAACTGTATGTGGTATGTGTAATCAAAGCTGGAAAGAGCATTGGCAGTTCTTTTCTAGTCAAGTGAACTAACAGCCATTGTCTTGAATTTAGGGCAGAATTTGGCCAAGCTGTAGCACCTCTTAATTGATATAATACAGCTTGAGACCATCATCTATCCAACAGAATGCTTCTTGGCATGCCTGGGGACCTAAGACATTCCATTATTAGTGCCAGACAATCAAAATGCAATGTTTCATGTCCCACCAGTGTGCTGTTAGTAAGCTAATGATAGAAATTTGAAATCATCACAGTGCACATCAATCCGCATAAAAATTAAACCTTGAATTCTTCATTATTCAATCCCATTAATGTTTATAGAATCTGACTGTTATATTAAGTGGCGGTGTTAGCATCAAAATATGTGAACAATCCTGAAATAACCGCATTTTAGACAAAGAAATCACCTTACTAGTACTTTGTCTCTGTGTCCTGCAGATAACGATCCCAGCCACCAGGGGTCTCTAGCTCACTGGCATTATCAGAATCGAACATGGCATATACTAAATCTGTGCTGTCCAATATGACAGCCACTAGCCCCACGGGGCGATCTAAATTTAAATTAGTTAAGATTACATAAAAGGTAAAAGTCAGTTTCTCAGTTGCACTAACCACATTCTATGTGCTCAGGAGCCATATGTGGCTAGCGATTCCCATAGTGGACAGTACAGACCTCTAATACCGCAGAGAGTGGACAGTGCTGCTCTCCGTCCTGCAGTTTAATTCACCAATGTGGAATTCTAGTTCAGGGTGATGCCATTAAAAGCACAAAGAGGCAGCATCTGTCCTGGCTGCCCTGGCTAAGTCTTCAGGACTCTGAATCCTCCCTTTTAAACAGCTAGTGTCCTGGGTGGATGATGAAAATATCCTCTGTGAGCCCATTCAGTTTTCTCTCCTTCATAGCCAGCATGCTATAGCTCTTTAATAATTTATAGATAGCATTTCATTTTTTTTCCTCTGAGAGATGTGATTAAAAAAAATCTCTTTCCCCTCACCTCGCCAGACTGCACCTAGCAAGCTGAGAGAACTTCACAGGGCTTACATATACTCCTTGAATTAGTCCTCTCTGTAAGATACCATTCTTTAAAGTAAATACGGTATTACTCTTTCGATGGAAACATAGTCATGGGCTATAATCTCTGTCCTGTACACTGACATTTTGAACAAGTGCTTTTAAAATTATTTTATTTTTAACAAAAAAATGGATTTCTTTTGAGTCTAATGTTCCCATTTTTCTCAAACTATAGGTGAAAATGTTTTTGTATCTGGAGTTTCTCTTGAAGGTAGTATTCATCCTTCAGTGAGTGGGCCAAATTTTCGCCCATTTGTGTGTAGCTCATTGCTTATCATATCGATAATTCATATAATTGAAGACAGTGAAAACCAATGATGAAATGGAGTTTAGGGAGCGAAAATTGTGGGCAGGAGGAAGCAGATGATTAAAATGGAGATGGTAGACCAGAGCCTCAGTTGTTTTCCCCAGGTGCTTTGTTGGCAGAAAATTTTTTTTTAAAAAAAGCAAAACAAAAAAACAAAACAACTTTTCTATCAAACACCACCTGAAATTTTTCAACTACAATGATGCAAAGAAAATACATGCTAATTATGAGCAGGAACATTATCTATTAATATGTTAATGAAGCAGGTTTGCTAATGGTGAGAGACCTGAATTTTAATAAAATTTTAAGAGCTTCTTGATTACGTGTTTGTTAGTCGATATGATCATTTAAAATTATCTCTAGGTGGCTTTCTGTGGAATAAAACCTACATTAGAACTGTATTCTAAGCAGGCCTTAATGAAGCAGGTGAGGGTACCATCTGTGACATAAATACTGCCAGCCAGAAATTCACTTCAAAAGAAATGTAAACTAGTTAACAGGAAACATGTTATCATATCTGCCAGTAACAGCTTTCAATGCAGGTAATTTATTGATGCATTTACTTGCTAATTTTTTCAAACATACTTGCTTATGAAGATAATGTTCCATTGAATTAATGGATACTGCCTCTCAATATTGGAAGGGTTATATTTTATTAAAAGAAGCAACTCTAGTGTCCTGTTTTGACAACATCTCATACATAGATGAAAACTGCTTTATCTCCCAAACTGAGAGATCTTTTGAGAAAAAGACAGCAACACCAAAAATCCCAAAACCAGAATTAGTATAGAAACCTCACTGATGTATCTATTAACAAAAGAAACTGCGCTACCTTGTTCTTCAATAAGATTTCAGCAGCCAAGTGGCTGTTGATCCCTATTGCCTCTCTACAGCGTGGGTGGAAGTGGCTGGCACCATCCTTCATTTTGTGTGTTAGAGCACAAGGCCCTGATTAGTGGTGGGGCCTGGATACAGTCCAGGGCTTCTGAAGAGAAAGCAGGTGCTAAGGGGCCAGAAGGGAATCCCAGGTACAGAATCCAGTGAGAGGACCCAAGCAGCCCAGGGCAAAGCTGGCCTGGAGACTCTGAAGGGAGAGTACAATGGGCTTGTATCTTTGGGGGTTGGTTGTGGTTTGCATGTGGGTGTGGCTCATGTCTTCTCTTTTGTGTATGAGGCAGTGATGAAGGTGTTAGTGAGGGAAAGCAAAAGTTCATTCTAGGAAGCAAGGAAAGGTGGCTACGGACCCAGGCTCAATGACTCAAATCAGTTGCCTATGCACTTCATAGGTCAAGAATGAAGGAAAGTAAAGGAGGCAGGTGGGTGGGGCGAGGAAGGGCAGGGACCCCTAACGCTTGTCGCCCGGGAGTTTGAAGAGAGGCAGCAGAAGAGAGGCTGCAGCAGGAAATCACCTTCAAAGAAGCAAGGTCCGGCTGAGAAACCAGAGGTGCTTCCACCCAGCAGTTCCCTTAGTAAAGGTGACTCAGGTTCACCAGGCTCCTTCATTTCCCAGGTACGAGAATGCTTTCATGGCCTGGGGTCAATAAAGCATACTTCTGTGGGCGTTGTTAGAAATTGGTAACACTCTCATAAATATTTGGTAGTTTTTCTAATGAAATTTCTGAGGGTCTTTTTTTAAGGTCCTTAAGAAACAATTCAAGAAGGCAGTGGGCCATTAAATGGCTTCTAATTGGGCCCCGGTGAGTTTCCTTAGGGGCATGCTGCCCTCTAGGGGTGGAAGCGTGTGGTGCAGAGGAAGATATTAGAGGTGGAAGAGCTTTGTTTGAGGGAATCAATACTTCACTAGAGGAGTTTGGTTTTTCTCCACAACGATTCATTCTTTTCATCCAATTGTACTTCAGTTCTAGAAAAACTTAATTTTACAGAAATTATTACCTATTCTAAAAGCTATTCTAAATAAAGCAATATCAGATTCAATATAGTCATATATATATATATATAGTATTTGCCATCAAGTCGGGTGGGTGGGGACAGAGAATAAGTGAGCAGGCACCCTGGCTGGTGTGGCTCAGCTGGTTGGAGCGTCATCTCGTACACTGAACGTTTGCAGGTCAGAGCATATGCCCAGGTTGTGGGTTTGATCCTTGGTGGAGGCAGGTGATCGATGTTTCTCTCCACCTCTCCCTACCTCACTCTAAAATCAATAAAAAACATACTAAGTTTTTGTGTGTATAGACATTTTTAAACCAATCGTACTCCAACTCCTGATTATTCAGTCAACAGTCTTTCCCCCTCTGCTGGTGGCTCCTTTCAGCAGACCCTTCCTGCATGCAGCCACGTGTAACTCTTACCTCCATTTTACTGAGCAGCTAAGGGCCTGACAGCAAGAAACCACGGAACCTCTCTTTGAACCCAAGTTCCCTTATTCCAAAATCAGTGTCCTTCCCACTTCCCATCAGAAAAATACAACTGGCTGTCACTTAGCTTTTAAACAACTTATTGGACACTTTTTTTGCTCCTCTGGTTTTGTGCAATAATCATGGCTTTAGGTTTTTTAATAAATAAAAAAGGACGCACGGGTAGATAAATATGTGATAGCCATACAGTTAATCCTTTGTCAAGACATTTATCCCCAAACCTCCATTTTGTTAACATAGCCTTGAAAGAAAACTAATTGTAAAAATTAGTATTGTGGCATAGGCCAAGGGCCAGAGAGAAATTCAGGTCCTAAAGACTCAGGGAGTGAGCCAGAAAAAGTTCAAGTAACAACAGAAAACAAAAGTGGAGGCACAGGGTAAATCAAGAAAAATGGCATATAAAATAGCTACACAGTGGAATCCTGACCTCCTGTGGCTGGGGCGCTTCAGACATCGCGGGAGGATGGATGAGAGAATCATGGCCCTTCCTGGGCGGGATCTGTGCTCCCCCTTTCCCCTGCCTCCTACCCCCAGCCCACAGACACAACATCAGCGACAAAAAGGTCAGGGCAACTGTAAAGCCGTGCTTGGGCTGCAGACGCTGTGTCAGTGGACAGGGAGTTTGTGGAGTGGAAACGGCAGCAGATAGAAGGTAATTCTCAGAGTCACAAACAGCTGCGGCTGGCACTCTACGCCCAGTGTCGTCCCTCCTCCCACACTCCCCGCCTCCCCCAACGAATAAATAATAGCTTCACAGAATCTAAGACCTGAAAAGGACTTTACCGGTTGCTTTTCCAGCCCAGCTATCTGAAATGCACAAATCCTCCTCTGAGCTTCCCTAGTAATCCTCTAACTTTTAGCAGGGCCTTGCTTACGTTACCTTCACTTAAACCTGCCTGCATCTTGAAATACACTGGACTTAGCTCTGGCTGATGCCAGTGTGTTTGATAATATTTACAGTCAGATATATCGTTACAGTCAGATATATCTTTCCCAAATTATGGCCCCTTAGATATAATCACAAAGAGGTCCACCCTGCCCCACACCCCTGCTCCCATTTCCCACTGTCTATTCCTAATATATCGCACAGAGGCACCCATACCAGCATGGGTGCTTTTCTGATGATGTTGTTGATGTTATCAGTGATTTTTCCCTCTGTTTCCACAACTTCTAAAAATATCTTGAGGTGGAAAAACAATGCTGACAGACCTCTGAACAGAAGAAATCAAATCATAGGGTCCTCTTCTTTTGCAAAAGGAACTTAGAGAGGAAGAAAAAAAAATCTGTTACTGAATGCTTGAAGTTGCCTTAGAAAATGGTTTCATATCCTTTTTTGAATGGAGCCACTTTTAAAGCAAAGTTCTACAGCTATAAATTGATTTGCTAGTATGTGTTTGTGTGTGGAGGAGAGAAGAGAGAGAGAGAGGGGAGGGGAGGGGAGGGGAGGGGAGGGGAGGGGAGGGGAGGGGAGGGGAGGGGAGGGGAGGGGAGGGGAGGGGAGGGGAGGAGAGGGAGGGAGGGGAGAGGAGAGGAGAGGAGAGGAGAGGAGAGGAGAGGAGAGGAGAGGAGAGGAGAGGAGAGGAGAGGAGAGGAGAGGAGAGGAGAGGAGAGGAGAGGAGAGGAGAGAATCTGGAACCCATCTGTCTGCAGGGCGAGGCTCTAGCCAGAGAGCCAAATCTGCCTGGGCTGATTATAGCTTAGATTATAGCTTCAGAAAAATTAAGATGTAATATCTATCACCTCTATCTACCTAATGCTGAAATTAAAGAAGAATAGAACATCTCAAAGTTTCTAAAGTGTGAGAACTTTTATTGTTTCTTAACAACACTGGATTTCTTATGACTCATCTTCATGTCATCATCCTTATTTTCATTTTAAACCAGTTTAAGATCAGAGCACTCACTCTTCTAGATAGGTGTACTAACTTGTTTGGACATAAAGAACTCAATGACCCAGAGTGAACTTACTAACAAGGAATTTCACAAGAAAATGCTGCATTTCCTCTCCCCCCTTTCTCTGGAGACCATTTTGGTTCTAATTCAGGGTTGGAAGTGAAGGTTTATGATCTCCCCAGCCAAGGTTCAACCTTAGTCATCCCAGCGGGAAAAGGATTAGGAGCCTAAGGCACTCCTCAGACCAGCGTCCCAGCTCTGACCCCTCTGGGATAGCTGGGTCTCACCCCCGCACCACCTGAGCCTGCAGCTTCACTCCTTTGTGCAGATTTTACATGTATGTTCTGAAAGGCTGCCATGTGCCAAGCACCAACCCGGGTGCTAGTAATATAGAGGAGAACACAATTTATCTGATCCCAGTCCTCATGGCAAGTAAGAGAAGTAAACAGGCAATCAGAGGTGAGGTTAGACCTGTGACGGGGAAGCAGAGAGTGTCCTGTGAGCAGTGAGCGAGTTTCCTGGCACTGACTGGGATTGGGGGACAGTTGGATGAAATCTCTCTGAGGAGGATATCTTTGAATCAAGGTTCCAGGGATAGAAGGGGAGGGAATAAATGTGAAGAACTAGGACCCTAGCACTTTTTATTAAAGAACTGGAGGAAATTCAGTGTATCTGCTTATACTGTATGCGTGTGGGGGGCAGATTTGGTGAGTGTCGGCATTGGGAGAGGAAAGTGGCTCATGACAAAAATGAAAATAAATAATAGTATATTCCATGTTAAGAAGTTTGGGCTTGATCCTACAAGTAGTGGCTAGCCACTGCAGGGTGTTAAGCACTGAATAACATGATCAGACATTTATCACACAAACATCACTATGAGTACAGCGTGGAGAAGGAAAGTAAAGCTAGAAGCACAAAGGAGACTGCAGTAACCCCTACACTGCAGTGCTCTGACCCCTGATGAAGGTAGATGAGTATTACTGTTGTGTATGAACATGCTTTTTATTATATGTACTAGAGGCCCAGTACACAAAATTTGTGCACAGGGAGGGATGGAGGAGGGCCCTCAGCCTGGCTTGCACCCTCTTGCAATCCAGGATCCTTCAGGGGATGTCTGACTGCCAGTTTAGGCCCTATCTTGCAGTGGGATTGGGCCTACACTGGCACTTGGATATCCCTCTCAAAATCAGGGACCCCTGTCTCCTAACCACTCACCTGCCTGCCTACCTGCCTGATCACCCCTAACTGATCTCCTGCCCACCTGATCATCCCTAACTACTTGCATGCCTGCCTGATTGCCCTTAACCACTCACCTGCCTGCCTGATTATCCCTAACTGCTTGCCTGTCTGCCTGCCTGATTGCCCCTAACCACCTCTGCCTCAGCCCCCACCTCCATGGCTTCATCCGGAATGACATTCGGAAGGTCATTTGCCTGTCTGGTCTAGTTAGTATATTATGCTTTTATTATTATAGATTTTATATTCTTTGATACCTTGGAATCTGTGGACAAAGGAGGAACGACTCCTCCCAGGGTTAGCTAATTCCTAGAGACAGCAAACAATTTGCCTGCAAGCATGCCTTCCATATGCAAATCAATCCAGAGCCCAAATTCCAGACCACCTTCTCTCTCTGACTTTTATGCTCCAGGAAGCAATATCTCTCTGCACTAAACATTCCAGGACCAGGTACTGGATAACTAGGGACCACCCTTAGAACCCAGAGCCCACTGAAATTATTCAAACTATCCAACCGTCTGCCCAATCAGCTGCTTATCTTACCTAGCTCACTCCTTCCCACAAAAACAAACAAACAAACAAACAAACAAACAAACATAATAAGGCTTTTGTCCATTCTTTCCCCACGCTCCTTCTGCCTCCAAACTGACCCTTGTGGTGTGATAGACCTCTTGGAAACAGTGACTAACAAACTATCTTTTCAATGGCAATTGTCTCCTGACCTATTGTTCTCACCATACCTGAATAAAACCACAATCCCAGGTACATTTTAAAATAGATTGCATTTCACCTAGGTGAGCCTCATGCTAAGAAAGTCTTGAGAATCCATGACTAATTTTATTCAGACCTAAAGTGCTATACAATTTTACTAAGTTGCTCTTACACACCACTCTACTTATGTTGTCTATAGTAGTTTTATGAGTTCTATAGGAGAGTTAAAGTCTTTTATGAATATTAGATACAGGTAGTATTAGATTTAGCAAGTTGAAGATCATTGGTAAGTTTATAGGAGACTGGAGGATTTCTCCTTTGACCATGAAGAATTAGCAGCAACATGAATTACCCTACAGCTATAAATAATAATAAACTTGATAAAACAGATGAAACAATGGTTTTCAGACATTGGGCAGTTGGCAACATAGGACTGACCATGGAGAGAAGGAAAACAAATGAGATGAGCTTTAGGATTTCCTAGTTTTCTGTTTAGAGCCAGTTTCAGGCCATTCTGCAGAGAGGGTGAACTCAAAGAACATAATACTCCTACTGAGTTAAAGAGAATAAGATCAAAGTTACCAAGATGGCTAGAATCTATAAGGCAAACTACTGAAAAGTGGAGGTGGCTTCATAGAGAAAAAGCTTTGAAGGTCAGCAGAGGAACCCTCTTAAGTCTTTGGCTGAGAACTTATCTGCACATAAATGAGAGAAAACTCTCCAAGGCAGAGGAAAAATTAGCCAGAACAATTCTTGGAGGTCACACAGTGCTGGAAGGAGTTCATATTCCCACCAACTAAAATGGAGAGATCTCATAACACATTAGTTGGAGTCCTCAGAAGGATCATGCCTCAGTGACAAAACATTACCCCCCACCCCCCAAAAAAGGCTATTCTGGACTCAACCTTAAAATCAGCACAGCTTAAAAATCAAGCCTCAAGAGAACCTAATGATTCACAAGTACCTTAACTGAATGCCAGGAAAAAAGTCAACAATTTTCAAAGGAATAGCAAATAGAGCAAAATTCACAATTCTGTATCCTATAAAAATTTACCAGACCTTTAAAGAAGCAGAGAAATATGACCTGTAACCAGAATAAAAAGCAAACAAGAAACAGAATAATAAATGACAAAGATCATGGAATTCAAAAATAAGGACCTTAAAACAAGTACTACAAACCTTACAAGTATGCTCAAGAAAACTATAAACTTACAAGTATGCTTATAAGTATGCTCAAGAAAAATATAAACTTGATGAAGAGAGATATGGAAGATCTATAGGCATACCTCACTTTATTGCGCTTCGCTTTATTGAACCTCACAGATGTTGCATTTTTCACAAACTGAAGCAAGACCTCAACCAGCAAATAGATTATGACTTACATTACTGCAACACTTGCTTCATTGCAACACTTGTTTTATTGTGGTGGTTTGTAATCCACAATAACTCCAAAATACGCCTGTATGTTAAAAAAGAAGCCCCAAATAAAACTTCTAGAAATAAAAATACAATATCAGAAAAGATAGGTGAACTTAAAGACACTGCAACAGAAACAAACCAACATGAAGCACAGAGAGAACACCGCCCACACACAACATTAATGACTGTCTAATATACCTTTTAACTGAAGTCCAATAGGAGAGGAGACTTGGGAAAGAGAAGGAGACATAAAATATAATTGAAGAAATAAGGACAAAATGCAAATTTGTTTAAAATTATAAACCTATAGACCCAGAGATCAAGAAACTCCAAGCAGAATAAGCATAACCTAAACCACGTTAAGGTGCATCAGATTCAAATTGTTTAAATCCAGTGATAATGAGAGAAATCTTAAAAGCACCCAGGGAGAAAAGATAGATTACCTAAAGAGAAATAAAGGGAAAGAATGACAGTAGATTTAATATCAGAAATTGTATAGGCCAAAAGACAACAGAACATCTTTAAAGTGCTGAAAGTAAAAAAATAAAAATCCTGTGAACCCAAAATTCTATACAGTGAAAATATATTTCAAACAGAAATGTGATCAATAAATTCAAAGCAATCCCAATAAAAATCCTAGCAGACTTTCACAAATGCAAATGGACCAGCTGATTTTAAAATTTATTTGAGAATGCAAATTACCTAGAATATCCAAAATAATTTTGAGAAAATGACACAAAGTTTTAGAATTTATACTGCCTGACTTCATGACTTACTATAAAGCTAGTTATCAAAAGAATGTGATGTTGGTAAAAGTATAAACATAATCAATTGATGTTTAACAAACTATTACAAGGTAATTCAAAGAGAAAGGATAGTTTTGTTGTTTTTTAATCCTCACCCACGAATATGCTTTGATTGATTTTTTAGAGAGAAAGGAAGGGAGGGAGTGTGCGTGAGAGACACTTCAATGTGAGAGAGAAACATAGATTGGTTGCCTCCCATTCCTGCCCTGACCAGGCATTGAACCCACAATCCAGGTATGCGCCCTGACTGAGAATCCAACCATAACCTCTTGGTGGGTGGGATGCATTCTAACTAACTGAACCACCTGGCCAGGGCAAGAAAAAGGATCATTTTTAATAATGGTGCTGGGACTTTTCATGTATGGTCACAGTTGGGAATACAAGGTAAAAGGAAACAGTTATACTGATAAAGCAACTGGACATCTAGATGTGGGGAAAAGAACTTTATCCCTTACCTCCCAACAAAAATTAACTCTCAGTGAATTATAGACTTGAAGAGCTAACATTATATAGTTTCTAGAAGAAAAACTTCTAGGAAAAATCTTCATGATTCTGGTTAATAAAGATTTCTTATAGCAAATGACTTAGAATAAAAAAAAATCAATAAATTGGGTTTATCAGAATTTAAAACTTTTGCTTTTTGAAAAAACAACCTTAAAAATAAAATGCAGGTCACTGATCAAGAGAAAATATTTGCAAAACCCACATCTGAGAGAATAGACTTTCATCCAGAATACATAAAGAGCTCTTCTAACGTAGTGACAAGAAGACAAACAACCTGGCTTGTTTGTAAAATGGGCAAAGATTTGAAGAGATACTTCACCAACGAAGATGTAGGAGAGCAAGTAAGCACATGAAAAGATGCTAAAATCACGAGTCATTAAGTGAATGTAGATTGAAAGTATCATGAAATACCTCTACAACTCACTAGAATGGCTAAAACGTAAAAAGATGGACAAACCCAGTGTGTTGAAGATGTGGAGCAACTAGAATTCTCATTCTAATTGTTACTGAGAATGAGATGCTGCCATCAATTTGGAAAACAGTTTGGCCGTTTCTTTTGCAGCAAATGTATACTTTTATATGACCCAACAACTACATTTTTTAAGTAGTTACTCAAGGGAAATGAAGACTTATGTACACACAAAGAATTATTCATAGCAGTTTTATTCATAATAGCCCAAAATTGATAATGTGAAAAGATATGTAAATAAATCACGAAAGAAGACTTATAAAAAGGCTACACACTTTATGATTCCACTTATATAAAATTATACAAAAGGCAAAACTATAGTTACAGAAATCAGATCAGTGGTTACCAGAAGTTGGTGGTGAGGAGAAAGAAATGATTACAAAGAGGCATGTGGGAACATTTGGGGTGATGGAAATGTTCTCTATTTTATTTTATTTTTATTAAAGCACTTTCGTATGCTGTTTTATTTTTTTTAAAAATATATATTTTATTGATTTTTTATAGAAAGGAAGGGAGAGAGATAGAGAGCTAGAAACATCGATGAGAGAGAAACATCGACCAGCTGCCTCTTGCACACCCTCTACCGGGAATGTGCCCGCAACCAACGTACATGCCCTTGACCAGAATCGAACCTGGGACCTTTCAGTCTGCAGACCGACGCTCTACCGCTGAGCCAAACCGGTTTTGGCATGTTCTCTATTTTAACTGCAGTGGTTGTTACATGACTGGTTACATTTGTCAAAACTCATCAAGTTGGTGAATGTTGCTGTATGCAAAGTAGACTTCAACAAAGATTATAAGAGAGAACAGAAGGAAAATTGTAGACTGTGAGTATAGATAAATACTAGTATTTAAAGAGTTTTGCTAAAAGGGGGTGATAGCAAGAAAAAGAAGGTCAAGAGAAAATGCTTTTTGTTTTTTTAACATGGAGGATCTGGCAGCATGTTTATATGCTGACTAGAGGCCTGGTGCATGAATTCGTATATGGGTGGGGTCTGGCGGCCCACCCTGCTTTGGAGGGGGGGGGGTAATTGGGGACTATTGGCTAACTCCACCCCTTGTCTGGTTGAACTCCCTGTGGAACTCCCAGTTGAGGAGAAAATTTACATATTAGGCTTTTATTATATAGGATGGGAATGATACGATAGAGAGAAAAAAGCGATAATGTATATGCAAGAGAGCAAAAATCCTTGGAGTAGACAGAAGTAGGAACCACTCACTCTTCTGTTACCATATGTTGGTAAGACAAAGTACAGGGGAACACTGGCCATTAAGGCAATGATGTGAGGGTACAAGTACATTGATGGTATCTTTACTGGTTACCTCAGTTTATACAGTGAGGTAGAAACCTGAGTGTAAGGGCTGAGGAGGAGGTGGGAAGTTGAGGAGAAACAAAATGGTATGCAGGTTCGATTCTGGTCAAGGGCATGTACCTTGGTTGCGGGCACATCCCAGTGGTGGGTGTGCAGGAGGCAGCTGGTCGATGTTTCTCTCTCATCGATATTTCTAACTCTCTATCCGTCTCTCTTCCTCTCTGTAAAAGATCAATAAAATATATATTTTTAAAAATGGTATGAAACAATCAAGGAGGATAATGGGAGGATGAATGGTCTAGACTAGGGGTGTCGAACTCAATCAGAGAAGGGGCCAAAATCTAAAATCCAGCCTAAATCGCGGGCCGAATGCTTTACTGAACAGTCATAAACTGTCATTGTGATGGAAATGCAGCAGAGTGCAGTGATGACAGCGCGGTGCGGGCCACATTGCAAGGCCTGGCAGGACGGATTTGGCCCGCGGGCCTTGTGTTTGACACATGTGGTCTAGACTCTAGAAACATCTAGGGTAATGGCATGGCAACATTAAGGACTCATTTGAAGTTGGCAGCTAATTTGAAATTAAAAATGAGACCAATCAGTGTGGTTGTGTTTTTTGTTGTTTTTGTTTTTGCTTTTGTTTTTTCCAGTCATTGGTACTGCCTGGGTTTGCAGAGTAGATGGAGAGCTGAATTTAACAGGAATTATAGTTTTGCCTATATACAATGAAATGAAAGGGGGTCAGGAGACTGAGCATGTGTTCAAGGGAGTGATTATAATGACTGGTCATAGGATTTAAGTTGAGTAAGGAGGTAGGTGAGTGCATCAAGGGACTGGGGAATAATGAAGGGTCAGAGGACCAATGAATTGGAATAAAAAACCTTAATAATGTATATCCTACTTCAGTCAACAATTTAGGAATGTATCCCTGAGAAATATTGATGCAGGTGTACAACACCTATAAAATGTTCGTGTCAGCCGAGACCAGTTTGGCTCAATGGATAGAGTGTTGGCTTGGGGACTGAAGGGTCCCGGGTTCGATTCCGGTCAAGGGCATGTACCTTGGTTGTGGGCATATCCCCAGTGGGGGGTGTGCAAGAGGCAGCTGATCGATGACTCTCTCTCATCGATGTTTCTAACTCTATCTCTCTCCCTTCCTCTCTGTACAAAATCAATAAAATATTTTTTAAAAAATAAATAAATAAAATGTTCGTGTCAGTATTTTATATAACAGTAAAATTATATTACATATAATACAATATTTATTAATGAGAATTGGTAAAATAAATTATGGTCCTAAAGACAGGTTTTGTGTTGCTGTATGTTTATCCATCAGGTTACATATGCGACTATGCTGTGAATTTATATGGAAGTGAGATTGAGAAACTTATTTTCTGGCATTTCAAATTAGTGTTGTTTGTCCTTCTATTATTCTGACACCATATTATGATATACATAGACTTCTTAGAATAATAGGTTATAAAGTTAATGAGAATGCAATTAGTCCTTGCAGTGATTTTTATCACCTACAGATGAGTCATGGCAGAAGAATCTCCACAGAAATAGCCCTCAAATTAAGTAACTAAACACAGTCCCGAACTGATGATCAGTCCTCATGATGTTTGTGATGCTCTCCTACCTGCTTGTGAAGTTGGGTGTTGAGCACTCTCCCAGATGTCACCAAAAGCCTGTGGCATGGATACTGTCCAACATATTGGGAATAGACACATTTCCTATTCTTTTGGAGACCACAGTATAAAATATATAATATATGCAATATATACTTTATAGTATGAAATATCAAATTGTGATATTTATTCTGGAAGTTTAAAGGAATAATAAACATTGTAAGCATGTATATGTGGTCATAAGTTAAACATTTAAGAAGAACACAAATGTCAATTGTATTATTATTTTTTAACATATTTTATTGATTTTTTGCAGAGAGGAAGAGAGAGGGATAGAGAGTTAGAAACATCGATGAGAGAGAATCATTGATCAGTTGCCTCCTGAACACCCCCTACTGGGGATATGCCCGTAACCAAGGTACATGCCCTTGACCAGAATCGAACCTGGGATCCTTCAGTCCGTAGGCCAATGCTCTATCCACTGAGCCAAACCGGTTTCAGCTCGATTGTATTATTTTTAAAAATATTTTTAAATTTATTTTTTGAGAGAGAGGAAGGGTAAGGGAGAGAAACATCCATGTGAGAGAGCAACATTGACTGGTTGCCTCTTGCATGCCCCTAACTGGGGATCAAGCCCAGAACAAACCCACACAGAATGATACCCAAGCAAATGAGCCATGTTGAGCAGGCTAAATTGTATTATTTTTCAAAATATCCACTGCTCCTCCTGCCTGCTTTGTATTAAGCTTGATCACGTGATTTTGCTTTAGCCAATTAAATGTGAGAAGTGATATACGCCCTTTTTAATCAGAAGCTGTAACAATGATCTTATGTTCTCTTTTTCCTATTGAGTGGAAATGTCCTGTACAGGAGATTGTTCCTTTGCCTATGCCTCAGAGTGAAAATGGAATGGTACAGGGCTGCAGGGACATGGGGCAGAAATAAGAAAAATATCTTTAAAGTTAAGCCATTGAGATATTTGGGTTGTGTGTTTTGTAAAACCTAGTCCAAGCTGACTGCTGTAATAAACTAAGCAGATTGAACATTGCATTGAATATATGCAGAAAACTGAAGTGCATTCTGTAGAATGGAGTGGGAACTATATTTATTCAGTGTCAACTATCAGATATTTTTAATATGTTTAATATGCATACTAAGCACATGTAACAGATAGTATTTTTTCTAGATAAAGATCTAAGGACTAAGGCTAAAAATAATTTTATGCAATTAATGTGAAAACCACTATTCAGGTATTTGTTTTCCAAATCAAGGATTGATCAATTTCCAAGTCCATCTTCTTTCCACTCTATCCTTTTAAATTAAAGAGTTCTGCCCTAACCAGTTTGGCTCAGTGGATAGAGCATCTGCCTGTGGATTGAAAGGTTCCAGGTTCAATTCTGGTGAAGGGCATGCACATTGGTTGAGGGCACATCCCCAATAGGAGGTGTGCAATGTTTCTCTCTCATCAATGTTTCTAGCTCTCTATCCCTTTCCCTTCCTCTCTGTAAAAAAATCAACTAAATATATTTAAAATAAAATAAAGAGTTCCGAGTTTAGTTGCAGCATTAAATAGGATGGACCTAGGTGAACTCTTGATTTGTATTCCAACCAGTTAGGGAAAGTTTTACAGATATGGAAGAAGTCCTGAAACTTGAAATCATCTGCAGAAAGAAAAAAGCATTAGTGACCCGTAGAGTAGGGCATTTCCTAGGAAACATATAGTCTAAAAGAAGTTCCAAGGCAGTATGATGGCTGGATGATAAAAGCACAGTAAACTTTTCTGAGATGATCTGAAGGTTCAAAGCTTTAGTGTGTAAAGAGGTAGAACACAAGGACATCTTGGTAAAGAACTCCTAGAAACCGAAAATTGAACAAGAATCATGAGGTTATGGGGAAGTAGGGCCTTCTTAAAGCAACTGTAGACAGCTGTGTTCATGGGGTCAAAGGGCAATTTAAAGAGAGTTCATTTGGATTTCTTTTGGTATATAACCTGTATTTCTTATGTGCAATGATGAGCTATTACATCTGTGAAGAAGTGGGCCTCTGTGGCCCCAACAGTCATTAGTTGGTGAGAAGTTAGAGTTCTTATCTTCCTTAGAGCCAGAATCCCCACACATAAATGCCTAAGCTTAGATAAATTTCTCAGCCTCCCTCTGTTGTCTGCAAATTAGCGGACTGAGGATCATATAATGAAAATGATGTGAGATTGTTAATGTTAAACCAACTGCAAAGGTGCCTTTTCAAGAGGATTGATGGCAACTAAACATTCTAAATCCATGGTCGGCAAACTGCAACTCGAGGGCCACATGCAGTTCTTTGGCCCCTTGAGTGTGGCTCTTCCACAAGTCTATTTTGAAGAAGTGGCATTAGGAGAAGTTTAAGTTTAAATAATTTGGCTCTCAAAAGAAATTTCAATCATTGTACTGTTGATATTTGGCTCTGTTGACTAATGAGTTTGCCCACCACTATTCTAAATAAGTTGAGAATTACTCATTGCCCTCCCTTCCAAGACTTCAGACATGAGCTTTGGGTAGTGATGCTTCCAGAAGTCCATGATTTGCCAGAGCTGGTGGATTACTGCTCCCCTGGGAACCCTAGTGCTCTGTTTGAATTCATGCCAAGTAAGAAACCAATAACCAGCTCCTCCATCGATGTCTTTTCGTCCTGCTCCATCGTTTGTTTGTTTTTTCCTTGTTAAAGATAGAAATGGTTGAGGCTGAAGAGAATAGGAAACTCTAAAACAGAGGAGAACTATTTTTTTCAAATCAGTATGATCTCACTCATTTCTCTTTGTAATTATAATTTACAGTGATACAAATGAAATTTCTCCTCTGTATTTTTAATAGCTTACCTGAGTCTCTTATTCATTATGACACTATTCTATTAATGAGAAACCAAATTTATGAAAATAACCATATTTAATAGCTTAGCTTATTTATATATTTCTATATTTTCCATATTATCTTACAAAAATGTTATTTTTATAATGAAAAACAACCACAAATAACCACCTTACATGGGCCTCATAAGTGAGATTATAGTTTTTCTTTCTCATTAAGAAAAAAGAACTAAATATTTTCAAAATCTGCTACATACCCACTTGTATGTGAATTATATGCATGGATATAATAATTGCATACTTAAAATTTCAAAGGTAATAAGACAGCCGTGGAATTAGATTGTTCCGTTGCATACCAGGAGCATTCGAGCACATATTCACCTTCCTCTCCATCAGTAACAAGTGAGGTGAAGATTTTTGTAATGCTTCCTGGACAACAAAATTCTGGGAGCTCTATAGTATGTTAGTCCCTCCTGCTCCCACACAACCCCAAACTGATAAAATCATTAGTCTTATTTAAGATGTTTTACCCACAAATATGGAAAATTAGAAAATCCTACCCTATCTCTACTTTTGACTTGAGTTAAATATGAAATGCTGCCCTCTAGCCCCCGGGGATTAACAGCGCCATTAAACACTCGGACAGATGACAGAAGCCATCATTGCCATGAGGCGGTACGTTTCTCTGCCCTAGCCAGTTTTGCTCAGTGGATAGAACATTGGCTCTTGTTGCAGGTTCCACCCAGTCAAGGTTCCCTGGTCAGGGTGCCTGTAGGAGGCAACCAATCGACATAAATGTTTCTCTCTGTCTTTCCCCCACCCACTCTCTCTAAAAATCGATGGGAAAGTATCCTTGGGTGAGGATTAACAAAACGAAAGTTTCTCAGAAAAACACTTCTTTGCTCACCATGCCATGTTTCTTTTTTCCTAGTGTTTTATGTCTCTTGCTCTGAATTTCAATTTTTGTTGTAAAAGCCTTCTTGTTATTTCACTGATGCTTATCTGTGTCAGACCCTGGCATGTTATGATGATTTGAGGTTACCTCTAGTTGAGAATTTACCTCCCAAGAGGTAATTTAAACCTAAACTGATAACTTCTTTAGGAAGAAGAGCTACTTAAAGCACTATCCTTCAGAGAAGCTGGAGAAGGAAGGTACAACAGACATCTCAGGTGAGAGATTGAAGGGCCCTTTTAATGGATGTTTGGCACTTTTGTCTCTGGTTTAATTTGTAGTCAGCTTCCACTCCCCTTCCCAGTGAGTTCTGCCAAGTATCCTATCCAGCCTCTAGGAAGGGGAGGGGGTCGGGGAGCTGGCATTAGAAGGAGAGAAAAGGGACAGTCCTTCAGAGCTTTTAGCTGGGGAAATGCATTTGAAAACCTGTTGACTCATAAAAGACCACCCAGTCAGGATGCAGGAGGAAATTAAGCATGACCAAGGTCCCCTCAGATGTTCTTTCCACAACACTCTACTCACAGAACTACAGTGACACTACAATAGTTTTGAAAATTACATGACCTCAATAAAGAACTAGAGATTGAAATTGGTCCATAAGGCAGAATATTGAAGATAAAATGATCTTCGACCTCCAAAATGTGCTGTTACTTTTCTGCATAAATGATAACTCTCCACTGAACATGTTTAGAAAAACATGCGAATCCCTGTGCTTGAAAATCTGGGGTGGATGTGTGACTGTTTAATAGCCTGACTGACTCTTCCTGGTTACAACGCCACTCTGTGGGTCTGAGTTTAGGGAGCTCTGTTCATGTCTCTGGTGAGCCTACAGACGGAGCGGCACAGATGGTGGGCACACAGGAGAAAGGAGTGTGTCACAAACCTTGGAGCTGGGGTGTGGAGGGGAGTTCACTGGTACAGAATTGGAACTTTGAAAACAAGTCAGGTGCTATTTAATAAATCCCCTCCCACATTATGGCTTAGAAGAATGATGAGTGACCTGGAGAGATACAATTTCTTATGCAGATTTTAAAATACTAAGTGATGCAATCATGTGCATTGGAATGATCATGCCTTGGCACAGGCACAGTTCTTTCTCAGCATTTCAAATGTTCCTTTGACTGTCTACTGTTCTTGTTGACAGATAACCTGCCTCGGCTGATGAACCCAAACACCCAGAACAGATAAACATGATTAACAATTTAGCCACGCCAAAACCATAACTATCCTGCCTGGCATTTTATTTCTAAGTCTAAAGTGTTTTAAAGGTAGTGAATATGTGTGTGTGTGTGTGTGTGTGTGTGTGTGTGTGTATGTGTGTAAGAGGCAAATTAATTGTATAAACCAGACAAGATAACAATAAACATCTAAACACCACTCCTGGAAGGAAAGGAATAGGTTAACCTGGGCTCAAATAACTTCCTTCTAACCCATCAGTTGCACATTATCCAAGATTCTTAAGTGCTAAATTGGTCAGATAAGAGACGTGCTAAGATGTAAGATCCTCTGAACAATGAGGAAGGAAAATTGAAGTGAAAATTGCAATATCCACCCACAAGAGACTTAAGTGAGATGAAGTGAAAATGTTTACAATGGAAGAAGATAGAGGAAATGTGAAGATATTTAATAATAACAATAACAGTGGCGCTTAGGAAGGAAAAGGATGACTGGGGAAAGGGGTAGGGAAGGCAAAGTCATAAAGCTCCCCAGGGATCTGGGCCTGGGGTGGGAAAGCTCAGAGGAGCTTATCAGAGTCAGCAGCAAACCAAACCCTGAGTAGACAACTGGTGTCAAGACAGCAGCAGCAGCAGATATTTTTCCGGAAGAATGATGGAATGACAGTCACAGGAAAATATTGTGACCTGCAGATAAGAACTGTGTGTCATTGACAGCTGGACAAGAATGCACACAGACGTAGGGGAAACACAGTGGCTGTGTCCAAAAGCGGAGGTCTGGTAGAAAGGGAAGAGGGAGGGAGGAAGGGAGAGAGAGGGGGAGAGGGGCAAAAGCATGGTAAAAACATGACTTTTAGAGAAGCTTCTATAAGGTAATCAGGTCTGTCAACTGAGGAACAGAAACAAAGAATGGAAAATAATTCCCATCATGTGCTTAAAAATATGATGAGATCTGGAGTTAGACTGCTTGGGTTCAGATCCTCTCTGTCACTTTCTAGCTGTGCGACCCTGGACAAGTTACTTATAAGCTCTTTGGCCTTCAGTGTTCTCATCTGTAAAGTGGGAATAGGAGTACCATCTTGAGGAGTTGTTGGGAAGATTGAATGAGTTCATATGAGTAAAAGAACTTAGAATATGACCTGATCCACAGGCAACATTTAAAGTGCTAACAACTATACTGTGATATCATCACGTGATCAGCTTCGTGAGTGGCCCTGTGAGTGAACTGTGCTTTTGGCATGTTCTCATCCTTCCAGACTATCCACAAGGCAAGTTTATGATGGCTGGGTAGTGTATATATTGTCACCACATCAAGTCTACAATTGTTCTCCTTAAGAGGAGTTTGCAGGGCGGTTTAAATGTAGGTTAAGCTGAAGACACTGGTAACGTTCTATGAGGTTTAGAACTGCTTTGGACAAGTTACTTACTCCCACACACTGAGCCTCAGGTTTTATCCATCAATGGGACTATTCCATGTACAGTGCATAAGATGAGATCCACTGTGAGACTGCCTAGAACCATGCCTGGAGCAGAGTAAGTTTCAATGTAAGTTTGCTGAGTGTGATGCTGGTGACCGGGAGGGAGACCCTGTTTTCACAGCTGCTGCAAGAGAGGCTTTGGGCTTAGCTTCCCTTGTCAGAGCCTGGAAAAACGGATCTTTTAGGTCCTGGGGAAACTGACAGCTATCTTTTCTGCTCCTCACAGGTGTGAACAGAGGAAAAGGACAGCCTGGTCTCTCACATGGTTTGGTGGTGATTGGGGTGCTTTTATAAGTCCCATCTTTAGCTCCCATTTATGGCTTTTTCTCTCTAAAGGAAAGGGTCTGAAGGAAAAAGAGAAAAGGAAGGCAGGTCACAGTTTGTACCTGATGGCTCCTGATGCTAATGTTATGGGAAATTTCTGCTCTCCTCCCCTCCAGGACACAGACCGGCCTGCTGGTGAGCTTCCTGCTATGGCTCTGACCACCTTGCTGGGAAGCAGATACATGGTTTTTCTTATTGGTCAGACCTCTGGATGAATTTGGTTGAGGGCATGCTCTCCCAAAGAGCTCCTGGGAAGAGCTTCTTTCCATAGCCCAAACCTCTTAGACCTCTACTTTGCACATGTTCCTTTACAAGACCTACTTTCTTGGGGGGGGGGGGAAGGACATGAAACTGAAGAGGGGTGATTTTGCACTTTCTTCCCAAGAACATTCCAATCATTGTCACCACCAAGAGCAGAAGACAAGCTACAAATCTTTACCTGCATTCTTGGAGTGAAAACCCCTTTGGGAGGAATGGAGCATCGGGCCCGCTGACCACCAGGGTAAGTCCCAGTGCAGGCCTTTGGAAACCCTTCCGTCCTTTGCTCTCCCACCTGCTCTGCCAGGGCTAACTAGAAAGTCTCCAGGGCTCTTTCCAATGTATATCTCACAATGCCCATGCTCCCTCCCCAGTCATCATTTATTGGGAAGAGGTTTTATGATACAAATTTTATAATCTCCCATGCACACTGGCACCATTCTAATTGAAGTTGTAAGCCCATAAAATCCAAGCTCTTTGTCTTTCTGAAGGCCACAAGGTTTAAAAAGATACCATTATCCTCCCTAACACCCACTACATTGTCACCAGGGGCTGATTAAACAGAGTCCTGAATCAAAACTGTTCTGATTTTGTCTAGGTCCTTTTCAGGCCTGACAATGTCCCTTTCAATTCCCAAGACAAAAGGAGGTTTAAGGCTGGAGATCCTCCTAAGATAACCACATCCATATGGAAGGCAAGGTGGCCAGCAGCTGAGACCCAAATACTCAACTTCCTTCCCCATCTGCCCTGCTCTCTCCCCATTCCCCTCATCTCAGGTGATAATAGTATAAGCCACCCTCCCTCTCCCTCCTGGAACAAGAGAGGGGCCCCAAACAGGGCCCATGCCTATCCCTCCTAGACCTCATTGAACCCTTGCTCCATTCCCAGATCTGATGCCCGGAACTGCTGCTCAGCGCCTTGCAGTGGGTGCCAGGCAGAGAGGTACTCACTTCCCCTCCGAAGGGTGACCGCTGCGGAGGAGGCCCTGCTGCTCCACATACTGAGGCCAAGCGGTGCCCCGGGGTGAAACATTAGATCTTCCAGCCCAGGATGCATTGGGACTGCGTATCCCACATCTATGTCGGGTCCCCAGGGCTCTCTAAACTGGTCCTCGCTCTACTGGCAGCCCGAAGGTGGGTCATTCCCCACCATGGTTTGGTTTCTTCACCATGCCACCCTGATCAGGTGCAGCGCCAAGAAGCAGCAGAAGATCACAGCTGCCAGGTGAGGCACTCAAAGGCTTACCTGAGGGTTATAAATTCTGGTGCTTTTTGGGACCCTGAGCCGGGGCTGCTGCACTCCAGAAACCAACGGCTTGCAGCAAAGCAAGTCTGCTCAGGCTGTCTTCCCTCCCACCCCCCCCCAACACACACAGCAGGCTCCGAGAAAATCCTTACAGAGAAGCGCGTGTCCTGTCCTGGCTGTGGCTGGCTGGATTGACTTTTGGTGTTTGAACCGCCTCTGAGTCTCTTTGTGCCCGAACCACCTCCCTCTACCAGGGACCCTTCAGTTGCTTCCGCTTCCTCCCTCTCCCCACCACCCTAAAGCCTTGTAGGTATTTTGACGCAACTCAGGGTGGGCCTGGTCACCGAGAAACACAGCTCCCACCTACGTTCCTGGCAGGCGCACAAGGGGACCCAACCCTACACATTTTATTCTAGCACCACAAAGAGGAAAAAGATTCTATTTCTTTTAAAAAATAAATTGCTACCCATACAAATAAGGTTCAAGCAATAAATTGTAGCTCTGGGCCTGACAGGCGACATGGGGACGGGGCGCAATCTTGGTGAAAGTCTTTAACGCGCTGCGCTGGCTGGTGAGAGCTGAATAGGGGACCCGGCACCCAGGGACGTCCAGCCGGGTGGTGAGCCAGGGGGCCCCGGGGAGCCCGGGGAGCCGGCGGGTGGTGAAGCCAGGGGGGCCCGGGGAGCCGGCGGGTGGTGAGCCAGGGGGACCCGGGGAGCCGGCGGGTGGTGAAGCCAGGGGGGCCCGGGGAGCCGGCGGGGTGGTGGAGCCCGGGGAGCGGCCAGTTCTCCCTCCGGCTCCAGATGCTCCAGTCACGGAGCGCACTGCGGAGTCCGGGCGGCCCGCCGCGGCCTCACCAGTTCCAAGAGACCAGGGCGGGCGGCGCTAAGTGCCGGTAGGCGGGGAAGAGGCCGAGCGCCGAGCCGGGCCCGAAGGCGGCGTAGCCGGGCAGAGGGTAGACGGCGGCTGGGGGCGCGCCGGTTTTGTCCTGGGCGGCCATGCCCACCTCGCCACCGCCGCATCTGCCGCCGCAGGCCTGCCCGCCGCGCCCCGGCCCTGGCCCCGGCCCCGCCACGCGGCGCAGCAGGCCGGGCGCAGCGCTCCGCTCCGCGGCCGAGTCCGGCGGCTCCGCGGGCCCCGGCGCGCGCGCGCGCTTCAGCTTGTAACGATGGTTCTGGAACCAGATCTTGACCTGCGTGGGCGTGAGGCGCAGCAGACGCGCCAGCTGCTCGCGCTCCGGCGCCGACAGGTAGCGCTGCTGCCGGAAGCGCCGCTCCAGCGCCAGCGTCTGCGCCCGGGAGAACAGCACCCGCCGCTTCCTCCTCCTCTCCTCCGCGCCGGGGGCGGCGGGCGGGCCGGGCTCCGGGCTGCTCTCGTCCGAGGCTGGGGGCGCAAAGAGACAGGCCCGGTGAGGCGCCGGCTCCCTGCGCGCGGGGCCCAGCCCTTCTCCCGGGGCTCGGGGAAGGGGGGGGGGGGGGCAATTTCCTTCCCCGGGCCCACATCGGAACACCCCTCTCTTCCAACTTAGTGATCTTTAAGACCACAACCTTTTATAGTCCGCGCCCCAAAAGAAGCCCATCCGGGGCCCTCTGGAAACAAGCCCTGATCCACACTGGTGGCTGGGCTGGCAGACGGGTGTACTGCAAGCTGGCTCACCGACCCGGGCCCCCTCCGGGCGGAGCGCGCCACAGTGTGCCGAGGTTTGCAAAGCCCCGAGTCCAAGGAGTAGGGCTAAGTTCGCTGATTCTGCCCATCCCACACGGAGGACTGCAGGCGTGACCCTGTTTCCAGGCATTGAAGGGCCCTGTCTTAAACATTCTAACACCCTGACCCCCTAGAAACAGAAGCCCAGGTACCTAGCCTCGGTGCCAGGGCGCAGGGCCCTGCCCTCAGGGTGTGCCGACGGAGGGGCTGGAGGGCACAGCCTGCGGGGTTACCACGGAGGAGATCTGCGCGCCCCTCCCCCTCGGGCCGCCCTCCGTCACTCACACGCGCAGGGGCCGAGCTCCGGGTCCCGCCAGGAGGGGCCGGGCCCGGGCCCCGGGGCGCGCGGCTCGGGCTCCCGCCGCCGCCGCAGGGGCTGCGCGTCCTGCTCGGGCAGATCCAGGAGCCTGCGCACCGTGAAGCCGAGGCGTCCGGCGGCGGTCATGGCGGAGGAGGGAAGGAGGGGAAGGAGGTGAGGGGAAGAAGGTGAGGGAAGGAGGGGAAGGAAGGAGGTGAGGGGCAGGTCAGGCTGGGAGCCGGGAGCGGCCGCCGGGGACGCCGCTCCTACGGGTGGGCGTGAGAGGCGCACGCTTTGCGCGCGGGCTGCCTCTCTTATCGTGGCGCTCACAGCGGAATCCCCGTCTATATACACAGCTCTTCCCGCCCGGGGTGCTTTGAAAGGCGAGGTCCTGGTCTCCGGGGTGTTAAGTACCTAAATGAGCGCTGGACCAAAGCCCGGCGAGCCCGGAAGATGCCACCTCCGCCCCCCGCCCCGCCCCGCCCCCCGCCCCTCCCTCGGTGCCCGTTACCTCCCAGAGGCAGCAGGAAGCAGCCCTCGGCCGGCATTAGCAATTCTGTCTGATTAGCCCAGAGTGGGGGCAGATAATGGGGATTGTTACCAGTGAATAACATCTTGGGTGGCAAGCTGTGGCCACCACCCGCCTGCCCATCCCCAGCTTCCTCCTCCCCCCTCCCCCCAACCCCGGCCGACTCAAGGCCTGGCCCCACGGGAGCTCCAGGATGGGTGGGGGCGGCGTGAGCAGGTTTATGGGCACCCAGGAATGTATTCCCTGTTTGCTTATTCCTCCAGCTTGTTTGCCAGAATGTTCGTTTCCCGCAAATACCCGGAAAGTTATTTACAAGACGGCGTTACACTGGCGCGTTCTCTTTTCTCTTTTTAGCCGGGCCCCTCCGAGGACTCCGAGGCAAGACGTTTCAAGGAGGCGCAGAGGAGCGGCCTGGCTCCACCAGCATCTGGGCCAGTGGTTTTAAATGCCGCTAGGAGCCTCCTCACACCCCACATGTCCCCCTCAACGTCAGAAGTGCAGGGGTAGGGAGACCTGGCTCAGCGCCAGTGTCCCCATCCTGGCCACGCAATTCATTCTGGAATGCCAGGCTAGCTGGTTTAGCCCCGCAGGGTGAGCCCAGTCAGATTCAGAGTTCATGGGGCAGAGGCGACTGGCAGGGCGGCCCAGGAGGGCTTTGCGGCTTTGGTGTCCCTAGAACCGCTGGCGCCACCTGTGCACCCCTGTTCTGTACCCTTAGCATCAGGCCGGGGTGTCGGGAATTTGGCCTTTGCGCAAGAGCTGGGCTCGGACTCCATCCCTAGTCAGTACGGGACCAACTGGGAGAATTAAAGGGGCAGAAAAGACGGCTTGCCTGGAGTTTCTCCAAGATCTAGTCCCCACAGCCCAGCCCAAGGAAATGGTCAGTGTAGACGGCTCCGGGAGCTCCGGAGTGGACACATTTTGATGGCCCACACGTTTCAGTCTATTGCTCAGGGAACATACTCTCCGAGGCTTCTCCTGGGGCAGCCCCTGGTTTGGGTGTTTAGTTGTTACATTGAGTGAGGGGCGTGGCGCTTGGCGGGGAGGGGGAGGCAGGTTCACCTGAGCTGAATGCAGACCTGGTCCGAAGAGTTGCCAGGGCACCGCAGGGTCTGGCACGCCCTGCCCAGCAGCCTCCCCGGCAAGCGTGCCCGTGGCGCCCGGGGCTGCGCGGCGCTCTGGGTGGTCGGGCCGGGGCCAGCCCAATACAGGACAACTGCTAGGCTGAGGACAAAGGGGAAATGGAGCTCGACGCCCCGGACCTGTTGGAAGCATTTGTTCCAGTCAAGATTTTGCATTTGTTCAGTCCGAAATAATGCTTGATTGACGCCTGCTCACAATGCGCGTTAGCGCGCCGGGATAAATCAGGGCTTGTCCTGTGTTGTCATGGTTTTCAGTGGGGTTCAATGGGATTTGGGAGCGCGATCGACTCCTGCTGGCTGTCTCTCCGCAGCCCCGGCAATAGATTTATTAGTTATGTCTTTTTAAATAAGATCAAATTGAAATGATTTGGCTGCCCTCTCTGAGATGGGGAGAAGGGTACTGTGGGGTAGGACAGGGGTGAGGAGGGACGGTGGTAGAAGCTGGGAATCTGGAGCCCACCACACCCTAAGCTTCAACATCATAGAGGCTGGTCAGGCCGCAGACTGGCCCAGGGGGGCCTGTGGACTCCAGGCCCAGCAACCTCTGCCAGCCTATCTCCTGAGAGATGTGAAGGAGGGCACTGCCAAAGGCTGTCTGTCCCAGGGAAGCACTAGGACAGACTTGGAAATGAGGGTTTGAACCTCCAGACATTGCCAGGCAGAAGCAGCTCTGGGCTGGGAAACGGTTGGCACCCAGCTCTGTCCCCAGTCAGCCCTGATCACCTCCTCCATCTGAGCCTCTTTTACTTTCTCATCTGAAACAGAGGAGACCAGATTTGATAACTTCTAAGAACCCTACAAGTTTCATGATCCAGTCTATGGAATTTTTCTAAAACAATCTTCATTGTATTCTGGAACTCTCATCCCAAAGACTCACTCCACATTCTCCAGAATATTCTAGGAGAGCCTGGGCCATCTTCTGAGTTTCCAGAGGACCCTCCATGAGAGTGGAGTGGAGTAGATCCCAGTGTTGGAAAGAGAACCACGTTAGCAGAAGCAAAAGAGGAATCTTCCCTGGAGTGACTGACCTCTCTTAGCCTTTTAATCTATTTAACACCCTAAGCCCACACTGACATGTAGAAATAAGTAAATGGCACTCTTCAGTTCTTAAGAGCTCTTCAGCTTCAAATATTTGCTTTTACTCTTAGTATTTGGCTCCCAAAGAGGAGATGCACCCCCCATCTTGCCTTACACTCTGGGGAGGACCTAGCTCTGAGATTAGCTCTGAATATTACTTCTGGCCTCGCCTTCCCTGATGTGGGGACAGTGTTCCCAGGCCCTAAATCTGTGTTCTGAATCCCCCAGGGAAACTGCAACTCCTGCTTCTAGATAGCACCCTGCTTCTGGGATTCTCCCCTCCCTCAGAGGTGCTTCTGTGCTGGTCCAGTCTTCCTCCCAACCCCGTGTTGGAGCTTTACTAAATTATCTCCAAGAGTCCAGCGTGGGGTCTCCAGGAGGTTGTTTCATTTAAACTGTGCCTTCTGAAGAAGTAGAGAGCCAGACTTATTAGAGAAAGGTTCTTTCTTTATTGTCTCTTCACATCAGATAATCTCAGAGACACGGAAGGAAAAAATTATTTTTATGTTAGATCAATAGAAAAAAGTAGTCAAGACATTACATTTTATACAAATCGGAAATGTCTATGTGAATTGCCTCCAATTCCTAAGAGATTCTTAGAATCACAAATAAGTATTGTCTAGCTGCACAGTCTTTTCGGATTAAAATATTGTGTAGTGTTCTGAACACTTAGTTTGCAACTCCACATAGTTTGTGAATATTGTTATTAGATAAGTATTTGTTTCCCTGTAATTGGAGGGAGTTTATCTCAATCCCACTAGGATTTTTTAATCCTTGGGCATCTGTGCTATAGTGAATATATTTAAGCAGTCTGCCCTAATCATCCTTTCAAAAGTATTATCTGAGAAGATCAGCACTGCTGCATGCTTAAGAATTTAAAACCAGAAATTTCTGAAATAAAACTAAAGTATCTTGATTTTTAAAAAATGATTGCATCTATATCTTGCATCCTGTTTTTAAATCCTTCCATTTGGGTTAAGTGTTTCACAAAATCCTGCAGATCTATACAGCATTGAAGAGAGGCAACATTGCAGATTCCCCTTGATAGATGGAGGGCCCTCAACTGCCAGGACATTTTTCTTTGCCTCATAGCAACTGCTCGTCCCTTTTTAAAATCAGCATTCTGGTTAAAATAGCAAAAGGAAAATAAAAACGGGCTTTTGACACTTCCAAGAAGTGAATGATCTTGATCAGCTTTAGGATGGAAGGGAAAGGCTGCATTTAAAATCAGACCTCTATTTGCCTTTCCTTCTGAAAACTAGTTGCCATAAATAAGTAAACATTTCCCTTTTAATGGCTAATAATCAATTGCTTGGCAGTGGTCCAGGCCTGGCTGCGATTTTGTCTTAGTTGTGCTGATCACACACACACACACACACACACACACACACACACACACAGAACAAGGAATAGCAATCACTTTCAGTCTGGGAATTTAGTACATCTCTAAAATGGGCTCCAGATTTTATTGCTTAATGTCAAATGACAAGATTTGAAAGTCAATTAAAAATATTGACTTTACATGGACTTTTGGTTGTTTTTGATCTCTAGAAGAAAAGTTTTCCTGTTTATGTTTATCTAGCTGTTTAGGTACATGCATGTAAAAAAGGGGGTAATATGGTTCAATGAATTTAAAAGTAGATGTGTTGATTAAATATCTCTAGTCTCCATTTCCTAAAAAACAATAAATAACTTTTATATTTTTTTTTACTTAGTTTATTAACTATTTCTGATCTTCCCCCTACTTACCTTAGGTATAAAAAAGGCAGCTGTGAAAGCATGGGATGTGAGCTGTCAGAATAAAAATAACAACTCACCTTGATGAGGGTGCCAAACATTAATTGTCCAGAGCTGAACTTCTCATTTTTGTCTAATCTTTTGTTTTTTTAAGGTACCAAATTTATATGCCTTTGCCTGACTGATATAAACATAAAGTATATAACAGAGGGTCCTTATTGATATTTACACAAAAAAGTGACATTTAATGTCGCATATAGACTCTGACAGAAGTAGACTGACTCCAGACGTAATTATTGATATCTGCCCCAGCACCTCTCACGGGCCTGCCTACAATACATTACCTAAATCCAGCAGCACTTCAGTTCAAGCCAGCTGTTATTCTTTTCTTAAATTACTCAAAATGAGGCTCCCATTTTTATACCTTCATTTTGTTTGAGATTAACTCTGGAATTTTAAAAGGGTTATATTATGAAAATAAGATATTATTTCTCTCTTCATTGACAGAAATTTAAACTCCAAACCAGTTATTATTCTGGAGAAGTATTTGTTAGTATTTGCTGAAGACATGGATCACAGTATCTTAGAGGGCTAAAGAATTATATATTCCATTTTCTTATCAGTGATTATGCTAGAAGGGGTGCTGAAATCTCACTTTATGTTTTATACATTTGAAAAGGTTTGCAGTGTGCGCTCACACTTGTTGTCACATTCTGAGTCAGGATAGATTACATAGAAGAAGCCAAGCTTAAGGTAAGACTTGAAAGCAGATAGGCTGAGACAGCCCTAAAACTGGAGAAATTAGGAGGGAGAATGAAGAGGACCTAAAGAGGCTCAAGAGAGTCTATTGTAATAAGAGGTGTTAGAAAAGAAAGATTAAAAGGTGAAAGAGAAACAGAGCTGTGCGGGTGTAGAGCTGCAGGTTCAATTTATCTCTACTTGATGAGAAAAAAATACACACGCATGATCCGGAAAGTTCCAGTCAATAGTGGCTTCTGCATTCTTTCTCAAAGTCTTTATTTTCTAAAAACTAATGACAGTGGCTTCCAATCAGAAAGATTAATAAGCTCTGGGGATGTAATGTGCATCATGGTGACTAGAGTTAACAATATTTTATATTTGAAAGTTGCTAAGAGAGTGAATCTTAAAAAGTGCCCACCACACACACACACACACACACACACACACACACACTTATAACTGTGAGGTGAAGAATGTTAACTGAGCTAATTCTGGTAATCATTTCACAATAATACATATATCAAATCATTATGTTGTACTCCTAAAATTAATACAATATTATATATCAATTACCTATCAAAAATTTTAGCTATAAATGACAATAGACACATTTCAGGTTTTAAAGCACTTGGAGCTTTTCAATATGTTTAGTTTACTCTTAAATGTTCCTTTGGAAAAACCATTTTCCCTCTTCCAAGAGGAGGCACCCCCGGAGCATGAGGTGACAACCTGCAGGAATTTTCCCACCAGGCACAGTAAAAGAGCTCTATGTGTTTACTGCAGGCCCTGGAAATCCCTGCGCCTGCAAAGGTGGCTGTCTTTGTGCTCTTGATTAAATGGGTATTTGCACTGAAGTCACATACCACACAAAGGAAACAAAACAAAATAAAAATGTCCTTCGTGTTCTGTTTTTCAATCATTTGTGAGAAGGAGGTTCTTGGCCTTTATCACTGTCAGTGAAAAGTTCCTCATTGGAAGGAAACATTCCACTCACCCTGCTTCTTGTGCACAGGGAGCTTACCATGGAAACTCCCTCTGGGGCATCAGGCACATATATAAATGACAAAGCTCAGCACTGGGCACTTTAGGTTTAGCTTTATCTCAACAACGGGCTATGAAGAACAATGTTTAAAATTTCTTGAGAAATTTATTGTTCTATTTGTCTTGCTCTAAATCTCAAAACCCATTAATTGGGCTTATTCAGTTAGAAAACAACAAAGTAACGACTTTAAGGAAATTTTTATACTAAAATATGTATGTTACATATTTAACATAACTATACATGATAAAGCTGTACTTTTTTATATGGTGTTTTTAATGATAGCTTGAGTATCCCCAAGATAATAAAGTCATCTTTAATATATATTTGTATTTTTTAATTGGTTATGACCTTTAATTAAGTGAAAGAAAAATTTCTCTCTCTGAACAAGTTTCTTTTGTTTAACAAGATTTATCCTAAACTGTTGTTGGCTTATTCCTAAAATAACATTTTGCTTTATAACATGAACCTGAGAAATTTTAAGAAAGAGTGCTTCACTTATATTGAAAACTGATATTGAAAAAGTATATTACATTAACTATATTATATTATATTCAAAACAAGTTGTTGTTTTTTTAATTTCATTTGCTTGTCAGGTTTCCATTTAATTTATAATCAAGCCCAGGTCCCTCCTTTTTGGATTCCACCTTTGCTCTGTCCATGGTCCACATGAGCCAACTGTAAAGACCATCCGTGTCTGACACAGTGTGTTTGCATTGCTCATTTCCAATACCAGCTCCTAAAAAAAAAAAAAAAGTAGTTCATAAAAATTAGAATCTTATATTTCTGGATGGCTATGGCATCAGGACATGAACATTTTGTAGACATAATTGAAACTCAGTTCTTTTATTAGGCACTTTGAGTGATTTGTGGTATGAGAAGGAAATGGATGGTCACACATTGGATTTTAGTTGCTTCTTTGCCTTTGGCTACTTAAAAAGAAAGAGAAAAGCCTTTTTCTTTTAAGCAAAAGGATTAGTTAGACTGTAAAACAAATTTAGAGGGAGGAAATCAAAGAACAAATATATGTGTCTCAAGTTAGACATTCTATTCCTTACATGTTATTAAAATGATTATTAAAAATGACAAATTTTGTGAAAGCTCAGATGCCAAAATGCAGGGGGTTATACAACATGATAAGTATGTCGTTTCTGGTGAATTTAGCTTTCTAGTTTCTTCTAAAACAAAATTAAACTAAAAACCACCTAGGTTTCATGAATTATCATCTTAATAATTTCTTTCATAGGACCCCTAGGAAAAGTACATGAGTTTCTTTTTCATGATGCACACGCATCCTTTCCATTATTGAGATTCTTCTGTTATTCAGTCCAAGTAGGGTCCTGATTCTCACCAGCTGATTAGTCACAAGAGCACGCCCAAGGGGCGAGCAGCAGAGAGGGGAAACCTGCTAGTGTCCCTGTGTGGACAGAGGCCTTTGCACTGATCAGAAGTGGAAGTGACTGGTGAAGGGACAGGAGAGGGGTAGGGGGGGGAGGAGGAAACCAGAGAGTGGGTGCCTGTTTCAACTTGGTGGTCACCCACTTCCAGCCAGCCCTAGTTTTTACCAGCTGGATGGAAGTTGGCATGAGAAAGCCAGTGGCAGGGAGCTGATTTGATCACCTCTGGAGGAACACCACCAGGAAGTGCAGCGAAGAAAGGGTGATTTTGTTCAGATACCAATTAAGAAACGTGAAGGCCTGCAGCATGTTAAAAGCCCTTGTAGGGAACAGAGGCTAATTTCTAGGAATCCTGTTGTGATTTGCTTTTTAGCAGCATCTCAGTGACTCGCAGAGTGTGATTTCATCTGGCCTAAGTTGTATTTGTTTCCAAACAGCTTAACAATGCTAATTGGGCGGCACAGAAATGCTTTGTAAGTTGAATTTTTTAAAAGAGATAACTCACCCCGGCAATGAACATAGATTGAAAACCAGTTAAAAGCCACTGAGAACAAATGTGTCTTAAATGGAGGGTGAAACAAAGGGAAGGTGGGGGCACATCCCCTAATGTCAATAGGCAGAAAGCTGCACGTGCATAATGGCCATGGGAGCGACCACCCAAGGTGGTCTGAGTCAATCCTGGGGACAGAGATTGGCGCTGGGGGCAGGGAGGAGGCCAGGCCAACTCCCCAGAGTCCTGCTGGCCAAGGTGGGGATCTTTCTCATGTGTGCTCCACGCCACAGCCAGTTTTCTTCCTCCAGATGTAACCCAAATGGTAGGAGCTCTGCACTCTGGCTGCTGTGGCCATCCGTCTCACTCCTACTAGATCCAGGAGGCTTTAATGAGAGTGACTAAGCACTAACTGGAATAAATCGAATCACATAAATATATAGCCCGCTGCCACTCCCACCCAGCCCTGTTATCAGTAGCAAATAAGTCTCTCAAGAAGCAGAATTTTTGAGAAAATTGTAATCCACTAATACATGAGTAGCTTATGAATGCCGGACACTGAACTAGTACTGAGGCTGATGGGGAAAGCATAAGGCATAGTGCAGAAAAGCAACCTGATTCCCCCCTCACCCCCCGCCCCCAACATGAACCACATTTGGGGACCAGACAAAAGGAGCCGGATCTGGGTTGGAAGTCTGGCTTGCCCAGTAAAATCTGAGTGACCTGGTTTTGTCATATCCCGGAGCCACAGTTCCTCACCTGTAACGGGAAATGATCCTTCATATGGGTGTTGTGAGGAATGACAACATATTTTAGGGGAAGTGCCTGTCAGGGTGCTTGCCTACGGTCAGCAGGTGCTTGATTAATTGTAGTGATTGTTGCTATGATGATGATGTATCTCGGGCAGGTGGGATACATGTGGAAGGGGTGAGCCTTACACTCATAAAGCCACAGGGAGCTGTGCTACGGATCATCAGTCATGGAACTGAAGTGCCCTTTATCTAGTTCACAGAAGAAACCGAGGCACAGAGAAAGGTTAGTAACTTGACAGCATCTCACAGAGTCCAAGTTGGACCCCGTATTTTGCTAGACTAGGCTTCACTCTAGCACAACCTGTATTATGTGAGTCCCTACCATGACCTTTCTTCTCCTAACGGTGAGGAGAAAGATGCCTACAGATTTCCTTATATTCATCGGCATTTCTCAGGCCGTCTCGTTTCAGGCTTCTGGTCCCAGTCCTGTTTGCTGCTGGTGGCTCTCAAATCTCTGTTCTCAGTGCAGTGGCTCTCATCACACTTAATGTTAGGATAGAGTCCCGTCCCCAAGCGCCCACCCCTCCCACCCCCAGCCCTCATGTTTTCATGTATGGGTGCTGCTGTAGCTACTTCAGGTGTGTTTCCCCAGTCCTAGGGTTTCATTCTTCCCAGCATGGGAGCCCCTGAAGGAGCATCTGAGGCCTCTCAATTCAGCCAGAGCACCTGGAGTAAGGTTCTTCAGTGCCTATGAAACACCACGTAAGTACAGAATCAGATGGAATGGAAACAAATGCATTTGGTCGGAGAGGACCAGAAACAAGGCAAATGTTGACTGCTTTGACAAAGCGAGGGGAAATGCAACAACTTTTTTTTTTTTTTTTTTTTTTTTGAAAGGGTGGACTTCTTCTACAGTGGAAAATGACAAGGAGAGAAGCACGGTGGGCTGTCCCTCAACTATGGTCCCTGGAGCTCCCCCGGTGCTACAGGTGAGCATGTGGGAGGAAGGTGCACGTCTGAGCCTGCGGGGCCTGTGTTCCTCAGCCACGGCTGCTACACAGCACACACAGCAACCAGACAGTCCTCCCTCTACAGGGAGGGAGCCAGCTCTCAGAGTCCTCACACCCCAGGCCACCGCACCCAGGGCCACACATCTTACTCCCTTCTTCGATTTTCTAAGCTCCTTTAGCTGAACACCATCTGCCATTCCTTTTCATTGCTTTTGGAAGGTTTCAAATGTGTTAACTCCATCTTCCTAATTTGATAGTAAGCCTCTCCAGGGCACACATCCTGCTGCTCTGCATTTCTTCTCTGTTCTCAAAAGAAATACCTGTTGATTTTTTTTTTCTGTTAACAGACTATATTGATAAATATAAGACAATTGGACTTCTTAGATATAAACACATTCCATGAGAGGGACCATTTTTTCTTTATCACAGGTATATCTAGTCAGATATGAATATGAGTCGGGATTAATTTTTCATCAAAGTGATATAAAATCATGTCCTGCTTGAGGTTCCTGAAATGACACAGGCAAGGGGTAGGTTGAGGGCAGTCACCCCTTGTTGGAGAGAACTACTAATCCTTCCGGTCTCAGAGCAAGTTTAAAGGGACTTTGCTGTTTGTATAAAAAGTTCTCTTCCTTTGGTTTGCTAAAGTAGACAATAGAGGACAACACTGATTCAGAACAGTTACAGTCTAGAGTAGGGGTGTCGAACTCAATCAGAGAAGGGGCCAAAATCTAAAATCCAGCCTAAATCGCGGGCCGAATGGTTTACTGAACAGTCATAAACTGTCATTGTGATGGAAACGCAGCGGAGTGCAGTGATGACAGCGCGGTGCGGGCCACATTGCAAGGCCTGGCGGGTCGGATTTGGCCCGCGGGCCTTGTGTTTGACACATGTGGTCTAGAGTATAAATATGTAAACATGGGTAAGTATTTAGACAATTTAAAAGTGTGTCTCATTTACCCAATTATAAACAGCTGTCTGAGAGCAATTACGATTTATCATGTAAATGCTTATTTGCATAATTTGAAATATGAATATTATTTGCTTGATAAAGACTGTAAATAAAAAGCGACTTGAACTTTCTCATGCTTAGAGTTTTATGAGGGAAGGGCGATATTTTGTCCAAAATGGGACTTAGCTTTGTTAATTCTAGCAAGTCCAGAGAAGAGTGAATTTAGTAAGAAAAGAGCAAAAGTTTTAAAGTAAGGGTGGCTGGCTGAAAAGTAAAGGCATCACACTACTCAGTCACTTTTACTCCTGAAAATTTATTTTGTAGGGATGATGAATTGCCTTACAACAGTTTTCACTGAACATGAGTGTCTACTTGTGAATTCTTTCAGTGCATTTAGCACATTATTTTATGTACTACAATTTGGTGTACATGTAACTTTGAAATAATAACACTATTTTTAAAAATGTAATATTATTAAATGAGTATGCTTCCAAGCCTATGAAGGAAAACTTCCCCCTCAAAATGTAACCTCAAGTTTTATGAGAACAAGTAATAAAATGTGGACATCAAAAATTTTCACTCAGGAATTACCTGATATATTTGCTTTTGTAGGTTGGCCATAACCAAGTACCACAAATTTAGCAGCTTACAACAACAGAAATTTATTCTCTCAAATGTCCGGAGGCTGGAGGTCTGAAACCAAGATGTTGGCAGAGTCCTGCTCCTTCTGACAGCGCAGGGGAGAGCCCTCCCTGGCCTCTGCCTGGCGTCTGGCGTTGCCAGCAATCATCAATCCTTGGTGTCCCTTGGCTTGCAGCTGCCAGTCCCTGCCTCTGCCTCTGCATTCCAGTCTCTGTCTCTGTTGTCACATAGACTTCTTCCTTATATTTATGTCTCTCCCTTTCTTCTTCTTCTTCTTCTTCTTCTTCTTCTTCTTCTTCTTCTTCTTCTCCTCCTCCTCCTCCTCCTCCTCCTCCTTCTCCTCCTCCTCCTCCTCCCCCTCCTCCTTCTTCTTCTTCTTCCTCTTCTTTTTCTTAAAAAATGTTTTTATTGATTTTAGAGAGAGTGGAAGGGAGAGGGAGAGAAACATTGATGAGGAACAGGTATCCACTGCCTCTTGCATGCCCCCTACTGGAGGATCGAGCTCCCAACCCGGGCATATGCTCTGACCGGGAATGGAACCAGTGACCTTTCAGCCAGTGCATGAGATGATGCCAACCCACTGAGCAAGCCCTGACGTGTTTATTAGAACACTAGTCCTTAGATTTAGGGCCCATCCTACTCCAGTATGACCTCAACTAATTACACCTGCAAGTTTTAATATTTCCAAATAAGGTCACATTCGGACATACCCAAGTTAGAACATATATTTGGGCAGGACACGATTCAACTCACAAAGAGAACTAATACGCAAAGTAATGTCTCTGACAACTAAAAGATCCTGAAATATACGAATTACTCTTCCCCACAAAAGAATTTGTATTTTGCATGCTCTTGATATTACAATTATATTATTTGAAAAACCGAGAATTTGTATGGGATATATACTATGTAATATTTATTACTAGAGACCCAATGCACGAAATTCATACAAGGGGTTCGGCCCTCACAGCCCTGGCTTCGTCCAGATGGTCATTCTGCTGTTCAGTCTAATTAGCATATTAGCTCTTTATTATATAGAATAGTATAATTATTATATAGTACTAGTGGCCTGGTGCACAAAATTCTTGTGGGGGGTAGGGAGGTGTCCCTCAGCTCAGCCTGCACCCTCTCCAATCTGGGACTGTTGGCTCCTAACTGCTCATCTGCCTGCCTGCCTGATCACCTCTAACCACTTTACCTGTCAGCCTGCTTGCCCCTGACTGCCCCCACCCATGAGCCTGATAGTCCTCAACTACCTCCCCCCCCAACCCCAGCCAGCCTGCTTGCTCCCAACTGCCCCCCCTGCTGGCCAATTGGTCCCAACTGCCCCCCTCCCCCATGGCCTGCTCATCCCCAACTTCCCCCACTGCCAAGCTGATCACCTCCAACTGTCCCTCCACTGGCCTCCTTGCCCCCAACTGTCCCCGCCCCGCCAGCCTGATTGCCCCCAAATGCCCCCCACTGCCAGCTTTCTTGCCCCCAATTGCCCCCCATGCTGGCCTGCTTGCCCCCAACTGCCCTTCTCTCATGGCCTGATCACCCCTAACTGCCTCTGTCTCAGCTCCACTACCTTGGCTTTGTCCGGAAGGATGTCCATAAGGTTTCCTGGTCTAATTAGCATATTAACCTTTTATTAGTATAGACTAGAGGCCCAGTGCATGAAATTCGTGCATGAGAAGAGGGTCTCCTCAGCTCGGCCTGTACTCTCTCCAATTTGGGACCCCTCAGGACCTCTGGCTCCTAACTGCTCACTGCCTGCTAGCCTGATCCCCCTAACTGCTCTCTCCTGCTGGCCTGATCCCAACTGTTCTCCCATGCCTTCCTAATCACCTCTAATCTCCTCTGTCTTGGCCCCACCAACATGGCTTTGTCCAGAAGGACATCAGGAAAGTCGTCCAGAAGATGTTCAGTCTAATTAGCATATTACCCTTTCATTAGTATATATGCCACATTATCCTAAAAATGCAGGTTTTCCTATCAGGGAAGGGGATCCTGCAGAAGTATCCTGGGTTCTGACCAAGTCTTATTGCTTGTGCTTTATCTCAGCAGATATGATTCCTAGAAGACTCTTGGATGTACCTTGAACATTTCTATTGAATTTGCCAAATCATCCTCCAAAAATGTTGAACGACTTTAAACTTCCACCAGCAACCATGCGTGTGCCCTCCGTCCCACTTTGATGCCAATATCATTGATTTCTCCCTAGAAGCTTCCCTCCTGTCAGCCAAGACTGCTTGGTACTTGAGCCAACCTCATTGTTAGGCTGGGGACTTGATTTCCCAAGATAGAATTATGGAGGAGGAAAAATAGTTTTCCTCTATCTTTCTGAGTTCTTAATGGAGGCCCCTGTAATGAAAGACAGATCACCAAGAGAAAAACAAAACTTCATTAACCTGTGTATCTTGTGTATTTGTGGGAGATCCCAGAGAAAAATTAGTAACTCCCCAAGGTGGCTTAGAATGCAGAATTAAATACCTTCTTCCTAGGGAAAGGGGATGGGAGATGTAGGCCTCTTAGAGGAGAGTCAATGATTTTTAGGAAAGATGATTAATGGGGGGGGGGGGGGAAGAGTCTGATTTTAGGAGGTCAGAAGACTTCAGTGAAACTCTCTGCATGCATTTGCTGTTTTTCAAGCATCTACAGGTCAAGATCATCAATATAATCACACAGCATATGCTGGGGTGGCATGTTCTCTGACCTTCAGAATAAACCCAACAAAAGCTTGTTTCCTCTCTTAGATGTTTTGCCACTGTAGCATTATTCCCTGGAGGCGTTATTCTGACCAGACCTTCCTGGGAGTGATCATAATATTACCCTGTTCTTATAGAAAGGTGTGAGCCACATCACTAAATAAACCAGGGTCAGTTTTTTTCATATTGTGGAAAGGAAGATGAAGTTATGATAGTTTATCTCCCTTTCCACAGGTTTCTTGCGAGTTTGTGTCTCCGCTGCCTCCTCTCTCCTCCCTTCCCCCCTTACAGCAGCCCCAGCACCTCAACCGCAGGGCTTGGGGCTGCTGGATGCTGGGACTGCAGGTTTATGTCTCCAATCCAACCCCCAGCAGCCCCAGTGCAAGCAGTGTGCCTTGGGGCTGCTGGGTGCCAGGCCTCTCTGCAGATTTGTGTCTCTGGCCTCCAGCAGCTTCAGCACTGCCTGGCTGCTATGGGCGTGCCAATTTTGTTGGATTAATTTGCATACTCACTCTTGATTGGCTGGTAGCATAGTGGAGTGATGGTTATTTGCATGTTTCTCTGTTATTAGTATAGATATTCAATAACTCTTCTATTGTTTTTGACAAGGGAAGGTTCATGATCTTGCCTTGTTATTAATGCTTCTCTTCAAGGACTTCATTGTTATTACTATGCCACTAATTGTGTGTGAGTCTCCCCAGGGGGATTAATCTCTCTCAGAATTCTCCATTGAGTTGAGGGGTCAATGTCTGCCTCCTTTATGCAGTTCTTTTCACACTTCTAGAAAAGAAGCTACCATGTGCCAAGCACAGTGATAAACATGTAATGAAAGGAAGCTCATTTAGACCTCATAACTTGAGGGTTATGTTTTATGATATCCCCATTTACAGATGTACATACTAATATTCTGATGGGTCCAAAATCAAACAGCCAGCAAGTGGCAGAACAAATATGGAAATCTGAATGTTCTTGTCTCCGAAGCTTGTAGCTTTGCCATGAATCTCTGAGAGGTATCGCAGTGTGCCTGGCTGCATGCTGTCACTTCCTTGGCTGCCTCAACTCCAGACGTGTGCAGGAAAGCTTTCTGTGCCACTCCAGCTCTGCTGCTTTTGCCATGTTGTTACTGCTCTACTGAGGGTCTTCCCATTCCCAGGAGGATGCATTGGCCATGTGACTGGGTTAAGAGCTTGGAAACCTGCCTTGAGCAGGTGGAGGAAGAACAGATCATCTCGATGGGCCCCCTGAAAAACAATCAGAGCAGGAGAAATCAGGGCACCACAGTGATTTAGGGGTGAGAACACAAGCCATGGAGTCTGAGCACCTGTGTTGTGTTATCAGCTTCTGTGGGCAAAACCACTAACTTGAGATAATCAGAACCAAGATGAAGTGGCAGATTAAGGACCGATCCCACACCAGGGCAAGCCTATTAATATTGACCAGGCAGGAAGGAATTACTGAATATCTCATGCCCACATTTGGACTATCACAGTCCCAAAGTATTTCATTTTCTCTCAGCTTGTGTAAGGTTTTGCTTCTCCACCTTTATCACGTCTCTTCTTCAAACCAGTTTTCCCAGAGCAGGGGAATGGTTGTCACCACCTGTCTTTTGCATGTGTCCTTTCAGCACATGTAGACAGCAGGCTGATTGAAAAAAGGGTCTTCCTTTTTTGCTATCCTTGTGTTACCAACAGAGCCCATAGGGCCCTAAGACCTCACCCAGTCCCAGTCCTTGACATTCAGAGAGGACCACATTTGATAAGCATAAGTAAATTGGAAATCCAGTCAATGACAAGCTGGGTTTTAATTTTTCTAACTTAAAATCTTTGCTTCTAAAAGAGGAGGCATGCTTTGTTCACATTCATTATGAGTCAAAAAAAAAAAAAAATCCCATGGCCTATACCAGTGGTCAGCAAACTCAGTAGTCAACAGAGCCAAATATCAACAGTACAACGATTGAAATTTCTTTTGAGAGCCACATTTTTTAAACTTAAACGTATTCTAAAGCCATTTCTTCAAAACAGGCTCTCCCAGGCCATGGTATTTTGTGGAAGAGCCACACTCAAGGGGCCAAAGAGCTGCATGTGGCCCACGAGCCGCAATTTGCCAACCACTGGCCTATACAATTCACGTGGAGCTTAAATGCCTCAAACTGCCAAATGACCAGTTGGTTCTGGGACAATGCCAGTATTAGCAGAAATAAGCAGGATCAATATTTAGTACTATTTAGTTGAGATTCCTCCTTTTTATCAGGATCTCTCCATTCCCCCTCCCCCCCCCCTCTTTTTTTTAGTTCTAGCTAGTGAAAATTAAATCTGATATGGAAATCAGCCTTCTGTGATTCCAAAATCATATGTTCTAAAACCCAGGCTGAAAAAAAATTAACGTCAATGCTTTGTTTTCTAATTGTATTTTCCCTTTTGAATCAGGGGGAAAAAAAAAAAAAGGCCAATTAACATTTTGTGGTGCCTGCTAGTGAGGGACAGTCTGGTCATAAAGGGCACAGGCGGAGGAATTTCCGCACTGATTCACATGAACTTCCCTTGGCTCCTCAACTGCTCCCAAGTTAAACAAGAATCAAGAAATGCATTTTGGACTGCCATCCTGTCTCCTTTCTCTCTGGAGATCACGACCTTTACCAGGAAACCAGGGAGGGCAGTCCTGCCCCTCTCATCGCTGTCAGTCCTGAGATCACAGAGAGGACCTGGCTCCTGTGCCACCGTCAGCCATGCTTCCGCTTCATTTACCGCGTGTCCTAATATTTTTCAATTTATGTCCTTTCCAGTCTTCATAGCAAGTGATGGGAGAGCTTTACCTGGCTATTTCCTCTATAGATTTGCTTCAGGGTAAGATTGTAAGTCAGATTTGATTGCTGAGGATAGCATTCGAATTTTCAGAGAATCAATCATGGCCCCACCAAGGGTCAGTAATTTATTATTACTAGTTTATGCATCTATTCATTTAGTCACAGGTACCACGGAATGCTTACCATGTGACAATTGCAGTAAATTCTGGAAAATGATCCTATATAATAAAAGTCCAGTGACCGAGTGGTGGAACAACCAGAACGACCAACTAGTCGTTATGCCGTGCACTGACTCACCAAGGGGCAGACATTCAATGCAGGAGCTGCCCCCTGGTGGTCAGTGCACTCCCACAATGGGAGCACGGCTGGGCTAACCAGGGTGAGCAGCTGCTCCCCCTGCACACCCTGGGCAGACAGCCAAGGAACTCAGGCTGCTGTCCATTGATCATCGTCACCTCCTCACCCCAGGCTCCTCCTCACTCCCTGCTGCCTCTTCCAGCTGTGCCCGCAGGAAGCACCTCCCTGGGTCTCACAGAGCTGACTCTGGAGGCTGGGAGGCAGGTTTGTGGCTGCAGCTGGACTGAGGCCTACTCCTCAGTACTGTTGTCCCTAGACCCGGCCCCAACCGGTCCCCTGGAGGAGCAGGACCAGGGAGCAGCTGCTCAGAGGGCGGGTCCACAGCCACTTGGCTGATGGGATGAGCTGTGCTCCACAGCAGGCTAATCCCCTCAGGCCACGTCCCCACCAGTGCACAAATCTGTGAACTGGGCCTCTAGTATTTACATAATATTTTACAATTTCCTGAAGAGAAAATGTGTATTTCCTTTGTTGTGTTTGCAGCTGTAGAGGTAAGTATTGTTATTTCCACTTCACAGATGTAAAACTGAGGTTAAGATCCCAGAGGCTTTCTGAGGGTAGGATTGTCACCCAAGATTTAACTCTGGAGAATACAGAACACAATCTTTTTGTGGTAACTGTGCTGGAGACTTAATAATAAAAAAAATGACAGTCCTTGGCCTTGAAGGGCTAAATGTTTAATATATATATGTAACCAGAGAGTGTGCGTGCAAACTGTGATCCACACAGACGCTCTTGAGAGGGAAAGGGGCACTATAATAATTATGCCAGTACAACCGGTGCAGAATGGTTTTTTGCTTTCTCCTAGCCTGTCTGTCTGTCCCAAGCGGAAAACAATGCATCTCTGGACACATAGCTGCCTTTACAGAAGCTTAGAATAGCCAACGGGTGTGAAGGGGGGGAGGGGTGGGGACAGAAAGACTGAGTCAGAGAGGAGTGAGGGGGACAGAGCTGAATTCATGTACCAACCAGAGAGTCTGAGAGGAATCCACCTCGGAGGCGGGTGCTGCACTGCAGCTGTCTCCCTGCTGCTCTATTTTAAACTGCAGGAGAAAAGAGAGAAGGTGAACAGAGTCTTTACTTTGTGCATTATGTTTTACATTCCCGTTTAGGGAAGCCAAGCTCCACAGAGGGTGAAAACTCCCAAGATCTCTTTCATTTCGGTGGGAGTCTTTTTATATACTCCCCCTTCCCAGGAATTTATTCTCTAACTAGTTTGATGTTATTAAAAGAATTATTCTCATTGGGTGGGTATTAACCATTAAAAATTCCAGAGGGCAGGGAAGATACCTTCCTTTGGTTATTGAGGGGATGCTAAATGGAAGATGTCAGAAGATCTGGTTAATAGTATTTGTGTCAGTAATTGTATAACTCTTTTTAAGTTTTTTTTTTTTCATTTGTAAAAATGAATAGGTAGAATGAGAACTCAAGTTTCCTCCTATCTCTAAAAATCATATCACCATTATCCATTGGTTTATCCACTATTTATCTCATATGCATACAGAAATTCCATTTTTGACTTGACTGCCATAGATGAAGTGTTGAGTTCAAATGCATGGAATCCTTCCTAAGTCAGCAGAAAGTTAGTGATTTATTCCTGTGAAGATCGGAGAGGGAAACAGGATAAAGACTGGTGGGGAAGGCATGGAGGAGGCCAGACAGGCTGAGGAGGAAGATTCCTGTTCTGATACAATCGGTAGGCAGGCTGTGGTCGGGGTTGATTGATCAATGGTTGAGAGGCTGTGTGACAACTCGCCAAAGGAAGAAGAGGGGCTGGAGAAGGGGGTGACCTTTCACCCTTGGTTTCCCAGCACCAATTCCCTGGATATCCAGTGTCTTATCACCCTGTGGAGTTAGGAGTGAATGACTGAAAATAAAGTTCCACCGGGAGATGGCCACAGAAGACGTGTTTTGACCTGTGGTTAAAAATCAGTGAAATAAATGCTTTTCACCAAAGGAAAGAAAGCATTTGGCCCAAAATGTAAAAGAGGAGCCGGGGGAAAGGAGGAGTGCTGTGGAATTAAAGAAGCCCTGCTTCCTAATCCTGACTGGACTGCAGTCTTGCTGGGTGGCCAGCAAGCTTTCACTCTTTCCTGCCTCACTTGTTCTCTTTAAAATGGAGACGGCATTCCGTGTTCCCCACATCATGAAGGTGGTGGGAGAATCACAGATGCCATGAATGATAGCACCAGGCAAATCCAGAGTGTCCAAAGTCCCATTTTTCTTTCTCCTTGGACCAGGTGAATCTGGCAAGGGGCAATGGGATGGAGGGGAGAGAGAGAGAGAGAGAGAGAGAGAGAGAGAGAGAGAGAGAGAGAGAGAGAGAGAGAGAGAGAGAGAGAGAGAGGTTTCCTTTGAGCTAAGAGAATATCCCTTTAATCATACTCTCAAAGATAGCAGATGTTAAATAACAACGACGACAAAAAAAAAATCCTACAACCTAAATTGAATCCCAAATTATATAAATTCTTCTGAGTCAAAGGGTATTGAAATTTTATGAGCAACACTGAATATTTGGAATACCCACATTACTTTTATGTGTGGCAAATAGTAACATTTTTCATTTCCTTTTCAGTGTTATGTTAATCTGTAACTGCCATAACTTGCTGTCGCACTTTATTTTGCCTGTGAAGTCTTCAACTTTTGTGCTTAATCCATTATTGTAGTAACAGTTGATAAATATGCCCTCAAGGGTAGAGGCAATGTTTTCTGATCCCCTTGTATTTTCAGAGGGACAAAACAGATCCTCAAGTTTATGCTTTACTTAAAACCTAGCACATCCCTTCCCAGGACTGTTCCTCTCAGCATCTGCACCTGGCTGCGCTCTCTCCAGGACAGCAAGCCTGTTGCCTGTTTGCAACTCCAGGAGTGGGTCAGGTGAAGGTGTTTGGTATCATTTTAGGGATAATAATGGCAGCTCATTTCTATTTATGGATTTAATTGATTCTAATCCAGAAGGCTCTGAAATCACAAGGACTCTGTGCCAAGTACCTCCCACTAAGGATGATGGTTTGAAGACCTCTGTCAATCACCCAGCAGAGGAGATGAGTACTCAAGTATTTCTGATTTTAAGGAGCCCTTTTAATCCAATCAGTTTCAGAGAGTCTTACTTCCTCTGAGTCATTCATGGATTAATCTATAAGAGCGCCCCTCCATTAAAGAAACTGATTGCAAACTTCCCTTCTAATTGTGAAAATGCTCACCTGCTCAAACTAAACAGTTCCGGAAAGGTGCCTTCATTTTGCTTCAGTTACTTGGCTGAGGAGAGTGAAACTGCAACAGAAGTTTATGTTAAAATTCAACATCCTTAGAGCAATTTGTGCCTGAAGTGATGGCAGAAACTACAAAATGATCTTGACCTCATCAGCCACTTTTCATGCACCTCCATTATTTGGTTATGATAGAAAAAAATGTATAGATAATACATTCCCTAACTAAGGGAGCCATGGGGATGGTGAGTGTAAGCAAGTATTGAACTGATTGTTTAAAGGGAACGAGGATAAAAAATGGAGAATAACCTAAATATCCAATAATTGCAGAATTAGTAAATCAATTAATAAATTGATTCTAGTATAATTATATGTCGGAATACTGTAAAATCAGTAAAAACAGTGCTTTCTAAAACACACACACATGCTTTCTGAAGGATATATAATGAGATGGGGAAATATTTACCACATATATGAAATGAAAATAGAAGTGCACAAAATTGTATGTACATTTTTTTTTGGAAAATCTGTAGTCCTAGTGGAATCTGCAGCAGTTCAAAAGAATGAAAAGGACCTAAATGAACTAACATGTAGGAAGGATTCCATAACATGGAAGCATGATTCAAAGCCATGTATAGCACAGTCCAGTCCTACTTGTTATGGTCTATGGTCTTTGGATTGGAAAGGTCTTTGGATTGGAAAGGTCTATGGTCTTTGGATTGGAAAGGACTTTATGCTTATCTATATAATTTGATTTACTGTAATGAGAATACATTTGTAAATTGTGAATTTTAAGTCATTTTAAAAATATATTTTTATTGATTTCATAGAGGAAGGGAGAGGGAAAGAGACAGAAACATCAATGATGAGAGAGAATCATTGATTGGCTACCTCTTGCACACCCCACACTGGGGATCAAGCCTGCAACCTGCGCATGTGCTCTGAGTGGAATTGAACCATGCCCTCCTGGTTCATGGGTCAACACTCAAACATTGAGCCACACTGGCTGAGCTCAAAACATATTTTTAAATTTAAAGTGGGGGGTGTAAAGCACAGCATAGGGAATATAGTCAGTAATATTGTAATAACTATGTATGGGGTCAGGTGGGCACTTAAAATATTGAGGGCACCACTCTGTAAAGTACATGATTGTCTAAACACTATATTGTACATCTGAAATTAATACATAATAATATTAGAATGTAAACTGTAATTGAAAAATAAAAAAAAATAAGGTGAGGAAAAGGGAGAGAAAAACTACTGGAAGGAAATATTTCCCAAATGCTAATAGTTGGCTATCTCCAAATGGTGTGTTTGTGGTTAATTGATGAAAGCCCTTGACAATGGATCCAAGATTCAATCTGGTTCTCTGTGACTCCAAAGTTTTGCGCTTTCCATATCATATGCTCTTTCTAGTCATGTGTCCTTAGGTGATCTGGGGTCAAGTTACTGTTAGGAGGAAAGGAGGGAGCAGCAGGCGCCTGTGAGATGGGTGGCTGTCTTTGTTCATGAACTTTAAGGCAGTGGAAATTAGGCACTAGGTGGTAAACCAGCAACAGAAAGGAGATGAAAATGGCACTGCCAGCTGATAAAAAATAACCGCAGTCCAGCCGGCATGGCTCTATGGTTGCGCACTGACCTATGAATCAGAAGTTCAGGATTGATTCCCAGTGAGGGCATACACCTAGGTTACAGGTTCCATCCTCAGCGTGTGGTGTACAGGAGATACTCAATCAATGATTCTCTCTCATTATTGATGTATCTCTCCCTCTCCCTTCCTCTCTGAAATCAATAATATGCATATTTTAAAAAACAACAACAGAAATCTGCAGCTTCTTTGTAACTATGGTTCCTGCACAGATTCCAGGACCCACCCCCAGGGATTATGGCCCAGGAACTCTGCATTTCTACAAGCATCCGACCTGATTCTTGAACAATACTTGAGAAACACTGCTTAGAGTTCTTATGAATACAGAAAACAAGTACATGATGTGCCACTCTCTCCTTTCCCAACTTATCAGCCAATCCTCTGAATGCTTTCTTTTTTCTTCCCTTTTGGAATAGTTTTTATGCCCATATAAAGCTGATTCTCCTGAATTAAAAGGTTTGGTGGAGGCGGGGATGAGGGGCAGGGAGGTAGAATTGTACAGTGTGATTGGGCTGAGAAGAGTGAGTAGGAGGTAGAGGTGGCTTAGGGAAGAGAGGCAGCAGCCACATAAATGTTATGAAGTTTAAAAATACATAAAATGGTCTTTCTAAATATGACACCGCCAAAAATACACAACAGAGAATGACCTGTTAAAGAACAGTAATTGTCAAAGGATTGTAGTGAAAATAATTACAGCATCTTGGCTTAGCTAAGAGAAAATGCTATTAGTTCACTAGGGTCAAGAAGAATCAAAATAATGTTTCTTCCTGAAAGTGTGGAAACGTCTTGTGGCCACATCTGGAAAGGAAAACAAAGGTACTATGTCGCCACCTAGAGTCCAAAGCCTGGAAGTTTTGGCTGAGGAAATCGAGAGCTGGCTCTGTGGAGAACCAATCTCTGTTCAAGTTTAATTGCAGCACTTACAAATCACCAGCTTTAGACATAAGCAAGCCAGACAGTCCTTTTTTCATAGGCCGTAAATATGAACTCAAGCCTCCATAGTGATTGAATGATTTCAGGGATAGAAACAACATTTCTAGAACTGCGACTAAGCATGAGGAGAGCACAGCCATGTATTATATGGGATTGAGTGTGAGGGGGTGAGTGGCCTAACTGCCCCTAACTAGATGGCCTTGGGAGAATCACTCCTCCTCTCAGGGCCGGTCCCTCTCATGTCAATTGAGAGGAGTGAACCAACTTGACAACACTACAAGCCTTCTCAGCCTTTACACTCTGTATTTCTATGATCATCCGGAATCTGTTCTAACCCAGACATCCGTGTTTGTTTGATTTTCAAATTGTCACAGAAATCTGTTCTAACCCAGACATCCGGGTTTGTTTGATTTTCAAATTGTCACAGAAAATGTTTGTAACCTGCATTTTTTTTCATGTAACTTCTTCATCAAGGAAACTGTGTATGTCTTTGCTGCCCTCTAGGGCTCTCCCTGAAATCTACATGACTCCAATACAAAAATCCCCCAAATGAGACTTAGAGCCTGGCAGATCCCTGAAGTCCCAGGCATATTTTTTTTTTCTGCAGCATGTTATTCATATTTTTCCATTCCCCTTTCATACATATCTTGTGGTACAATCTAGTTCAATTCAACCATGTATTCCAGAGTTCTTTACCAATCCTTCCTATTTATGGCTTCTGGCTATTGGAAGTTAAGCATGCACCATTTACTTGGAAAAGGGGGCCAATTTTTCTAAAGGATTCTCCATTCCATGAATGTGTCTCCTCTGAGTAAGCTGCACAGCATCACGAGGCAGGATTATCTGTTCTACTTTCCGGAGCCAATGTTTATAAAAATAATCCCAGGCTCTTTTCTTGTGCCACTGCCAAGAAGCGTGTGCACCCAAACCTCCGCTGACTGACAGTGTAAGAAACTCTGCCACAAAACTGCCCAAAAGCACGGGGCCTTTGTGGGCAAGCTCACGGCTGAGTCAGCGGAGGAGGAGCCACACTTTCAGTCTTTTTCTGGAATTATAACTCAGGGCTACATTTTCTCAGAACTATAGCCAATCTTTGATCTACTCAATCTGCTAGTTGGCGGGCTGCAACTAAGGGACAGCTTAGAGAAAAGGGGAAACACTGCCTTTTGCCAGTTGCATCTTTCTGACCATTGGCAAAGTCTCCGTTTAAGGTGAGAGCATTCTGGTTCTGGTGAGATGCTAACCAGCAGGGTTAAGACAGCAGTGACAAATTTCAACATTTATGTCAGAAATTGGTGTTGCTAGTGACCTGTCATAGACTCAAATACTCTGTGAGAACAGTTCTAGGATACCTAGAGATTATGCAATGGCTCTTTCAGAGTTACTGCTGCAGAGGAGACTCAGCACCCCTCTGTACTTGATCTACAGCCTCAGTCAACATCAAATCAGTCCCAGGTCCAAGGATTGAAGCCAGGCACAGAGCGGGCTGCAAAGCTTCTTAGGCACTAGTCTACCAGGAGGTGGATGAGGCCTTGGAGAGAGATCGGCAGAGCTGCAAATGTTCATCACTATTCAGAGTCATAAAAGGATCTTCCTGTAGTTAATCTTAAGGGATTCTTAGTGTTTGTTATAACTCTACAGGGACTGCCCATAAATTTTGGCTTTTGTACTTACCCATAAAGCAGCTATGGGGACAACCAAGCAACGTGGCCATTTCCATTGTTTAACCAAGGTGTAGTACCCTCAAATCCCCAGGAAACCGAATAGTAAATAAATATAATAGTAAAAGAGCGGGCAGCTCAAATGTACCTGCTCTCTTTGCTGGCCCTGTATTCCACTTCTAAGCTCCCAGAATCCCCTCCCACACCTCAGAGTCCCACCCACCTTGTCTTGGCACGGTGGGGGGGGGGGGGGACGACGTGGGCGGGACATCTTTCATTCTCCTTCATTCTACCCACCTTGACCAAGATGACCAGGGATGACTGAGGGGAGAATAATCAGATCACAGAGGCTCCAGGATAGATTCTGTCCACTTAGAAGCAAAGGGTCAAATGAAAACCTTCTGTTTCCTGTATGTCTTCATTGTTCATGACCTAAAAACTTGCTTCAAGGGTCAGGAATATAAGCTTGTAGCAGAATTGAGAAAGATGGTAGAGATAGCTTGCGGTGGCATTACTGCTGCTTGCTGATGTCCCCAGGCCTCTCTTCTCCCACAGGCTCCAGCTGCTCTGTGGCTTGTTTTGGCAAATGAGATATGAGAGGAAGTGGAGACTGTCACTTCCATGGGCAAACATTTAAGAGTGGTGTGACATTGCTGTGCCCCTCGTCTCCTGTGTGGACGTACAAGTCACTGTCATGATGCCGCAAGACCAAAGTCACCTGGAATGCTGAACCCACACCAGAGACAGCTGTCTGGAGAACCAATTGGGTCTGTAAAGAACTGTATATGAGTGAGAATTAATCCTTTGTGGTTTAAGTCACTGATTTTTTTTTAATTAATTTTTTTTGGCACTTGTTTGTTACTGCAGTATATCCAGGATCTCCTGGCTGGTAAGTACACACCTTCAATCATCATCTGACAAGGGAGCAGAATTAACCGGAGGTTCCTATTTCTCTCTGATCTCCGTAAACATCACAACAACAGCTTTGGCCTATCCCTGTGTTGATCTTTCTTGCTCTAAAAATACGTTCCTTGCTCTGAAAATTAATTTTCCTTTTAACTGTCTTCAGTACTTTTTTGTCTGATTTGCCTCACTTGGGACAGCACCTTTCCCAGCCCTGCCATCACTTATCTGTGCCACTCTTTTAAGTTTGCACCCAGCATTATGTTTCCACTGCACATGTACTTGCTTTCCACACGTACATGTTGTTCCTAAGTCTGGACTCATTAGAACTTCTTTGTGAATTTCCCTTTATCCTTCCCCCAGAATCACATCCAGTTGCATTTTCTGAGCATCCTCAGCATTCTTAAACGGCCTTCCCTTCTAAAGCTGCCTGTGATGGAACGATGTTTCTTTTGCCTTGTGCTTTAAAATCATTTTTCTGCAAGTCTAGGGTCACTATGTAGATGAATTTGAAAGCACTATGCTATGTGAAATAAGCCAGACACAAAGGCCACAGGTTGTATGCTTTTATTTATAGAAAATATTAAGAATAGAAATATCCATATGGACAGAAAGACTAGTGGATGCCGAGGGCTGAAGAAGAGAGAGTAAGGAGTGACTGCTTAATGGATACAGGGCTTATTTGGGGGGAGATAAATATTTCTTATAACTAGATCGAGGTGATGGTTGCACAATATCATAAATGAACTAACTCCCTACTGTATTATACACTTTAAGTGGCTTATGGTTTACTTTATGTTATGTGAATTTTAACTAAATTAAACAGATATATTTACTTTCATCTTAACTAAAATATAAATATATATTTACTTTGACCCTGCTATCTAAATGTTACCAGAAAGAAAGACCAATCTCTCTAAAACAAATTAATTATTCTTGGCAGATGTGTTCTACTTTTTGGGTATCCTATAGCCAACAATTCCCTATATTGGTCAAATCATTTCACTATCTATGAATTTCACTGATTTGTAACCAATTCATTTTGAAATATTTGACCAGAATCTACACTGCTTAAAATTACAAATTCTATGTGTATTTTTTAAATTTCTCTATTGATTAAGGTATCACATATTTGTCCTCAACCCTCCATTCCAATTCCCCCCCTCACTTATGCCCTCACCCCACTATTGTCTTTGACCACTGATTAGGCTCATATGTATGCACATAAGTCCTTTGGTTGATCTCTCCCTTTTACCCCCACCCTCCCTTTGAGGTCCAACAGTCTGACCCCTGGCTCCTTATCTCTGAGTCTGTTCTTGTTCATCAGTCTATGTTGTTCACCATTTCCCCTAGATGAGTGAGATCATGTCCTACTGGTAATATACTTATAAGAATCAAAAATGAGACAAGCAATAATCATTATGCATATTTTATTGAGAGGTTTTTTCAGTGTCCATGGTGGGTGATTGCTAGCATCTGCTTTGAAAATTTTTCCAGGTTAAAATCATTATGGTGTCCTGCCATAACTTAGCACTTTGGAGCTCAATTGTCTATTCCTTAGAGCAGGCCCCAGGACTGTTCTTTCTTTCTTTAAAAAAAAAAAAATTAAAAAAATTAAAAAAAAAAAAATATATATATATATATATTTTTTTATTGATCTTTTACAGAGAGGAATGAGAGGATAGAGAGTTAGAAACATCAAAAGAGAGAGAAACATTGATCAGCTGCCTCCTGCACACCCCCTACTGGTGATGTGCCTGTAACCAAGATACATGCCCTTGACCGGAATCAAACCTGGGACCCTTCAGTCTGCAGGCTGACACCCTATCCACGGAGCCAAACCAGCTAGGGCCCCAGGACTGTTTCTTAGGAGTGTTTCTCACCCTGCCCATAGTTTGTCCCTCGTCCCACTGCCATGCAGAGGTGGGTTTTGGTTAGAATCCTTAATTTTTAAAGGGTATTAATTCTACTCTTAGCTAGTGAATATATTTTCCTTTAATTGGCAATTCAAAATATTCACCTTTCAAATTATTGTCAGAAATTACAGTTTTGAACCTTCTGTTCTCCAACATGTATCAAAAGTTTCAAGAAGTATTTATACAGGCTGGCTTGGAAAGACAGGCAGACATTTCCTCTAGATGCTTTTAAATTTTACCTTAGGATTATACCAGACCATGTAAGTCTCATGCTTTTCGTAGAAGTGCGGATCTGTGCTTTGGCCTACACTAAAAGGGACTCACTTTTGAATTTATGGAATCTGTGGTTGAGAAACCATCTACTTCATGACTGTTTCCTCTGAATGAGGTCTCTTGGGTGTAAGGAATATATCATACTTCTCCATAGGACCAAGCTTGTTGCTAGCTAGTGGAAAATATGAAACTTGAAGCTCAGCATATCTTTTTACATTGAATTATCAGAAATTTGAAAGCCAAATGAGTGATTCACCCAGAGCAATTATCAAGATCTTTGAATATATGTTTCCTGGTATTAATATCACAATTTTTCTTCCCATTTTCCTTGCTCTAGGCTCCTTTAATTATTTATTTTTATCCTTGGATTTGTACATATTTAATAATTTGCCTTAAATCCTTCATAGAACAAGCCTTAGTTATAAATAATATAAAATAGCCATCTTGACTCCAGTTTCAACTCTTCCTTGCCTAATCACCTATTTTGTTTGATTTCTTAGAACACTCTCTAGTGAACCTAATTAAAGAATTTGATGATGATGATAATGACAAATGGTTTTAAAAAATATATATTTTATTGATTTTTTACAGAGAGGAAGGGAGAGGGATAGAGAGTAAGAAACATCGATGAGAGAGAATCATCGATCAGCTGCCTCCTGCACACCCGCTACTGGGAATGTGCCCGCAACCAATGTACATGCTCTTGACCAGAATCGAACCTGGGACCTTTCAGTCCACAGGCGGATGCTCTATCCACCGAGCCAAACCTGTTTTGGCAGAGAATGACAATTGTTGATTGAGAAATTCTATGCACTAGATTCTTGACATAACACAGGCCTCATTTAATTTTTATGGCCACAGGTCTTGTAAAGTGCTTATTAAATTTATATCTCTGTATTTCATTTTGATGCTATCATAAATTGTGATTTTACTTCAATTTCCAATTGTTAATTGACAGTACATAGAAATATAATTCATTTTTTATAGTGACTTTGTATCCTTTCATTTGCTAACCTCACATAGCAGTTCAGTAATTGTTGTAATTCCTTTGGGATTTTCTATGTAAATTATCATGTCACCTGCTAATATAGTTTTGCTTCATCCTTTCTAAGATAGATGACTCTTATTTACTTCTCTTCCCTTAGTGCATTGCCTAGGGCTGCTGGTGTAACCTTGACTAGAAGTGGTAAAAGAAGACATCCCTTCCCTCTTCTCTCCTCTGGGGTAAAGCATTCAGTCTTTTACCAGTAAACATGATGTAAACTATAGGCTCCTTTTTTTTTCTTTTTTCCAGAGAGGAAGGGAGAGGGAGAGAAAGATAGAAACACCAATGGTGAGAGAGAATCATTCATCAGCTGCCTGCTGCACACTTCCACTGGGGACCGAGCCCACAACCTGGGCATATGGCCTTGACCAGAATTCAACCCGGGACCCTTCAGTCTGCAGGCCAAAGCTCTATCCACTGAGCAAAACCAGTCAGGGCTAAAGGCTCTTCTTGATGTCTTTTTTCAGGTTTGGACATTTCATTCTATTGCTGGTTTAGATAAAACTTTATTATGACTAGACTTTGTAAAATATTTTTCCCCTGCATCTTTTCAGATGATAATATTACTTTTCTTTTTTTTAAAAATATGGTTTTATTGATTTCAGATAGAGAAAGGGAGAGGGAGAGGGGGATAGAAATATCAATGATGAGAGGAAATCATTGATTGGGTGCTTCCAATTTGGCCCCTACAGGGGATCAAGCCCTCAAACTGGGCATGTACCCTGACTGGGAATGAACTGAAACCTCTTGGTTCATGGGTTGAAGCTCAACCACTGAGCAACACTGGCCAGGCTGGTTTTATTTTTAACCTTGTTTTTAATGCTGAACCACTTGCATTGATTCTCAAATGTTGAACCAATCTTGTATACACATCATAAATCTCATTTTGTTGACAACCTTGATGTAATAATTTGACTATATTACTAGATTTTATTTACTAGCATTTTGTGGAGAAATTTGCATATATATTCATGAGGATTATTGTTCATTAGTTTTCTTGAAATGCTCTTGTCTTGTTTAGGCATGAGAGTAATACTGATCTTATATAATTGGTTGTAGAGTATTTTTTCCTCTTCTATTTTTTTTCTAGAAGATTTTGTGAAACCTGCATTTTAAAGCTCACCTACTTATATTCATTTTGTTCTGACCCTCCATCATCACCTCAGGTCTTTTGTACATAGTTCAACATGGCCTTTGAAGACAGGATTTTCTACACACATTATTGATACCTGTAGGTTCCAATTCTCTGAACAGGTCACATGTATATTTATGTGTGTGTGTTTTCCTGTGCTTCTTTCCAAGAATTAATGTGTGACATGCGAGACCCTCCTGCATTTCTTTACAGAGTGTTCTATGCTGGCCAGACCTAAAGGGAAACCAGAGAAGCAGGGATCCAGGTAATGGGGTCCACACAGGTGAACCTCCTGGGGTGCAGAGCAGGGTAGAAGAGGGAAGGGCATGGATCTGGAGGGACAAAAGGAAGACATCCAGTGGGTAGCTGTGGGCCACAAAGGCTTTCCAGCACTCCCCGCCCCTCTTCACGGGGTAAATGGTCCCTTCACGCCGTTCTTGGCAGCTGCTCCCTGAGAGGAAAAGCTCCAGGTTCACCATCTCTGGAATGGAGCCAAGGGGCCCATCACTGGATCTGGCGCTGCCAACGCAGCTGGACCACCAGGTAAGGCAGACTGGAAGGAGCCAGAAGCCATGCTCTTTTCCCCAAAGCGGGGAAACACACACACACACACACACACACACACACACACACACACACACACGCCCCTGGAAAAGGCTCAATGCTGTGAGCACAGTTTAACCGTGCTCATTCCTGTTAATGCCCTCTGGCAGCCAAGGGCACTGGAAGGAGGCAGGAGGCTGGAGGCAGGAAAATTCCAAGGAGCTTTTACTAAAATTAAAGTAAAGAGCCGTTTCTTACAAGATGACCAGCCACTAATTTGGCTGCAGTGCTTCTGTGTGAGGAGAGGCCCTTTGGCTATAGAATATGAACTTAAGAACTAAGCTCCATCCAAAGTGGCAATTAAGGGCTTTATCCAATCATAATAAACCTTGGTCTTCCTTCCCTGAGCAAGCTCCGCATCTCGCTGCCAGAGCAAACCCGGCAGCTCATTTCTGGTTTCCTTCTTAAAACACGGCAGAGCCAGGGCATTCTGCAGAGCAAACGCGCTCACACTGCTCTTTCTAGGCTCCCCTGTTACCGGGGCAGCTCTCAGGGTCCCAGGACAGTGCTGGCAGGGGCACAGCGGCCCCTCACTTGTCCATCATCCTCTGTCCTCGCCAGGCTACTAGGCCAACCCGCGAAGGCTGTGCAGCCTGCTGCTTAAGGACAAAGGCGTTATAATCCCAGCCATGGTGTTTGCAGGAACAGAGCAAAAATCGATACTTTTTTTTCATGGCCCTTATCAAAGTTTTGCAATTTTATATGGATTCGGGGCAAACATCTTCATCCTGTGTGTATTCACTTCCTCTCTCCCTTCCCCACTCTGCCCTCTATAGAAGATCCTGGCATCGTCCACTTGGCGCCCTCCCATCTCTTCTGTCTTCGGATCAGTGTTGGGAAGTGGTGTGAAGCCAGAATGGGGCTCATAAAGGGACAGGCTTATGGGGAGAAGGCAGAGACGCAGCAGGTGGCAGGAGCAGTGTAGGAGCAGCAGAGAGTGGGGCCTGAGAAGCAAAAGGAGGTGAAGCTCTGAACTCAACTCAGCCAGTTGTTGCCAAGCTGGAATGTAGCCTTGCAGGGGCCAGATTTCACCATATTTCAAGCCAAAATTTTGCATTTCTGCATAAAATGTCGTTTTTGCTGTTGTTAATTCTCACCTGAGGATATTTTTTCCCATTGGTTTTTAGAGTGAGTGGAAGGGAGGAAGAGAAAAAGAGAGGCAGACAGGCAGGGACAGAGAAGAACATCACTGTGAGAGAGACACATTGATAGGTTGCCTCCTGCTCTCGCCCCGACTGGGGTCAGGGATTGAACCTGCCGCCCACGTACATGCCCTGGACCTGCAATCAAACCCAGGACCTGCTGGTGTGCCAGCCCACACTCTAACCACTGCTCTGTGGTGGATAGTTGTAGAGCCCGACAAAACAGCCAAGAGGTCGTTGTGTCCCATGCTGACCTGTAGGTGACTCCTGGGCACAATGTTGTCCATTGAAAAGAAACAGGAAAGATGGGGAGGGGACAGCATGGTAAAAGGCTAGTTTTAAGAGAGGTGAGAGGGAATTACAAGGAGCAGCTGCCAATATTGAGGAGGATGTTGAGAGTGGCTGAAATTGAGAGGTGATTTTAAAGCTGCTTGGCTATGCATTGAGAATGGACTCCCCACTCCCATGTGACCTCAAGAGACTATATAAAGATTTTAGTTCTTTTGTTATTCTCTGATTGGCAGACTGTGTTGTTCCAAGTTGGCTCTTTGTCATGCAGAGTCACAGGGTGCTAGCTGTCTCTCCTGGATTCCAGGCTGGGCCCAACACACTGCGAGCTGCCCCAGGGCAGGATGGGGGCTGGTTAGCTTCTCAACATTCATTAAGTGAATGCCTCTGCCTTGGTCCTGCTTTCTTTATGCAAGACACACAAAAATTAGTTTGAATTCTTTTTCATTTCCCAGCCGATCAACATAATCAATCATAACAATAAATAGGGTAGGAGGAAGCTGAGAAATCCACCGAGGAGCAAAGATCGAGGGGGCTGCTCCTGAGGCTGCAACCCAGCTCAAGTGAGGCTGGGGTCCCAGTGCCTGGAAACAGCCCAGAGAAAATCATTCTCGGTTAGTCCCACTCCTTGAACCAGAGTTCTGTCAGCTCTCTCAGAGGGACTCACAGAGGGAGGCTTTACTCACTCCCTTCACCCATAGGTATTAGATTTCTTTGATGTGTGATAAACTACGGCGGTCCCCCTTATCTGGGGGGATATGATCCAAGGCTTCCAGAGGATGCCTTAAACTATCCTGCACACACATCCCTATGATAAAGTTTAATTTCTAAGTGAGTCACAATAAGAGATTACAACAATAGCTAATAATAAAATAGAGTAATTATAATAATACATTGTAATAAAAAATTATGTGAATGTAGTCTCTCTCTCTTTCTCTTTCTCTCTCTCTCACTGATACCCTTGCAGTCTATCTAGTAACTCAGGTGTGCAATGTATAACTTATGAATTGTTTATTTTTTGAACTTTCCCTTTAATATTTTCAAAGCATGGTTGACCATGGTAACTAAAACTGTGGACAGTGAAGCTGCAGCTGAGGAAGGACTGCTGTGCTCCCAAACTTACTGATGGAAAACAACAGTTATTATCTTGGTTTCTGATGGTTGGAAATCTGGGAGCAGCTTAGACGGGTGCCCGGGACTAGGAACCTTCCACAAGGCTGCAGGCAATGTGTTGGCGAGGGCTGCAGTCATCTCAGTGCTCAGCTGGGATGGGATCCAGTTTCAAACCGATCTTCCTGGCCATCGCAATATTAATAAATACCAACAGCCCATCAATTATGCTCTACTTTATCTACTAGAAGCAAGTGATTGGGTCCATTGCATACTGAAGGAGAAGGCAATCTATAGGGCTAGAATGCTACGAGGTAGGGGTCCGTGGAAGTTTTAATCCAGCTTTGCCTCTCAGGGCCAACAAAGAGCACAAGCAGGGATGTAATGGTCATATCCCTCTGCACATCACCCTGGCTCATCTCTTTGAATAAGCGGGGGATACACATAACTATCCACACCAGCCGTCTTCCTGCAGAAGTCAAGCAGTGATGGAGTTGCACTCGTGCACCAGGGAATGCCTGGTTACACTGGAGAAAGCCAGTTTGTTAAGGGGAGTGAGCCTAAAGCATTAATCCAGCGACTTTCTCCACATTCTCCTGCAACCTCTGGGTTTGGGTTCTGTTCTGCCTTTTACCAGCTGTGTGACTCTGGGCAAGAAACTTCCTTAAGGCTTCATTTCCTCCGGGAGTAATAATAGAATCCATGACTCTGGGTTTTGGGTGGGACTAAATCAAAATGATTACAATTATGAAGATAGTGCCTGGCACATTATAGGTATTAAATAACTTTTGGCAGCTACCATTATCATTATTACTCCATTTCTAGTCTTATCTAATGCATTTTCTTTCAAACCATCTGCTCTTAAATCCTGGCTTGCCCTCCCCACTTATGATTAATTGAAACTGGTCAATGCTAAAGACTCACAGACAATTCTTTATGCCATAGTTTATGGCACCAAAGTGTCCACATTATAATCATAGTTTTGGGAGATCTGAGGCTGGTATTTGGCTTCCATCAAAATTAAGCATCTCAAAATTATAACAGGTTATTGCATAGCTCTGTGGAGAACAAAATGTTATGGATTGGGAGGAGCACAGTTGACCTTCCACGGTTCACCTCTTTGTCCACATTAGAATGGGTGTTTTCTGGGGCAATCTGGGCAGAAATGGGGAATATGGCCTCAGACCTACTTGGTTGGAGATCTGAGGCCCCAGTGTTTCAGAAAGAAGAAGGCCCACAGACATTTGCTTACCAAATTTATATTCTGGCGTTGAGCTGACCAGAGTGTCTTTTGCTTGCCTCAGGCTGTGTTAGTTGCATTTCAAAAGTTTAGAAATACATCAGGACATATGACCTATGAAATCACTGTTGACTTTTCCATGTGCTTTAGAGGGACTAAGGAAGACAAAGGCACATTTACCCCCCTTTCTCTCTCAGCTTTCCCCCTCCCCCTGAAAGTCGCAGAATTTTGACCCACTTCACATCCGCCTCCTGCCTCTGGTTTTGAAATCTGCAGCCTGATGGTTTGTTTGCTTGTTAGCATGAAAGGCTTGCTCTGGGTCTGTGCTTGCTTGTTAGTAAAGAACCAACAAGCATTGCAGTCCAAAGGTAATCACAGAATGAAATCACTTCCAGATGCCAAACCCCACTCCTGATGGTGAAAGCAGACTTTACAATTGCAGTGGACCAGGTATTCAATGGCTCTCACCCAATCCCATTAGGGTTTTGAACACGCACATATGTTCCCATCCTCCTTTTCTTTCTCTCCCCACTCTCCCGCTTGTTTCCTTCTCTCTCGTTCCTTGCTTTTCCTCATCCTGGATCAGTTTTAATCAGTTTTCCTCATCTTGGACAGAATCAAAGCTGGATGTAGCCCAGGCTCAGTTCAGCCATAAGTATCTGAGCTGCTGCTCTCCAGGCATCTGTTGAAGGATGCTAGCTCCCTGTCTGATGGCTGCCAGCGAGAGGAGCTCTTCCTCTCCAGCTCCATCCATGTACAGACAGGCAGCTGTTCCTCAGCCGGTTGGTAAAGTTGTGACCAGAGGGATTATCGCACCTGCAGAAAAAGGGCCACTACCCACACACAGCCCGAAATAGGCATAGAGTGCGACTGTCTGTCAGAGCGGGCACTCACAAGGTCAAATACATGGGGCTGGGCAGGGAGATGGGAGATGGGGTTTTGGATCCCTACACACTGAGATGTGTCAGAGTTTCCCCAGAGAGTTTGCAGAAAGAAGACAGAGAAGGAGAGAAGGAGGAGGTGAGGCTAAAGGAAGAAAAGGGCTTAGTACCACATGAACATTTTAGAGTTATTTTATTGTAGCACTGAAGTCTGAGAAACTATAGAATCAAAAGGTTTTCAAGAGAGGAATTTCTCATAGACATGTCGATTATCTCCCCTCAAAAGTGAGTACTGTGAAATCCAATTTCATGTCCCATCCCAGCTCAAACCCTGAAAGGACTTCAGTAGCAGAATCTTTCCTTCACCCTCCTTTTAGTCTCCATCTCAATGCTCCAGTGGAAAACATGGCTGTTTGTGTGTGTGTGAAAACAAGAAATCTCTATGATTTGATCATAGATCGAATGTAGATAAAACATAAATGAAACATTTGTATGCAGCCAGTAGAAGGGCTGTTTTTTTTTTTTTAAATCTCTCTTGTTTTGCTTATGTGTAGTTAATATACTTATTAAGTTATTACTTCCCATGTGAATAATTCATTAAACGTTAAATGCAACACAAATGTATTTCTTCCCAGGCAGAATAGCATATAGCTCGCAGTCAACCATTTATTCCCAGATGTTTATATCCACAGGGTCCAAGAACTCCATAAAGCTAGGATAATAGCACATTGAAAATATCTGGCCACAACCCATAAAAGAACGTGCATAATAAAACTGCCCCTACCCCCAGTCCTCCCGCCAATACAAACCTTCCAAATGTTTCAAAGTAATTTTCCAAAGGTGTAGTGGGGGTGGATACCCACAATTCTATAACTCTCACGTTACTGAGACCCGAGTTTAAGATCAAATCTAAGAAGTACAAGTATCCAGCCCTTTTAAAAAGAATCTCTTAAAAATCAACCCAGAAAAAATTTTTAAATAGCTGGTGAGCAGTTTTACGATAAGGAAAAATAAAAGGGGTGTGTATGTATGTGAGAGTATTCTCCAAATGGCCAGATTTTCACCATCCTCTTAACATCTAAGCACCCGCTGCCTCTCCAACCATTTGCTAATGCTGTTTCCATTTCCCTATTTGGTTTTGGAAATACAGCTTCTTTTATATCAGCCACCTAAACAGCTACTCACCTTAGATGCATAACAATTTATGCCAAGTAGCAAAATTCATTCATTTCTGGGTTCCTGTTAGAAATAAGAGGGATCCAAAATATTGACATATTAGATGCCCTACCAGTCAACATCATCTATTGGGCCTAGTCTAGTTAAGAGGATAGAATCGGGTATGTGAAGAAAATCCTGCTTCTGTCTCAATGGAGGTAACTGGACAATAATAAGAAACTGGTTGGCGCCGAAACCGGTTTGGCTCAATGGATAGAGCATCGGCTTGGGGACTGAAAGGTCCCGGGTTCGATTCTGGTCAAGGGCATGTACCTTGGTTGCGGGCATATCCCCAGTAGAGAGTGTGCAAGAAGCAGCTGATTGATGACTCTCTCTCATCGATGTTTCTAACTCTCTATCTCTCTCCCTTCCTCTCTGTACAAAATCAATGAAATATTGTATATTTTTAAAAACACACACAGTACAACAAATGAAATTTCTTAAAAAAAAAAAAAAAAAGAAAGAAATTGGTTGGCATGATATAAATGGAAAGAAGGTATGAAATATGAGCAGGTCCATTACACATCATGGCTACCTGGAGTGGTATGATAGTAATGTACTTAGGGAAATGGAAAGGCGAGGGACTTGTGTCTGACAGTGGAATAAGGCAGGGGACAGACAGGAAAGGGGTGTGACCAGTTTTATAGTAGAAAACAATTGTATTTGCAGTCAGAAAACCTAAGGTTGGGCTTTTCCTCTTAGTAATGTGACTTGGGCATAGTTTCCTCATCTATAAAGTTGAGATAATCACTCCCACCTTGCATGGTTGCTGAGGAGACCCAGGGTGCTAAGAGGCTTTGCGAGTTGTGAAGTGTCATGTACATCTGCCTTTTCAGAGTGAGTGAAGTTGTATAGAGAGTTAGACCGCTGATGAAATGCAAACATCCTGGAACCCAGCCTCACTTTTATTTATGCCTAACACATGCTTGAGTAATGCTTTCCATCTTATTTCTTTATCTGTTCAGTGGGGATTGCAACTGTTGTCCCATGTGGTTGTTGCCTGATCAAATGTGAGGCTATACACATGCGGTTTGTGGAGGGCGAGGCAACATTCAAACTTAAGGCATTGTCACACTTTGGTGAAACACGGCATATGCTCATTAAGCCATTCATTTATTCAACAAGCATTCTTTGGGTATTAAACTATGCAAGGCTCTGTCACACCCTAGGAATACTATGGTACATATGACAGACCTAGCCTTGTCCTTATGGAATTTATAGTCAAGTTTATTAAATTACTTGCAAAGTGAAATAGGTAAGCCCACTTCTTGAAAGCACATATTCATGGTATCCCACCATACTTACACTCTAACGAAACCACGGAGTTATATACACTTAGTAGAAAAATAACTTGATAAGAAATTAGAAGATGAGGATTCAGTTTCAGTTCTTGGGCACATCATCAAAGTCTTTGTGGCCCTGTTTTCCCATCTTACGAATATGCTAGTGCAGGTTCTATGTGCTTCAAAGGATTTCTCTTAAGTAGGTAGACACCATTATTTTAAATCTGATCGATTTAAAAAGTACGACAGGCCCTAGCTGGTTTGGCTCAGTGGGTGGAGCATCAGCCTCTGCAGGATCCTGGGTTTGATTCTGGTCAAGGGCATAGGCCCTTGTTGTGAGCTCAGCCCCCAGGAGGGAGCTTGCAGGAGGCAGTTGTTGATCAATGATTCTCTCTCATCATTGATGTTTCTATCTTTCTCTTCCCTCTTCCTTCCTCTCTGAAATCTATAAAAGTATATTTAAAAAAATAAAAAGTATTACAAGATAGACTACTGGATAATTGATCTGATTTCTTCAACAGCCAATGGCATGAAGAAGAGAGAGAAAGGAGAGGTTTTAAAAGATGATTAAAAGATGAACAATCAAATAATACATAGATTTTGGATTAAACAACAGACTTTTTTTTAGATAATCATGGAATTTTGAATATTGCCTGAGTTTTGAATGATACCAAAGATATATCACTAATTTTTTATAGATATGATAAACATCAATACAAGTTTATAACGCATGTCCTGTAATATTTTTTAAAATATATATTTTATTGATTTTTTACAGAGAGGAAGGGAGAGGGATAAAGAGCTAGAAACATTGATGAGAGAGAAACATCGACCAGCTGCTTCTTGCACACCCTCTATTGGGAATGTGCCCACAACCAATGTACATGCCCTTGACCGAAATCGAACCTGGGACCTTTTAGTCCGCAGACCAACACTCTATCCACTGAGCCAAACCAGTTTCTGCACGAATGTCCTATAATATTTACCATCTGCAATAATGAAATGACTTAACCAGACTGCCATAAAGTAAAATATAGGGTGTCCTCAAAATGTATACACACATTTTGAATAGTTATAAAGACAGTGTGTACCAAAATACATTTTATTTTCAAAATTGAGCTATTAGCTGTTAAAATGTGTATTCATTTTTGGAGGACACCCTGTATTAAATAAAAAGATGAGCATGTAACAAAAGAAAAGAAATTGAAGTCTTCAATAAGCATGTGCATATATAGATATATCTTTTTAAAATACATTTTATTGATTTTTTTTACAGAGAGGAAGGGAGAGGGATAGAGAGTAAGAAACATCGACCAGCTGCCTCCTGCACACCCCCCACTGGGGATGTGCCCACAACCAAGGTACATGCCCTTGATTGGAATCGAACCTGGGACCCTTCAGTCTGCAGGCTGATGCTCTATCCACTGAGCCAAACCAGTTAGGACTTAGATAGACATATCTTATAGACATATCGTAAGACAGCATCACTCACCTATTTTTTTTCTCTTCTCTTATACACAAAATAGGTTACGAAACTTTTTAAAGTGAAAACATTTTTCCTAATTACTTGAGTTCATTTCTGTGGTGGGTAAAGAAGATAGGAAAATAAATTTTCAAACTTATTTCTCTGTGATAAGATTTCATTAAATTTATGGATTGTAGACTGAGTGATTGAGAAAACTTGGGTGTGCCTGGCACTGTGCCTGACTTTTGTGTGGTTGCAAAGTTGGAGGAGGGAGACTAAATGTGTAAAGAGGAGTAAAAGTAATCAAATCCTTCCATATATCATTTGATTCCTTCAAACGCAGTACATCTAAATCAGTATGCTTCCCAAGAAATATGAGGGCAGACTGGCTGCTGGAATCGAGTAATCTGGTTTGCTGTGTCTTAAATCCTCAGTACTCAATGTGTAGTCCTCAGTCCAACGATAGTGGCATATCCTGGGAGCTTGTTAGAAATGTATCGATAGTAGGCCAGACCCCACCCCAGAATTACTGAATCAGAATCTACATTTTCACTAGATTCCTAGTTGACTTATATGTTCACCAAAGTTTAAGAATCTAAGATATAGGTAATCATCAAAAAGAATAACTACAGCCCTAAGTTTGGCTCAGTGGATAGAGCTTCGGCCTACAGACTGAAGGGTCCCAGGTTCGATTCGAGTCAGGGGGCACATTCCTAAGTTGTGGGCTCAATCCCAAGTGGGGGGCATGCAGGAGGCAGCCGATCAATGATTCTCTCTCATCATTGATGTTTCTGTCCCTTTTCCCTCCTCCCTTCTTCTCTGAAATCAATAAAACATATTTTTTTAAAAAAGAATAACTACAAAGTACCATATCATTATTATTATTATTTGTGTGACTATCAAAAGAAATGAAGCAACTTGTAACAGTCGAATTTCAAAGTAACATTTGGTCTTGAAATAGTCACGTATTGAAAGAGTTTACCTTATATATATAATTTCCCCAAATTGTCCTCCTCTATTTGTAGTCATAGCTGCCATCCGTGGTCTACCAGCCTGATGGACAGCAAACCACCTCAGTGTCACTTACTTCCACAGCAGGTTTCTTTCTTGCTTGTAATGTTGGAAATCACTGAGTATTTGAAGGCACAAAATAACAACACCAATAGTTCCTCAAAGACCTATCTCTTCGAAATTTGGAATTTCCCCAAAGTGTTCTTAAAATACCATGATCTTGATTTATTCAACCTTTTCTAAGAATGTTTATACCTTCCAGTGGTCAATATTATGTTCCTTAGGAATATTTTTTTCTGCTCTCTCACAGTCTGAGACCCTGCAGAGGAGGAGAAGGGCCTGCAGCTGCTATATGCTCAGCGACATTCCCCCACCTCAGTGTGGGCTCTGCCTCCCTCACTGCCTTGTCCTTCACCACCCACCTCTGGGGTTTTGCAGATTCCTCCCCTCTGCAGTACAGCCCCTCCTTGACCTTTAGTCAATGAGTGTGGCTGTTGTGATCTTGAGGACTAATGTATAAAGGGATGGTCTTCTCTGCACCAAGCCAGGTTATTAGATTCACTGGTAGGAGTCAGTATGCAGGCTCAACATGTTATTCTTTGTCTGGTGACCTTCATCAAATATAGCCACCAACAGTCTATTCCATTTACTGCAGCTTAAAGGACTTTTCCAGTTCTGTTTCTCCACATTAAATGGGCAAAAACGCTATAAGTGGGATTAATGCCCAAAGTTCAAAATTGAATGATAACAATGCAAACCTGATCATTTGTGTTATAGGATAAAGCACACCCCCTTGAAAAACGTTGCCAGTCTTTTGTTACTGTGATCGTGGAAATCTGGAGGTTTGAACGTGAGTATAATAGGAACATCCTAGGTGCCATACAGTCCCATAAATATCTCCTCAACAGGGCTGTTCATCTCCCTCTAAACTTGAAGAGCTTTCTTTGAAGTTAGAGGGCAGAAGTTGTGCACGTGGAAGAGGTATGCAACTTATTATTATCATTACCCACCATTGCTTTAGAAGCTTTTAAGTAATACTAGATTTATCACATTTTTCTTACAGCAACTTTTAGTTTCATCTAGTGTTTCTTCTGAAGCCTAAACCAATAAACCGGTTTGACTTTGTAGTTGATCTGCCACAGTAGTGCCCATATTTTTCTGCCAGGAAGCCCTTTTGGAATCCGATTAAATGGGTAACATGACATTTATAGTCTCAAAGACTAGAACACCTGGAAGGAGGCCCAGAACTTACCCAGTCTCCTGGGAGACACTCTAGTACAAAGCAGACTGGACCTTGTTGGATGGTTTCTAACTCAGAGCCGGCCTCTTGCTACTGTCCTTTTCTCAGGTCTACCCTCACCTGGAGCAGGTGCACTGCCCCGCATTTTCCATAGTAAGTGCTCAGTAAACATTTAATCTTCTTGATTGGATTTTGCTGAGGGTCTCAACTGTGCATATAAATGGTTTGCATTGCATTTCATTATAGGGAAGGAGAAAGGCAGTGAAAACCTCCATTGCTGAGTAAGTTTTTTGCTCTGGCTCTCTATATGAACATGACAAGGCCATCATTTCCTACACACATGCAGACATGCACACACACGAACACACACACACACACACACACAATTGCTTTTATTATTATTACAAAATTAAAACATGAAAAAAATTAGTAACCATAAATAAGCATTCTACTACCCATGGGTAAACAGTGTTATGTTTTCACCTCACTATCATTCCAATATTTCTCTGTTTTTGTGTGTGTGTATGTCCATGCCAATCCCTTTTGGACTTTGCAATAAACAATGTGCAACCAGACTGTATCCCAGGTGCCATTGAGATAATTAAGAAAAGGTTACTTTTTAAGTTCAAACCATTAGAGCAGTGAAAAACATGAGTCTTCAATTAGTCAGAATATTTGAAGAATTCTAATCAGTAGAAATGGGAAGACATTTGGTAAATTGAGAAGTTACAGTAGAGGCAACAAAAGCCCAAACTCCAGAGATAAAGGCAGCTATCATGGGGTATTTGTGGGGGGTGGGAGTGGAGCACTTGGGGATGTGAGCTGCAAATTTACAAATTAGCCTGGGCTGTTCAAGAACCCCATTTGAGAGAACTGGGACGAGGGGGCTTGCTCTCCCTCCCTCTGTGAATAGAATGACCAGTGAAGCTGCTTTTTCCTTCCACAGGGCTGGACTAGGAAATATGTCTGGAAGGTCTACTAGTGACCAGGTTGGGGCTAAGAAAAGCAACACCGAGCCTGAGACAAACCTGGACTCCCACGACAACGCAGGGAAAGAGGCAGAGCCGCCAGAGACCTTTTCCAGAGAAAAGCCCTCCTCCTTTGGCAATTGCCAAGGAATCCAGCTCAACAGCCGCCTCCCTGACAATGTGGAACTCCAGACAGCAGTGGGGCAGGATCTCTGACATGCTGAGGGAGCTACTCTGAACCTGGCTTTCCATACCTGCTCAGATTTCAGATGTGAGGGCTAAAGACAGGCCCCTAGACACATAATAACTCAGTACGTTTAGTAAAGCACACACCCAATGAGAAAAATATTACTTCTGAAGTAACCCAACAAAATACAAAAATAATCCAAGAAAAAAGAAAACATACAATACAAGAAGCTGTAGCTACCTGATATGACCCAAGAAGATGTAGAAGTGGAGAAGAAAACTAAGGCCAATCAATCCTTCAGACAGAGGTGTGTGGAAGATCCTTGTTTGAGTGACTAAATGGTCAAGATTGAAGATTACAATTTATTTTTTAAGGAGATTGGTATTCATGTAGTAATAATTTTCTAAATGTTACACATTGTGTTTAAATTTTTGTAGTCAACCTGTTGACAAAGGACACAAAACTAAGCTATGGTTTAAGAAGCTTGTAATCAGCCGAAACCGGTTTGGCTCAGTGGATAGAGCATTGGTCTGCGGACTGAAAGGTCCCGGGTTCTATTCCAGTCAAGGGCATGTACATTGGTTGCAGGCACATCCCCAGTAGGGGGTGTGCAAGAGGCAGCTGGTTGATGTTTCTCTCTCATCGACGTTTCTAGCTCTCTATCCCTCTTCCTTCCTCTCTGTGGAAAATCAATAAAATATATTTTTTTAAAAAGAAGCTTGTAATCACCATAAATGCTAACACAATTTGAAAAATGGGAGTTAAAAGCAAAAAAAGAGATGAAAGCCAGTCAAGTTCCACATTCCTCACATTTGGTACCTAGAGGTCAGTGTAAAAGGCCCAAATTGAATAAAAGTAAGAAATAGAAGCATATTTATATTTTTCTAAACTACAATAACTGTTATAACAAAAGCAGAAACAGAAACTATTAGCAGGGTGGGGAGATAGTGGGGATCAGAAAAGGGGAGGATTTACTTTTTTTAGTTTTTTAAATTCTTTTTATTTTTTCTTTTAATTTACCTTTATTGGTGAAAGTAGTGCAGGTGTCTCCTTTATTCCCCCATTGACCTGTTCTAGCTCACCTCCGCACCCTGGCTCAGGCCTTCGCCACTCTGCTGTCTGTGTCCGTGTGTTATGCATATATGCATATAAGTTCTTTGGCCAATTTCTTCCCACCCACCCACCCCTGCCTTCCTGCTGAGATTCATCAGACCATTCATGTTTCTATGACTCTGGAGCTATTTTGTTTATCAGTTTATTTTGTTCACTAGATTCCACATATGAGTGAGATCATGTGATACTTGTCTTTCTCTGACCAGCTCATTTCAAGAATTTACTTTTTATTTTACATGACCATGTGCATGCATCATCTTTATGGTTATAGATCTTGAATATCCTTCCAGGTGTAATCCAAATGTTACCGGTCTGCGGATATAATTGAAATCACATTTATACTTATGTCCAAATGGTAACGGTTCTGAGTCTCCATTTGCCCATTTGGGAACTTAGCCCCCCACTTAGTACCTCCCTGCTATTTCTGGGGACTCCCAAAAAGATATCTCTCCTATGACCATGGTAAACTCCTCCAGCTCTAGCCATCATGATCTTATTACTGTTTCTTTCTTTCCTGTTTCTTGGTATTGGATGCATTTTTTATCCTTAGCCTAAGATATTTTTAAAATTGATTTTAGAGAAAGAGGGAGAGGGGGGAGAGAGAGAGAGAGAGAGAGAGAGAGAGAGAGAGAGAGAGAGAGAGGGAGAAAAAGAGGGAGGGGGGAGAGAGAGAGAGAGAGAGAGAGAGAGAGAGAGAGAGAGAGAGAGAGATGAGAGAAACGTCTATCAGTTCTGTCCACACACAGTCAGGGCCATCTGGTGTATTTTTGCATGTCATTATTACTTCTGTTTTTAATGTTACTATTTTATTTTATTTTAAAATATACTTTTATTGATTTTAGAGAGGGAGAGAGAGAGAAACATCAATGATGAGAGAGAATCATTGATTGGCTGCCTCCTGCATGCCCCCTACTGGGGATTGAGCCCACAACTTGGACATGTGCTCTTGATAGGAATTGAACCTGGGACCCTTTAGTCCACAGGTCAATACTCTATCCACTGAGCCAAACAGGCTAGGGCATCATTATTATTTCTTGATCTTTACAAAATCTTCAAGTACCTCTCATGATCTACTTCAAACCTTCAACTCAAAAGTCAAACTTTCTGTTTAGAGAAGACAGAAGCGGTAGAGGAACATGCTAAACAACATCCTGAGGAAACAGCCTAACAAAACCAGAAAAGATGACAGCCTGCAAGACAACAGGCTTTGCCTCTTCAGACAGTCTCTAGAGTAGCTATGCTCCATTCTAATTGACACTTAAAGGACAAAAGCAATGCCAAAGGGTTCTAGCATAGATCCAATATAGGACATTTTGGCGTCCCTGGGAAATTTGAATTTCATCTAGTTATTTTATGGGATGAAAACTGAAAACATCCTAATTTAGAAAGCTAAAAATTGTTGAGTGAAAAAGCAAATACAGTGTGGTCTCATTTATCAAACACACACACACACACACACACACACACACACACACACAAAAGATCTAGAGCAATATACACTAAAAATTGATAGTTGTTGCCTCTTGTTAATAGGATATGTTTATTTTTAATTAATATTTATTTTTATTTTCTAATTTGCTACACATACACTGCTTTTGTAATAATAAAAGGCTATAAATTCCTACTTTAAAAATAATGAACTCAAGTCTGTGTTTCCTGGATCTTGGATCCCTTCCTCCTCTATCAACATCTAACTCATAAACAACAGAATGCTTCCCCTCTTCTCAATCACTATTTTACTCTTGGAAATAACAGGGCTCTTTAGATAAGTAGCCTGGGTAGTAAGACTGGTGAATCACACAAGTAGAACTGGTTTCTGAAGGTTATCCTGGTCTATATAGATGCAGACTTCATATGCACATCTTGTGTTTTTAATTTCTTAACTTCACCATGGGAGATGCATGAATACCTGAGGGTCAAGACATAACACATTCATTTCTCAGATCATAACAATGCACCCAAGTAAAGATGGACTTTCACATCTCTTATGCTATTGCTGACAAATAGCTGATCGAAACCTTAAGGCTTCTCCTGTTGGAGAAAATAACACTAATTCTGAATGCGTGTGAGACTTAGTAAGAGGCCCTTCTTGCTTCACAATGTGAGCTGCACATGTGCACCCACACTTAACTCTGACCCCTAAGCATTTCCAACACTAGTGATGTTGTTAAAGGTATGCTTTTTTTTTTTTTTTTTTTAATAGCTCTTTCCCGAGTATTCAAAAAAGACATACAAGACAAGGTTGTATTTATAACTCTTTGAAACCAATGAGAGTTCCACATGGGGAGAAAAGGCCAGGGGGAAAATCACAATATTAATGAGTTGCTTTTCATGATATTCGCACAAATGTTTGGTCTTCTGAGAATTTGTGTGAGTAAAATCACATAGCTAGAAGCAGTGACAGATAACAAGTCCTGGGAGAGATATGTTGGATGGCAGGAATGCTAGAAGGGATGCAGAGGGTAATAATGAAATAATAATTTTAAGAAAATTCAGGACTAAGTAAAATAGGTGTTTCACATGAAAAAGAGTGATAGTAAGAGAAAAGTGCTTACTAGATAGGTTTTCCAAATCCTCAGATGTAGAGAAGAACCCCTACACTATAGCCCTCTTCTGCAAATGTAAGTACAGTGTGGAGGAATTAAGACCTAGTTGAAATACAGTTAATCTTGGGATTGTTTTATAGAATCATTTGTCTTACCATGACTCAGGTGCATCCTTGGCCAGATTGTTGCAATTAGCTCCTGAAAGATTTTGATAGAACAATTCACCAACAGATTGGTTAGTAATCCTGACCTCTAACATTCCCATATTTTCCTCCATTCTCAACATGAGTGGTCAATTCTAGAGACCTTGTAGGATAAAAATGTCTCTCACCTGGCCAAGGTAGCTCAGTGATTGAGCATTGACCTATGAACCCAAGGTCACAGTTTGATTCCCCCTCAGGGCACATGCCCAGATTATGGGCTTCATCCCCAGTAGGGGGCATGCAGGAGGCAGCTGATTAATGATTCTCTCTTCTCATTGATGTTTCTCTCTCTCTCCTTCTCCCTTCCTCTCTCTAAAATCAATATATATATATATATATATATATATATATATATATATATATATAAAATGATTCTCAACACAAGTCTTGATTTCCCTCATTAATTTTTCTTTTTAAATTATATTTTTTATTTTTTTAATTAGAGTTGAGGTACAGTATAGTTTCAGGTGCACAACCCAGTAGTTGGACTTTTATATAACTTACAAAATAATCATCCCAATAAATCTAGTATCATCTAACACCATACATAATTATTATAATATTATTGACTATATTTCCTATGCTGTACTTTACATCCCCATGACTATTCTGTACCTGCTCATTTGTACTTCTTTAAAAAAAAAAAATTCTTATTGTTGAAAGTATTAATTACATATGTCCCCTCTCTCTCCCATTGTCCTCTTCCAGTCCACCTCCATCCCCCAGAAAAATATTTCTCCCATCTTTATCCCAAGGTAATCTCAGTGTATAAGAGTTCAAATGGTTATTATGGATCATTTATTTAAGGCCCAAATTTTAGTTGACCCATAAAGGGAAAGTGGTTTCCCAAAGTAATGGATGACAAAAACCAGACCTGAATCCAACTCTTCTGAATCTTAAGTCGAGAGCTGTTTCCAATGAACCACACGCCCTCCATGATCGCTTACAGATAGGATATCTTACATTGTGTTTAACTCAGACATCTTCTTGGTGCAGCAATGCAAAACAAAAATGAACAAAAACCCCAAGAATCACTTCCCATATACAGACATACAAATCCACCCTTCCCTTAAGAACAGCCATAAGACTGCCACAATAACATCCTTAGATTAATGTATACAGGCCTTTAATTTTGGCTCGTGAGAATTAATCATGTCTTCCTAAACCCTCTCACATAAACATTTAGTGTATTACTTATCTCTTCAAAATAATCATCATATTCTTATTATTCAAAAGAATGCATTTTAAGATATGGAGTAAAATGTTGCTCCTGGTGTGTTATCTGGAATTAGTTGTTTGCATGGCCATTTCTTCCCATGTGTTGTAAGACCTCAGGTACAGATATCTGTCAGATTCATCTCTCTGCCTTGCATGTGGGAGGAAGAATAATAAATTAGGTTAACTGATAAACGGGCACAATCACACCTTTTGGATGGCTCTTCCCTTTCAAGAAGATAATCTATTTGTAGCCATCAAGGAACTATATGATGCAGATTAGATCTTTAAGGTTTTGCCACTAAATATTCCTAAAATAGGTAAGACTTAGTAACCTCAGTAAGCTTAGAAATGAAACTTTAGCAAGAGTTTGCATCTACTGGCATTAAAATATATACAGATGGTATAGTTAATATTAACCTGAGGGTCTTTTCTATTTTGTGGATTGTAAAATGTTTTTAAAACCCAAATTTAGTTTTTACTCTGCCTGGCATCTAGCAAAGAGTAGGAGTTCAAAATGCTGAGGCAATCCGCTAGCATTTCTGGAGCCAGAGAGTGACCACACCACATTCAAAGCAGGGAGTCTGTCTCCAGGAACCACACTCTTAAAATCTGTCCTTAGATTTTTCAGGTTCCATCTTACAGTGTTGCACTTAGAGGTATGAGTTGTATACTGTTTAACACCTGGCTCTTGGGAAGGGGGAAAAAAAAAAAACCTTGCTTGGAGCAACTGCTGATTTCTATGGTGTCACTACTCCCTGTAGCAAATGTAAAGCTGCACACAGGAGACATAAATAATCTCCAGATGACAGGAAAACGTAGAATATAATTAAGAACTAATGAATTTTAAAAATCTAATTGAAAATGTATATAATTTGGTTGTTAATAATAGTTGTTTCACAGCTGGTTCACTAAATTCCTAAAAGTTAATAACCGACTCTCCCAAGTCTACAGCACACAATTGGATCTTACCCCAAAGCGCCAATATGTCTTTAATTTGAACATGGACATGTTCTTTGATCTTTTTTTGCCTCTGTTTCCTTATCTGTAAAATGGCACTAATAATAACACCTAAGTTCATAAGGCTTTTGTGCATGCTTAGAACTGTGCCTGCATAGGTAAGTATTGACTAAGTACTACCTATTGTTGATATTATTTTTATTTTTAAGAAACCCAAGGTGCTATTTTTTAGAATTCAGAAGAAGGACGGTTTGGCTGTTGGAAGACCTATTAAACTGTATAATCATGGCTCAGATAGAACCAGCATCAAAGGAAGCAGATAGAAAATGTGATTAACCTGAATATTACTTGTTCCTATCCAATGTTCCAGATAGAATTACGTATTACAAAATGTGGCCTCTCAAGGCAGCTGAATTGCCAAGAAATCTGTGTAATTGAAATAAAATAGGAACTATACTATGCAAAATATATTTTTTAAATGGTACATTTTAAAAATAAAATGATGGCTAAAAGACAAGTTGTGCTCCTGTGGTTTCCATCTTTCCATGATACTAGCATCAGAGAAGAGTAAGAAAATCTTTACCTGGCGATGAAAATGCTTTGAATTTTTAGTTCACCAGGTAACATCTATGAGACCTCAAGCAAGCTGCTTAATTATCCTGCATCCCAGTTTCCTCATCTGTGGAATGAAGATCATAATAGACCCTCCCTCGTGGCATAGTTATGTTGATTAAATCGGAGATGTTACATGCTTAGCATAATACCTGGCAGAGAGGGCACATTAATAAATATTAGCTTTTATTATCATTACTAGAGGCCTGTTTCATGAGATTTATGCACTCAGGCGGTGGGGGGGGGGGGGGTCTCTCAGCCCAGCCTGTGCCCTCTCACAGTCTGGAAGTCATCAGGGGATGTCCAACCGCCGGCTTAGGCCCACTCCCCTTTGGAGAGTGGGCCTAAGCCGGCGGTTGGACATCCTTAGTGCAGCTGTGGAGGCAAGAAAGGCTCTTGCCACCACCGCTTTACTTGTGTGCCTTCCCATTGAGATAGTGACATGCAGCATTTAAGCAATTGTTCTGATAACTAATTCTGTGCATGGGGAGAGATGGCAGGGAGAGGACAATGAATTTCCTTCTCAGCAAAGTGGAGCTAATGATATCTTTTCCTCTAGTCTAATATTACTCCACAAGTATTTTAAGATGATCCATAAAAAAGGAAATGTTATGGTTTTAGGAAACAGAGACTGAAGGAACTGGTGTCTCATACCTTTCTTAACCTTGATATGATGGAGAAATGAGTGAGCATTTTGAAGGCCAGGATTTAGCATCCTTTGACAACATTCACTTCTCATCTGTCTTTAGAGCTATAAGAACTAGCAAGCCTCTAAGATCTGTTCACCAACTGCAACATGTCTAATTTAAGGGTGATGTTACTTGCTAAAACTGTGAATAAAGACCAGTAGAGAGAATGATCAATAAATACACAAATTACAAGTGCTGGTGAGGATGTGGAGAAAAGAGAACCCTCGTGTACTGCTGGTGGAAATGCAGACTGGTACAGCCGCTATGGAAAACAGTATGGAGTTTTCCTCAAAAAACTAAATGGGTCTGCCTTGTGACCCAATGATTCCACTTCTGAGAATTTATCTGAAGAAACCCAAAACACTAATTCAAAAGAATATATGTACCCCTCTGTTCATTGAAGCCTTATTTACAAGTAGGGGCCTGGTGCATGAACTTTGTGCACAGGGGGTGGGTCCCTCAGCCCGACCTGCACCCTCTCCAATCTGGAAGCCCTCAAGGAATGTCCTACTGATGGCTTAGGCCTGCTTCCATGGTTCTCTTCTCTCTGCAGGCCTGCCTGCTTGACACCACTGTAAGCTCTAATGTCTGCTCTCTGTGGGGGTCTGCTTGCTCCTCACTGCCGGGGTCAGGGGCAAGCAGGGCCCTGCTGTCTGCTCTCTGTGGGGACCCTGCTGTCTGCTCGCTCACTGCAGGGGACTGCTTGCCCCTCGCTGCCATGGCCAGGGGCAAGCAGAGCCCTGCTGTCTGTTTGCTCCCTGTGAGCATCCAACCCCTCCCCTGACACTCGTAGCCTGCACATGTGTGCACTGCCCACAGGCCTACCATCTTTGTCAGGTTAATTTGCATACTCACTCCTGATTGGCTGTGGACATTGCAGAGGTACGGTCAATTTACATATTTGTCTATTATTAGTATAGATAGCCAAGCTATGGGAGCAACACAAGTGCCCACCAATAGACAAGTGGATGAAAAGCTGTGGTACACACAGGGTTGGCAAAAGGTGGTTTATAGTTGTGAATATGCAAATAACAGAGTTTATTCTTGCATTATTACTTATTACCTACTACTTATTACTTATTACTTATTGTATTACTTATTTGTATTACAACTGTAAACCTACTTTTTTCCACTTCTCTATACACAATGGACTATTATTCAACCATAAAAGAGAATGAAATCTTACCATTTGCAATAGCATGGATAGACCTAGAGGTTATTATACTAAGTGAAGGAAGCGAGTGAGAGAAAGACAAATACCATGTGACTTCACTTATATGCGTAATCTAAAGAACAAATAAACAAACAAACAAAATTGAAACAGATTCATAGAGAAAACTGGTGACTACCAAAGGATAAGTGTCTGTTTAGATCCTCTGCCCATTTTTAAAAAATATATTTGTACTGATTTCAGAGAGGCAGGGAGAGGGAGGGAGAGAGAGATAGAAACATCAATAATGAGAGAGAATCATTGATTGGTTGCTTCCTGGAAGCCCCCTACTGGGGATCAAGCCTGCAAACAGGTCATGTGCCTTTGATGGGAATTAAATCCAGGACTCATCAGTCCACTGACCCAAACCAAGTAGGGCCTATTTTTTAAATGGATCATTTGTTTGTTTGGTGTTGAGTTTTATGAGTTTTCCATATATTTTGAATATTCACTCCTTGTCAGAGCTGTTGTTTGCAAATATATTCTCCCATTCTGTTGGCTGCCTTTTTGTTTTGTTGTGGTTTGTTTTGCTGTGAAAAAGCTTTTTAATTTGATATAGTCCTAGTCATTTATATTTTCCTTTACTTCCCTTGCCTTGGGGTCAAATTCATAAAATCCTCTCTCTTTAAGACCAATTAACTTACTGTGCCCAATCTTATATTTAGATCTTTGACCATTTTTTAAAAAATATTTCATTGATTTTTCACAGAGAGGAAGGGAGAGGGATAGAGAGTTGGAAACATCGATGAGAGAGATACATCGACCAGCTGCCTCCTGCACACCCCCCATCAGGGATGTGCCCGCAACCAATGTATAATACATGCCCTTGACCGGAATTGAACCTGGGACCTTTCAGTCCGCAGACTGACACTCTATCCACCGGTTTAGGCGATCTTTGACCATTTTGAGTTAATTTTGTATATGGGGACAAACAATGTAGTTTCATTCTTTTGCATGTGACTTTCTAATATTCCCATTTATTGAAGAGGCTTTCTTTTCTTCATTGTATGTTTTTGGCTCCTTTGTGGAAAATTATTTGCTCATATATATGAGGGATTATTTCTAGGCTCTCAGTTCTTTTCCATTGGTCTCTGTGTTTGTTTTTCTGCCAATATCAAGTTGTTTTGATTATTGTCACTTTGTAATATAATTTGAAATCAGAAAGTGTGATACTTCTGGCTTCATTCTTTTTGTCTCAGGATTGCTTCAGCTATTGATATTTGAGGTCTTTTATATTTCCACACAAATCTGATGATTTTTTGTTCTATTTCTATAAAAAAATGCATTGAGATTTTGATGGGGATTGTATTAAATTTGTATATTGTTTTATTAATATAATTAAAACACTCAATAAAAATGAGTATATAAGGAAAGTACCTCAGCATAATAAAGGCCATATGTGACAAACCCTCAGCTAATGAATTACTTGATGATGAAAAACTGAAAGTTTTTCCTCTAAGATCAGGAATAGGACAAGATGTCCACTCTCACACAGTATCAGAAGTCCTAGCCACAGGGATCAGACAAAAGTAAGACATAAAAAGGCATCCAATTTGGGGAAGAAGTAAAATGGTCACTTTTTGTAGATGACATGATTCTTTATATAGAATCTTTATACAGATTCTTTATAAAGACTCCACTAAAAACTATTACAATCAATAAACAAATGCAGTGAAAGTGCAGAATAAAAAAATCAATATACAAAAATCCACTGCATTCCTATATACTAACAATGAAATTTCAGAAAAGGAAATGGAACAAACAATTCCTTTTGCAATTTCATAAAATACCTAGGAAAAGCTTAACAAAGGATGTAAAAGACTACAAAACATTACTAAAAGAAACTGAAAAAGACACAAAGAAATGGAAAGATAGTCCATGTGCGCATGGATTGGAAGAATCAAGATAGTTAAAATATTGCTAACTTTTTTTTTTACTCAATATATATATTATCCCTTTGAAAAATTTCAAAACCCAGCTAATGAAGAATATAGCCAAACCTTAACAACCTTTCCCCTACTTAACTTAGATACCCTTGGGACTGCCTCTTACAGGTCTCAATTGCAGCTAAAACCAAACAAGATCTATGTAGACTCTCCCTCCTTTTGCTCCTCCCATTCTCAAGGGCAACCTATATTTTGGTGAGTCCTCCAGTTATCAAGCAGCCAGAATGCCAACAAAGGTGCACTGAGGCCCATTTACCTCCTCTCAAATTAATATCCCTTAGGAAGGAAAAAATGTAAGGGTAATAAAAGTTCCCTGCCAAACAGGTGAGCAGTGGTTGAAATAAAAAAAGCCTGAATTATGCATCTTTACTTACATCGGGGATCCTAATGAATGGCCAAATTAATTGACTTCACTTGTCACCCAGCTTTATACTCTGCCCTGAGTCTCAGTTCTGCCCTTTGGAGCCACATGGAGTAATTCACTTACTGGCTCCCACAGCTGTCTTCTGTGAGTGAGGCACTGGGGTTACTGAGCAAACAAGACAGATGGGTCCCTACATTCATGGAGCATCTACGAGGAAAGGAAGTCAAGCTCGTGGAGGATAACTTACTCCGTCAATCTCTGGATTACAAACTGAGAAACCCTGGACTTTGCTCCTCCTAGAAAATAAGTTCAACACCGTTTCTATGCCTTTCAAGTATTGGAGGACAGCTATGCTATCGTTCCTGGGTCTTCTGGTCTCCATCAATAGTCCCAGTTCCATCAGCCTTTACTAGACTTGGTTTAAGGTCTTCCACCATTCCGGTAGCACACTCTCATTGTCAACCTTTCTCTTAAAATGTGTGAAGCCCAGAATGTGTGAGACATGTTTCTATCCCAGGGGAGCAGAGTGTCACCCTTATGTTGGATATTCTACTTTTTCAGCACAAGTTAAGAACATTAAAACTCTGGTCTTATGTTGAACTTGCAATCAACTGGAGGCCTTGAGTTTATCTACATGCCATCCCTGACAGTCCCTTCATACATTTATGCAATTATTTTGTATCTGAGTGTAGAATTTTACACTTACCGTATATTGATTAGTGTTACTTATGATCAATTATCCTATCTACTGAAGGTATTTTTTATACTGATGGTATGGTATCCTCTTCCATATTTATCTTTTCTGTTATATTTTCCACAAATACAAGAGCATTATAACAGGCTCTTATCAGCATTTTGTGTCTAGCTAGCTCCATGACAATATTATATTATTTTTTATTGGTAAAATACTTATACATGTCTCTGTCTTCACTAAACTGTGAGCTTGCTAAGGATAATGGCTTATCTATCTTTGTATCTGCAGTAATGAACCCAGTTCCTGTCACATAGCATAAGCTTAAGAGAAAAACTGTTCATTTTGAAGAATGTATGAGTGAATGAACCATTCAACCAATTACATCCCCCAGGCCACATTTCTTAACCTTAGCTCTGATGCTGACATAAAGAACCTTGTCAAATGACTTAGTAGACTATACGTCTATAGCTGTAATAACTGTGCTACCTTCCATTTTGAATAAAAATCACTTTATCTCTGTGTGCCTCAGAGCCCCTATATATGTAGATTGTCAGAGCTAATCAAGATTAGCGAGTGAAACGATATGTGTAAAAGCGCTTTACAAAATGTGCAGCCTTATCAAAAAAAGGAAATTATGTTTATTGACCTTGTAAGAGCTTGCGGTTTGTGGCTACCAATTAGGGGCAGGGCGTGAGGCCTCTGAAAAGAGTGGCAAGGAACGGTTCAAGGGATGGAGCCTGGGAACCAAATCACCTACCACAAGCCCTCCTCTCCCTGGGAGCAGGACTCTGAGGAAGGGACCGGATGCCTTCCAGTCAGAGCTCTCTCTTGCCTGAGCTTCAGGGGCTCTCCACAGTCCATGGTGGAGGGCCCAGACTGGGTACCCTGCAGAGCTTTGTTTGGGTGGGCCTGTGGATCATCATTAGTAGGCTACCAGAGTTTACACCATGTGAATGGGAAACTGGAAAGCAGGAAGGGAGAAAAGCTGAGCGATAAATAGGGAGGTGCCCCTGCCCGGCCACGTGGGTGCCAGCATGTGCAGCGTGCAGCACTGGCTCTGTTACAACAGGACATCCTCGAGAAGAACCAGCTGCCTGTCGCTGTTTACGAGTCCCTCTTTTTCTGTTTGGGCATCTCACGGCCTTTGATTTTATTTTCTTACGGAAGCTATACGGGGAGACCACACCATGCTGAGTGAATCAACCGAAACAAGAGGCAGATCTTCGGACATCTGAATCTGGGGACTTGGAAGCTAGGTTCCGCTTGGCTGGAGACTCCCCTTGTCTGGTGGCCTCCCTCTGCTTGACTTATCCATCTGAGGGTGGATACAAAATTGCCTTTTGCCAGGAGGAAACAGCTGGCTCTACAGAGAACCCCAAGCTAGAAGTTTATCATCCAAATGGCCCATGTCTTTCTTCTTTGTCTTTGTACCCCCAGCACCTAGCACAGTGCCTGACGCATAGCAGGTGCTCCATAAATATGAATATATGAGTGTACCATTCTGGACTGGAGGGTAGCTACCTACAGCCCCTTGGCTGAAGCTTTAAAAGCACTCAACACCTTCCCAGGCGCTTTCAGAGAGCAGGATAATTGCAGCAAGAAGATGACCCAGGGCAGTTCACCAGAGATGACTTGAACTTTAAGATTCCACCTTGAGATTCTCTCTTCACAGCCACCCTTGGCTGATTTTAAGAAGGTTTGCGATAGCTATTAATGTGTAAAGGGAAATAACTTACTAATCTGCTCTTGTTCCCTTCAAGGAAACAGTGCTCACCAACAGAGAAACTCAAGTTTTCAAACAAAAAGGCAAGAATGAAGTCAACTAAAGGAACTCAGGTATAGTGTGCCCCTGGAGGGGAGCGGGGTTGCTTGACTGTAATTTACATCAGAAACCTAACTCTGAAAACTGCTCTTTCTATATTTCTAAATGTGTGGTTCTCACTTTGACTTAATTTATTTTTATAAAACGTTGCTTTCAGCATCATCCACCCTTGTTGGTAGAAACAGAGAGGAAAAGCTTTCTCTTGTGAGCAGAGCTTGATCCTTTCCAGGCTTGGCCGCATTGCACCCCTTAGCCCGCCTGGGGGCGGGGAGGGGGGGAGGAGGTACAGATACCCACCCCCTCAGCTCCAATCACCTCCTCCTGCTTCTTGCTATAGTCTAGGGCAGTGGTCTGCAAACTCATTAGTCAACAGAGCCAAATATCAACAAGACGACTGAAATTTCTTTTGAGAGCCAAATTTTTAAACTTAAATTTCCTGTAACGCCACCTCTTCAAAATAGACTCGCCCAGGTCGTGGTATTTTTGTGGAAGAGCCACACACAAGGGCCCAAAAAGCCGCACGTGGCTCGCGAGCCGCAGTTTGCCGACCACTGGTAGGGGACCTGGCTTTCGGGGATGTGATGAGGGTTAGAGATGGTTTGGTAGTTGATCGCGGCCCTCGCCACCTTCTGAGGCACCCAGGGCGGTGGCACCAGAACTCGGTGCTCCTGTGAATGTAAAGCATCCCGGGAGCTGGGACCCTCCTTTCCTCCCTTGGGGATGGGATCACACCGGCCACTGGCTCAGTGACTCCACCAGGGGTCTTTCTGGGGTGTTCCGGGCGTTCTCAAAGGAAACAGCGCGGACAGGGGGCACCAGCGCTGCCCCAGCAGCCCCGACTCGGCCGCCCGGAGCCGCACTCGCTGCGAGGCTTCTCGGGAGGGGGCGCCACAGCCCTTCGCTGCGCCGCGGTCGCCGCTCGCCCGTCCCCAGCGAACCCTGCGGGGCAAACCGGGTGGAGCGGGGCCGGGCTCCGCGGCGAGTCCGGACGCTCCGGTCCGAGGCCCGAAGCGGGCCAGTGCCGGGCTGGGTACCTGGCTGGGTGCCTCGGAACCCCGCCTGGCCGCTCCACGCGGGGCCCCGGCGCCAGGGGTTGGCCGCGCCTGGTCCTCGGCGGGGGCGCCGGGACAGGGCGGCGGGCGAGTCCCTCGGAGAGGAGGGGTGTGCGGGAGCCATTTACCCCAGACACGGGTTCGCCGGAGGCTCCGCGCCCGCTCAGGGGCCACCAGACACAATAAAGAAACCCCGGGCCCGAGCTCTTTGCAGATCCCGAGCCGCAGCGCAGTCTCCGCGGCGCACTCGGCGGCGGCTCCGCGGCGGCGCCGGCCGGAGCGCTGCGGGCGGAGCGGCCGGTCCGGCTCTCTCGCCGCCTAGCGGCGGGGCGCCCGGGGCTCGGCCCTGGGGTTCCGAGGTCTGGCTCCGCGCCCGCGTCCCGGATCCCGGATCCCGGATCCCGCGCTGGAGGCCTGGAGGCCGCCGGCCCCGGGGAAAGGACGAGCATCGGTCGCCGTGGCTTTGAGCTGGAGGTCCCGCCCGCCGGTGCGGGGCGCCGAGCTGGGAAGGGGCGCATTCGCCGCACGGTGAGAGCTGCGCGAGGGCAGGGAGGGCGCCGTGCGCGGGGACCTTCTTCCCCCGAGCAGCCGGGTGCACCGGGGACGGGGAGCGGGTGCTCCGGGGACGGGGAGGGGGGTGCACCGGGCTGGGGAGGGGGTGCATCCGCACGTGCCTGTCCGAACCCGTGAGGAGCGCAGGGCCTGCGCGCCGGGGAGCCTGCCCCGCGAGCTCTTGAACTCAGGCCCCGGGACAGGTCAAGTGCGTGCTGCTGACTCTCCGCGTTTCCTCTAGTCTCTCCCCCGCCAGTCTGACGGCTCTCCCGCCACTTTCCCTGTCGCCACCCCTCCCTGAAGGAGAGTAGCCCACAGCAGAGGCTTCGTTTCTGAATAATTTTTCGTTAAGGCTCTCTTGATCCAAAGCTCAGGACGTTATTCTCGGCTTCTTTTCCGCCTAAGATGTGACACCAGACAAGGAAGGGCAGTGCAGGCAGCCTTGAGCCTGAGCGCCAGAGCTGACGCTGTGAATGACAGACATGCTCGGGTCCTCCGTCTGACCCTGGGGGACGTTTCTGGGAATGAATTTAGAGACATTCGGGCAAACAAGAGCTCTGGTCCAACCCTCCTTCCCTCCTTTTGGGACAATTCAGGAGAGGACGACGAGATGCGAGGGCTCCTAAATCGTTAAGATTCTCTGGTGGGCTAGAGGAGACTTAAACAACTGGTTTTGTCTTTGAGAAGACTACCGGTATTATCCACCCCGAAGCCTAATTATTTAATGGCCGCCCTCTGGGGGCAGCCAGATACACGGAGCCTCGCATGTAAAAACAGGAGTGTCTGGAGTAAGCTATCCTCAGACGCCCATCCCCGCCAAAGATTGTCATTTAGTTTACTGAGTCCATTTAAAACCCAACTTTAGGAGTCTTGATACATATTCTTGCAATTAGTTGTATACACCGTCTAATCGTGAATAAATAATTTCCGCGAAGTTCCTGCATCACCAGCCTGATGATGAAGGAGAACAGACTTGGGGACTTTTCAACCTTCAATAAAAAGAGGAAGACTTTATGACTGGGGTGAAAAGGGGCTGGGGAGCTAAGCCAATGGGGCAGCAGGCCTTTACTATGTGCAAAAGCATTCAGACACATGGCGACCCTTTTGCAATAAAACTTTATTGATGATCGTTTGAAAGTTATGGCAACTCCAAGGTTATAAAACTTGTCATAAAATACCAAGCAGTCATTAGTTTACCTGACCTCATTTCAATATAAACTTCCACAAAACATTTTATTTTGTTCCTTCCTCTAAGTGGGGAAAAGAAGTTGAGGAGGTTAGACACAAGTGGTCCATTATTGAGGGCTCAAGATCTGCAATTTGACACTCTGACCTTCATCCCTGTAAATAAAGCGATGAAATTCACATTCTGTTCTTTTCTGGAAACATTCTTGTAGAAAAGATAATAATAATGCCCATGCTTTTGGTCCAACCGTCCATTTGTAGCACATACACACCCTGGGTTCAGATTTGGATAGAGACTTGTTCCTCTTTAGAAGGTCTTGGGAGCGACCTTTAACCATTGTTAAAGACTGTTTGCTCCCTGAGCTGTGCATAATAAGACTAAGAAGCAAACAGGCGAACTTCACTTGGCATGTAGCCTGAGGAGTGAATTGTTTAAAATATTCAATAGGTGTTTAGAGCTAGTGGGATGTCAGGTGAATAACCAGTTCCCTCCCCCTTGCAGTCTTTCCCTCTCCCTTCCTTTCAGTCCTGACTGAAACTGAAATCAGCACGTAGAATTGTAGGCAGGGAAGAACCCAAACTGATGTTCCAATAAACGTGCCAGGAGAGAACCAGCCCAAGCTCTATCAAAATCAATCATTGTTTTTGGAACAACTGTCTCAGTGGACTTAAACCATTGCTCACAGAAAGAGCCAGCCACGGAGCACTGACAATTTTGAGAAGCTTCTCATCTCCCCAGATTGCACTTTGGATTGACCGAAGCCCATATTCACCTAATGAGGTATCACTAAGGACACTCTACCTGATTTTAAGGCAAGGGGATTTGTGAGCAAAAGTACAGATGGCAAAGCTTGACCTTGTATAAGCTTCATGCTAATTTATCCTAAACATGTAAAGGTCCGGACATACTTTTCATTGCTTTGTTTAAAATATAAGCTTCAAGATAGATCCAGGCATATATGCATTTATGGTGGTGTAAGCATCTAATGTGAAGAATGCTAACTGCTTTATGACCTCACTGGAACTCATCTTAGTAATGTTATGCTTAGTTTCCTGGCGTGCTTTAAGATATTTTAGGGATTTCGTGGAATTTTAACTGGAAAAGAACATTTTAAAAATAAAAATCTTATACAAAACACTTGCATCTAGGGAGTGTATAGGTGTGTGTGTGTGTGTGTGTGTGTGTGTGTGTGTGTGTGTTTATGAGCAAGATAAATTAGGGTATCAGAGAAAGGAGGAGAGATGGAGCTAAGGGAAGGAAGTGTAGGATACAGTATTAATTAAAGGGCAACCTCTCCTGGTGTCCATAGTTTCCTCTAGTTAGTGGGTACAAGTTGCAAAAATTTTAGTTACCTTTTAATACTCCATGTCCATAGGCATAGTGATGTCATGCATCAAAAGAAAGATTCTGTATTTCTTCATTTCGCAACAATTTCCAGGAAGGATAGTGGGAAAAGCACTGTGGACTTACAAAGCATTCCATAATGTCATCAGTTTCAGAAGGTTAAGCAAGGGGTTTAAGTTCAGCTCTTTGGGTTTAGGATATTTCTGAAAATCTAACATAGTTGTAAGAGATAACTTATTCAGAGATAAATTGGAAAACTGTTCTTATAATTGAGTTCATTATGTTTATTTATTTATTATTTTTTGAGATACACATACATACATACATAAATGCACTGGCAATGTGTGTTGTAGCAATAACATCAGTACACTTAATTTACAATGTTTTTCATCCCTCTATTAATCCCATCATTCACTTTGCTTTTCCCAGATGCCCTAAGGAAGTGATATAAAGGAAAGTGTCTTGATTTTAGTTAGCAACAAAAATATTTCACTTTTCTCCCATCATCCCAGAAAAGGTCAATTGGACTCTGTACTGATGTTCACTACCTTCACATTCACATTTGGCTCTATGGGAGCATGTTTGCCAGGAAGACTTGATTACTAAAGAAGCATTTATTTGGATTCACCTTTCTGAGCTCTGCCTTACAATAATATTCTGGAAAAGGTATGGGAATCACCTAACTGGGTTTTTAAAATACTTTACATGTAAAAAAATATTGTAAAATGACATCACATCATACAATTACTTCTTTTTCTTTTAGTCTCCTCTATTTAGAGACACAGAGGTCATTAGAAAACATACCTAATACACTGTGTGCTCCTTCACATTTTCTCCACACCTGCTTCTCTGGGTGATCTGCTCAACTCTGTGATGAGAAGTATGTCTCCAGGAGTGGCTTACAATTACATTTGTTTGAAGTTTTTTTGGACAGCTGGCTGGTAGAATTGTGAAATCTCAAATTATGCCTTGAGTTCTGTACAGATGACATGTACAGACTGCATAGCTTTGCCAGCATCATTTTTATTGACACAAGACACTTCTCCTTATAAGGAAAAAATGCATCTTTCTTGTAGTACTCTCCAAGTGTATGTTACTCATTCCTTCTATATAACTCAATATATATTTTACCTCAAGGGCATACTTTCCCCCAATGAGACTAATTTGCTCTAATAGGGATAATAATGCTTCCACTGCCCTTAATACCTTTATCCCCCCCCCCAACCCTCATGTGACTTAGCAGTTTCATGATGAAACAGACAGATCCTGTGTATTTGTGGCCAGAACTTGTGGTTCACCTTACACATAACTCTATAAGGTTAACCCTCTAGTTTCTCTGTCTTTTTTCCATAGGGAGCCCTTGAGAAACAAAGTCTTAAGGTGATTTTATTTCACAGCTCCATTTTGGGCAAGTCTGATTCCAAAGGAAAACATATGCCCACTTTTTGTCTGCCCTTCCACTGAAAGGAGACAATCGGGAGGAGACTCTGGAGACCATTAATGTCTATGTAACCTGGCAATGTCTGAAAGTCTAAGTACAAAACTTAAATAGCACATCTTTCTGTTATATATTCTCCTCTTGGGGAAAAAAAATCTATGGAAGTATACACACATTTGGCTCTAAAATAAAAACTGAGGAAAATGCACCAACTCACTATTCGGGACACTTGGCATTTTATGTCAGAATTGAAGAAAGGTATGGAGCTGTTTTGTTTTTTTTTAATATATTTTATTGATTTTTGTACAGAGAGGAAGGGAGAGAGATAGAGAGCTAGAAACATCGATGAGAGAGAGAGTCATCGACCAGCTGCCTCTTGCACACCCCCTACTGGGGATATGCCCGCAACCAAGGTACATGCCCTTGACCAGAATCGAACCTGAGACCTTTCAGTCCCCAAGCCAACGCTCTATCCATTGAGCCAAACCGGTCTTGGCTGGAACTGGTTTTGAATGAGAAAACCCTCTGGATTTAGTGTCTGGATGATCTGGGAGGTATGTAAACATTTACATAATGCCTCTATCTTATTTTGAGTTGGCTTTTTGTTACCTACACGCTAACTTGCCATTTCTAAGCCCATTTAACAATACCTGCGGTGCAGTACTTTCACCTAGCCAGCGCCCGCTGCAATCCATTGGCATGAGACATTCAACTTGCAAATGGAAAATCTACCACAGCAGCACAGTGCCTGGTTGCCAGAATTGCCTTCCTGGGGAAGCTTGTAAATATACCAAGTATTATACAGCCTGGGCAGCAAGGGTGCTTTAACCCAACTAAAAAGAGTTTTAACTTTTCTGCCTTGCAAGGGTTAAAATATTTAGCTTAACCTGGCACTAAGGAAAGTTTTTTACATTAAGTAATGGGGTCATTATTTCTTCCCCCACTGAAAGGGGTGTCTCAGGAACAGAACCATGTGGCAAGGCAGAATGCAATCCCAGAGGGAATAGTATAGGAATCGCTTAGGCAATAAAAGCTGCTCTGGGAATTTGTGTTGTCAGCTCGCCAGAACATCAGATTCACACCTCTGGTCCTGCAGGAAGGTGCGAGGGGCTTTTAAAAGGTCCCCTGTGGTCATGACCTTGGCTTTCTGTCCTTCTAAGAAGTGGCTCTCGGGCCAGCCACTGTCTGGACTAGCATCTTGATCCAGCAGGAGACAGAAACAGCCTTGTTCTTCCAATCCTCTCTGCCCTGGGAATCTGCCAGGAATGGTAGCCACACTGGTATAGCCTCCGCACCATACATAGGAACTGGGCCCAGCGTTTCTTATGCTGATCTCTGGTTGTTGCAATCCTCTCTCCTCACTGCAGTCATTAAACCTAAAGGCTGGATAGAATTCAGCAGCAGAGCCAAAATTGTGATGCCTTAATATGTAAGAGCTGAAATAACTCAGAACTATTTGAATTGAGATAAAATGCAAAACAGATATTTTAAAACAAACAAACAAAACAACAACAAAACCCTTCTATAGCTTCCTATTTTTTTCCTCAAGAAGTTTCTTTTTTCTTTGTTTTTACTTTAGTCATCTTTACTAATTATAGTTATTTTTGTTTAAACAAGAACGAGTTTTATTAAGTACACTATCAAAATAGACCTATGTAATTAAGATAAGCACTTAAATATCTATGTACACATTTTAAAATGTGTGAATAGATTTTAGATGTGCAAATTCCTTTACAGTTTCAACAAACCTTAAACATTTTTTTCACATCTGTACAAAGGACATACAAGTACTGAACAAAACAATTAGTATTTACTTGGATTTTTCTGAAAAAGAATTTGAACCAATTTAAAATGTTTCATTTGAATGAAAAAAAGAAACTGAATCATATAAAGAAAGTAATTTTTCCCCTTCTCCATGGGCGGGGGTGGGGGGGTGGGGACGTGCTTGGAATTCAAAACGAATTATCGCTCTTGTCTCAGAAAAGAGACACTAATGTTTATTCCTCTTGTTAAGATGAATTAAATTCATTTTTTATTGGTGAGAGAGACAGAGAAAGATCAATTGCCTCCTCTAAGCACCCGCACCCGCACCTGCACCGCATCCATGAGGCTCAGACCTTGTGCAGATGCCCTGACTGGGAATGGAACCCACCACCGGAGGACGCTCAACCAACTGAGCCACACCGCCAGGGCTGTTTATTCCTCTTTTACACTCCTCTTCCTTAGCCACCATGTACCGTCTGAACATCACATTGGTGAGTCCCTCAGCAGCTTCCCCAGAACTGCCCCCCAGCTGTGTCCCAGACAGGGGGACAGGTGGTTCCACCGTTTCCACTCGCTCTGACACACCGCTCCTCTCAAATGCCACTGCCATTGCGGAGCAAGCGGGAGCCAGCTCTCTTGCAGGTCGCCTGCGGGCAGTTTTTAGACAGGACATTCGAGGCAGATGGGGGAGGTGGGCCTCCGGGGGCCATGGAGCAGAGAGGCCCACCTGAGCCTGTACAGTCCAGGGAGGACAGAGCCCAGAAGGGGAAGAAGACTTGCGGGGCCCTGCGCCCCAGCTGCGGGCTGCTGGACACAGACACTTGCCGCAAGAATACAGTCAGGCACTTCCTGGCCTGCGGAGCTCAGGGGACCCCCGTCAGGGCGAGGGTCGCCACACCCTGAGGTGGAGCGCGGACGAAATGATTCATTTCTCAGCTGTATCTAGGGAAGCGAAAAGAGCTGAGCCTTACTCGGAGACGCATCCCACTGCGAGGAGTGCGCCAGGAGGGAGTGTGACTAGCTACCACGTGTACTTCGGAGCCACTGGGCTTCCAGCGGGCTGGGTTCTAATTTTATTGTTCATCTGCGTCTCCTGGATGGTCCCCACTCCAGTGGTCTTAGAAAGAAGCACCCACAGGCACGCCCCAGAATGAACTCCCGGGAAAGAGACTGTGTCTGCCGCAGCGCAGTCAGGGAGCAAACCTCAGGGAGCCCAGCTCCAGCCCGGTCCTCCCAGGTCTGTCCCCGCCCGCTGTCATTCTGCCCAGGCTCTCCGAGGGGTACTCCCCGAGTCCCACAGTCGCTGTAGTCCGCACCTCCAACCTCAGGGTAGCCTGGGCCAGGGGGATGGTGCCCACAGAGGGGGTCTGAGCCGGGCTTCTCTCTCCCTCACCGCTCAGTCCCGGGCCACTCGGAGCCTCGCCCACGGGGAGCAGGGCAGGGGCGGCCCTCTGGGTGCTGCCTTAGGCAGGGTTGGAGTGGAGACCCCTGCGCAAGGGGGCTTCTCTTGGGGCTCCAGGGCGGAATGAGGGAAGTGGGGAGCGCAGACGCTCCGGGCACGGTGGGGCTCGCAGCCCATTTTCTTACCCCTGTGATCGCATTGAATCAGTGTCCCATGCGCTCTTATTCAATCGAAGTTTCCTATCTTCTGTGACAGGGGAAAGATAATGCCTCCTCGGTCAGACTACTGCAAGTGCTGGGCGCTGTGAGCTGAAGAAGGTGGGCCCATTACCCCCCCCCCCCCCTCTGGTTTCCAGCTTTCCCGCCTCAGAGCGCGGGCAGCCCGCTGCCCAGGGCCTCCGCCGCCTCTGGGGACAGGGAGCATCCCGCCTGGCACCCCGTGGGGAAGGGCTGGTGCTGGGTTTTGTGCCTTGGAGCACGGCAAAGGAAGGTACGTGAATGTGGAGAGTTGCGGGCGAACGAAGAATTGGAAGGGAGAGCTGAACATTTCAGGCCATCCAAGTCCTGTGGCTTTTCCAAGGCCTTTTCCCAACCCTGGCAAACGTTCCTCGGGGAGAGCGCGATCAGGCCTGACACCTGCAGGTGGCGCTCAGACTAGGGGACTCGGCCTGGAGCGAGGCGGCGAGGGACTGGAAAACCGCGGGAAAATGCCCGTGGCTCGAACACGGACTCTCTGCTCCCAGCTTCCGAAGGGAAAGAAAGCCAGGTGTGGCTGGAGTCTCCGCGCTAGCCCTCGGGGTCAGCGCGGGGCGGGCTGTTGGAGGAATCAGTATGGACAAGGCGGCAGGTTGGCACCCCGAGCCTGGAGAACGCCGCGCGGGGCAGCCCCTGCTGTGCCCACGGCCCAGGCGCGAGGACCGGCCGGGCGTCGCAGGGCCCGGGGATCCGTGGCCACCCCGCGCCACCCGCAATGCGAGGGGACCGCGAACCCCAACTCTCTGCATCCCTGAACACAGGAGGGATGCCGTGCTCAGCACCAAGACTCCAGCCCGCAGGCTCCTTCAGGTTCCTCGAAGCCTGCAGGCAACCCCAGCCTCGGAAGAAAGGGCAGGCAGGGGAGCCCGGGCCGCGGTGGGGGGCCCGAAGGGCTCGGCGTTGGTTTGAGAGCCAAAACCCAGGCTTAGCGGCGCGGCCTGGTTCGCCTTTATCTTTTCCAGAAGCCTTAGGCCAATGGGGTCTCCGGCGAGCAGTAGCCCCGCGGCTCTCGAAGGAGCCCCGCGGGCAGGATCTTAAAAACAAACCCGAAACCCCGCTTTTCCCACGCACAGCTACAACTCTCTGGAGCCGCCGCAGCTCGGGGCTCTAGTGACCGCAGACGGCGCCCTCCCGTGCTCCGGAGCGGGGAGCGGGGCGGTGGCCACCGCGGCGGCTTCGCCCTGGCGGGGTGAGGTCCCTCCTCCCTCTCGGGGAGGCTCAGCTCGGCCTCCCCGCCGGGATCCTCCAATTTCCTGAGCTGAGGTCCATCCCTGACCGCACCCGCGGCCCCGAAGCCACAGTTTTGCCCTTTTGCACGAAACTGTGTGCTCTGTCACTTGCGGACCTAATAAACAAATGGAACCGAATCACCCAGGGCCCCACGCAGTCCTTCTGAAAGCAATTCCGCTGTTGAAAACTGAAAAATGGGTGTAATTTGCGTTCGGAAAGTGATGCTAGGGTCACGGCAATTTCCCGGGGCCGTTATTTATTTTTACTCTAAAGTCTTTAGGGGAGAATTGCTTATATATATAGTTGGAAACCTTCCCCTGCGAGGACACCAGCCATCCCGCGCTCCTTCAGCGTGTGGGGGGAGGGGGTGAGGAGAACAATTACTGAGTGACGCTAATAGGGGGAAACCGAACAGAAATGTCGATTGTTTTCATTGTAACAGAAGGAGTGAGCAAACAGAAAAACCAACCCCGAGTGATCCGAAGCAGGCGGGCGGGGAATGAAAAGCGGCTGAAGCGGTGGCAGGCCCCTCCCCGCCCTCGGAGGGAGACAGCGGCGCGGAGAGCGCGCAGCCGGGCCTGCCCAGGGCCCGCAGCAGGGTCTCTGCGCTCTGCAAAGACTTGGGGGGCTGCCGCCTCCTGGGGAAAGGGTCTTTCATCCTGAGCATCGTAGGCTGGAAGGCGGAGAGGACCAGGGAGGTACCAGCGACTCTGGGAGAATTGTCCGGGCTCCTCTTGGGGGACCCCTGCGGCCTTTACTTGGGCTGGGTGTCCTGCCGCGTCTGCAACCCGGCGAAGCCCAGGGCCCTCAGGTCAGTGTGCCGCTACCCCTCCCTCTCCTGTCTACCCCCTCCCCCCTTCCCCGCTCCCCCTTTCCCCCGTCCCCCCGCCTCTGGCCTAGCTGGGCTGAGGGCCCCAGAGGGCTGTCTCTCCCTCACCCTTGGCCCTTCCCTCCAGCTGCTGCCCGGCCCCGGCCCCGGCCCCTGCTCATGATTCCAAGTGCAGATCCGCTCGCCAGGCTTCAGCTCAGGATGGACCCTCGTCCGCCTTGGGGATCGGGTGCGCTGCCCGCTGCCCCTTGCGGTCTCAGTAGCTAGAAGGTCAAAGCAAGATGGGAAGATGGGGGAGGAGCAGCCGCTGACCCTGCGAGGAGGCCCAGACCTAGCAGTAGGCGGATTGGGATGGAAACCCACCGCCCGGGGAATTGGCAACACAGTTTGAAGAAATCGTCTCTCTCTCTCTCTCTCTCCCTCTCCCTCTATCTCTCTCTCTCTCTCTCTCTATCTCTCTCTCTCTCTCTCCCTCTCTCTCTCTCTCTCTCTCTCTCTCTCTCTCTCTCTCTCTCTCTCTCTCTTCTCTCTCTTCTCTCTCTCCTCTCTCTCTCTCTCTCTCTGCCGCGCACAATCCTTGACCTACCCTAGAAGACGCTCTCCCTTGGGGGAACCGGATGCCTCCACCGCTAGACAGCCAAAAACACTGCTTTTCCCTGTGCTTCCCAAACCCATCCGGGAGCTCAGATTCTGGCTGCTCCAATCCCTGCAACTCCCATCGCCCGGGCCTCACCCCGGTCTGGTTTGTTCCTGGCAGGGGGGCAGTGGGAGGAATCTGTTCCTCCACATTCTTCTCTGCCAGCTCTGCTCTTCCAGAGTGCCCTGGGAACAGCAGGACCCCGCTCGGGCGCAAACACACGCCCACTCCTCCCTCCCAGGCCTCGCTGACTCGCAGACCCGGGATGCAGGCGCCCTCAGAGCAGCCCCGGGCGTCCGTCCCGCAAAGCAGCCGGGGGCGTCTGTCACTCAGGATCGGAGAGCTGCAGGGCTCCGGGGCCGCTGCTCAGCCTCTAGCGCCCGGGTCTGACCTCGGAAGGATCTAGATTCCAATTGGTTTCCGCATCTTCCCTCAGACACCTTTAGGCCTGAAGGTGGTGGAGGAGGAGGGGGAGGGAGGAGGGGAGCGCAGCAGGTAAAGGCCAGAGGCACTGGACAGCTGGCAGATTAGTGAAGACTTTGCAGCGTCTGGCCTGGTGCGCAGGGACAGGGTAAAAAAGGCACACTGCAGGCTAAAGTTCTCCCAGCTGGTGCCCAGGCCAGAGTGCTGGAGTCCTGGGCCCTGGCTCCCCGAGGGCCGGTGTACAGCTGTGTCCGGTCTGCGCTGAGCGCACAGGTTCTCTCCACCCCCTGTAGCCCCTGCTTCGCACCCTCCCGCCGGGCCAGTTTCCAGTCTCCCACTAAGTAAATATTTACCCAGAGAGTGGGTCTCCCCTGGAGGAGGCCTGACAGCGCCCTGGAAAGGACTTTTGGCTCCTCCTCAGCCAGTGCCAGCTGCAGGCCCTACTGGTTGTGTTTTGGTTTTGGTCTTAAATTTCTTTTCGTCGAAATTCTTCCGATCTCCGTGTGATCTCCCGGTTCCACTTCCGATCTCCGTGTGATCTCCCGGTTCCAGAGCGGGCAGTAAAGAGGGGGCACCGAGCCCAGCTGACCTCGCTCTTTTCCGCACCCCGACATCCCACGGAGGAGGCTTATTATCCCTCAGTCTCTGCCTCCCTCTCTGCCTCCACCTTCTCTCCCTTCCTCTCTGCCAGGTCACTGTCTGTCCGTGGGGTGGCCAGTTCCCTGGCTCAGCGTGCGTCCCGGGAGAGGTCAGCGTCCGCCTCTTATCTGGGATCCCCTGAGGCTTTAGCTTCTCTTGTCCCGGGAGCTCCAGCCTCGGCTGGGATACTTAGTATCACCAAACACCAAAGCTTCTAGTGCTGCTCCAGGGAATGGGCAGGGTGGAGAGCACTACGTAACCTCACTATCCCCCACCCACTCCAGGCCTAATGAGGTCCTGCCGGGCTGGGGGCCCCCACAGAGGGGGAGAGGGTCCACCGCAGCTCAGACTGCCGCGCGCAGCGGACACCAAGTCCAGCAGGTGGAACTGGAGAGAGAGCGGGATCTGCTCAAGCTCAGGAGATGAGGCGGATGGAGGCCATGAGGGAATGCGAGGGGGTTGTGTCAGGCCCACCTAGCAGGAACCCTCACAAGAGGAGTCTGGGGCTCATTCTGGGCTGGTCCTGTGCATCCCCTAAAGCCCTCGCAGAGCTCACAGATCCACAGCAGGGCACTGTGTCTTGCCGCTCCCAGGCGGAACTTTAACAGACACTGCAGCTCCGCGGAGTCAGAGGGACAGTCTCTGGGCTCAGAGAGCGCTTGAGTCCCCCACAGCAGGTGGCTGTGCTTGGGGGAGGAGAGAGTATGGAGGAGAATGAGGGGTCAAGACGCCCAGCATGTTTATTCTTCCAAAGAAGCCTAAGGTGAACTGTAAGCGCTCCTGAGATGTCGCAGTGTTAACTGATCTGCACACCAGCCCCAAGAAGCAGCGCTGGTGCTAACTGCTTGGATTCCCGAAGGACCTCCTGGTTGTAAAGCGCTTGTCGGTGCCACACAACATGTTCTAGGGCTCAGACCCAGTGAGAAGGCCCTAGCTGTGGGACTTTTCCGCAAGACCCCGACTATAAAGAATTAACTATGTTTGCAGTCATCTTTCCTTTATCATTCGAATTTGTCATACCTGTAAATTTGGACTTGGAGCGCGCGCACCATAGGAGAGAAAGGATCTGGAGATTACGCTTGTATTTAAAAAGCACAACTGATCATTAGTTTTGTCACTCACTGCCCCGGGGTCTGGGTCCAGCCAGCTTCCCTATGTGTGCAGACCAGAGTCACACACAGGCCTGGGGACTGTGGGAGGATCAGCCCGAATCCTGTGTGCCCCCAAGGAGCATCACCACAGTCAGGTAGCAAGCAGTGTGTGCAACACAGGCCCAAAGCAGCACAGCTCCCAACGCCACGCAACGTGGTACCCACATTGTTTTAAAATTCTGTTTAGCATTCTCCAAAACCCACACTCAAAATGTGAATAATTTAGGCCACCAAAAAGAGCACTTTGCACTTTAGATGAGATTTAGGGTGAACGAACGTGGAAACTCAAGAGATAAGCTGAAGGAACTTCAAGGCCTTTGGTGGCTAAACCGATGCGCGCGCCACACACACACACACACACACACACACACACACACACACCTGCAGGCCGGGTATTCATTTTGGGACCAAGTCTCTTCCATGGTTAAACAAAACTCCTTTGCAGTGATTTACTAGCAGGGGGAAACCGGCAAATGTTAGGTCTGAGCACCTGCCGACCAGCACCTAGGCTGAGCACAGTGGTGCTCTGGCCTCCCCTGAGGGTGCCCCCCGCCAGGTAACCCGTGGGGGGGGGAGGGGCTTTAGGCGCCGGCGGTTGAGGTCTCTGCACCCCGCATGGCCCCGCCTGGAGCCTGCGTGGCTGACATCTGGCCCCGCGCTCCCACATGAGCCTTCCTGCAGAGACTGCTGCGCGGAGCTGGTGTAGGGGGGCGGAGGAGGGGTCTGCACCTGGAGGGAAGTGTGGCCCCCACCTCTGTCACGGCCTCCCCTCAACCTCCTGGTCTCTACCATGAGCTTATCTTCCCATTCCCGCTCTTTCGCCACCTGAGGTGGATTGAGGTGGTGTCCACTGGTACCAATTCTAAGACGTTTGTCCCCTAAAGAAGTCTCCTTAGCTCCTTCCCTCTTTGAGTCCCTCCTATGGGGACCAAACGCTTTAATTTGCGTGTTCAGCATTTTCATCAGCATAATTTTGCTGTCTATTTGCGCTGCTCCTCGGAAGGTGTCAAACACCAAATTTCATTGTATTTAGTCACCAGGTGCCCAGCCGGCTCGGGGAGACGGCGGAAGAACTTTCCGGACGGCGCCGTCGCTCACCGCCCCGCACCAATCACCGCGCGGCTCGCCCTCGGGCCCGCCTCCCCGGGGGGCGTGTCCGGGGTGAGTGATAGACGGAGCCGCCCGGCCGGCTCAGCCCAGCCCACGCTGCTGCTTAGATTGAAATGCAGAACTCAAGCCTCTTTCAGCGGGGCGCAGACTTCCTTTTACTCCTTCCTTTTGCACTCTCGCCGCCTCCTCCCGGAGAGAAGCGGAGGCACCCTCGGCCCGGGGTGGCGACGGGCTGGGACGCTGAGGCCGGGCGCAAAGTGTCTCCCTGGAAGCTCGGAGCTGGGGCCCGGCGGGTGTGCTGCTCGGAGCAATGGGTGAGTGGCTGCGGGGGCCGCTGTCAGAGTCGGGGAGGGAGGGAGGGAGCAGGAGAGAGAGAGAAAGAGAGAGAGAGGGAGAGAGCGCGCGAGGGCGCGCACCCCTGAGCGTTCACACTTTCCGTATTGACTTTGCTCGTTTTCCTACAACTTGTAGGAACACGTAAGGGTCAGAGGCGCACAGCAGTTCAGTCTAAACGCTGGCTACCGGGCTGCTGGTGATGCTGGTTTCTGATTTAAGGGAAGGGAGCGGTGGCAAGCCCCGCAGCCCCAGTGGCAGACCAAGTTTTGTTTCACATGCATGCGCCCGCACAAACAAACAGAAAAGAGAGAGAGAGAAAAAAAAAAACCTGCCGTTTTCCCCAAGACCTTGTCTAATTAATTGCGCAAGTCCCCAAGGAGGGGCGCTGGGGGGTCAAGGGGAGCGGCCCAAACCGAGTAGCCGAGAAGGAGCGGGTTGCAGGCGTCAAGATCGATGTCCTCACCCGCTTCGGAGACTTGGGAACGCTCGAAGCGGCCCTGCGTTTCACCCCTTTTATCTGTTCCTAGCGGCTGCGAGCACCGCCGGGGTGAGAGAGGGGGTCTGACTTGGCCGCGGCAGTTTGGCTGAGGCCGGTCAGCAAAGCCCGGGGGACCGTGGGGTCTGAGGAAAGCCCGGGGCCCCCGGGCTGTGGCACCCGCCCTGCCCCGGGGCGCGCGGAGGCCGGGCGGCCGGCGGCCGTTCCCAACGGCGGGTGCGCGTCCCCGTGTGCCCTGTGTTTGCTCTGCAGAGCCGGCCTTCGGGGAGGTGAACCAGCTGGGAGGAGTGTTCGTGAACGGGAGGCCGCTGCCCAACGCCATCCGGCTCCGCATCGTGGAACTGGCCCAACTGGGCATCCGACCGTGTGACATCAGCCGCCAGCTCCGGGTCTCGCACGGCTGCGTCAGCAAGATCCTGGCGCGCTACAACGAGACGGGCTCGATCCTGCCGGGGGCCATCGGGGGCAGCAAGCCCCGGGTCACCACCCCGACCGTGGTGAAGCACATCCGGACCTACAAGCAGAGGGACCCCGGCATCTTCGCCTGGGAGATCCGGGACCGCCTGCTGGCCGACGGCGTGTGCGACAAGTACAACGTGCCCTCGGTGAGCTCCATCAGCCGCATCCTGCGCAACAAGATCGGCAACCTGGCCCAGCAGGGCCACTACGACTCGTATAAGCAGCACCAGCCCGCCCCGCAGCCGGCGCTGCCCTACAACCACATCTACTCCTACCCCAGCCCCATCACCGCGGCCGCCGCGAAGGTGCCCACGCCGCCCGGGGTGCCCGCCCTCCCCGGCTCGGTGGCCATGCCGCGCACCTGGCCCTCCTCGCACTCCGTTACCGACATCCTGGGGATCCGCTCCATCACCGACCCAGGTAAGGCTCCGGGGCCGCCGTGCAGACTCTCCCTCCGCACCCTCAACGAGTCTCCGCGTTCGCGGCTCCCGCACGGGTCTATCCCACCACCTGGGGCTTTTTCCTTTGGAAACGCAAGGAGTCCTCCCAGGGGGGTGTCCTGATCTCATTAAGCTGAAATTCATGCCTTTGGTTTCCTTACCACACACAGTCTCCTGTCTCATCTCAAACTACCAGACCCATACATCCCCCCCACCCCCCAGCCCCGACACATGGTTCGCATTTGCCACCCTCCCCCGCCCCTCGCGCCGCCGCCGCCGCGGCAGCCTCAGCCCCGCGCTCTCCGGGAAGGCGGCCGGGCCGGGCCGGACTTGGGGCGCAGCCCGGGAGACCCGAGCTGGCGGAGGGCTGCAGGCTGCACACTCGGCCGAGGACAGCCTGTTTGGGGATCAGATGCGGCCTCGAGGAGTCGGGCACCCTGTGGAAATTGCAGTATTCTTCTTGAGGATTCTAGCAATCAGGCCAAATTTGCTCAGGCAGGAAGTTCAAATGTCACCTAATTGGTTTCATTCTTATGCTTCACTTCTTTTCCCTCGGAAACGGAGGTCCCGAAGTTACTACTAGTAACTTGCATGTTAGTGCATTGCTCATCCTGGGACTGTGTTTTCTCTTCTCTTTTTCTTTCTTTCTTTCTTTCTTTCTTTCTTTCTTTCTTTCTTTCTTTCTTTCTTTCTTTCTTTCTTTCTTTCTTTCTTTCTTTTCTTTCTTTCTTTCTTTCTCCCTCTCTCTCTCTTAACAGATATATATGATCTTAGGAAGTGGCACCAACCAAGGCTGTAATGGAGACAAAATGCATGGCAATTCCCTGCTGTCCTCTCCCGTTTTCCTCGCGCCTGCCGCTTCCTTGTAGGGTTCCTCTGTCCCCAGGAATGAGAGTGGACGTCTGGTCCTTGCACGTTTTCAACAGTGCCACCCCACTGCTCCTTTCCTTTCTAACCCTTGACCTTGCGGTGCCCTCAGTGTCTTTCCTGCTTGGTCAGAACGATTTCCACAGCCCTCCCGCTCCCTCTGGCCTCCTCAAGAGCTCCAAGTTTGTTTTCCTTTAAGGCACTGTTAAAACAAAGCAAAACAAACAAACAAACAAACAAAAAACCAGCATAAGTTTTTTTTTTTCTAGGTGTGGAGAAAAGGAAGTCAAAACGCCCTAGATGCAGAATTAAATATTGCAGAGATAAAGAGCCTACCTCCTTAATTTCCCAGCCAAAAGTTTAAGATGTGCAGAAGAAAAATTAAATAGGAGGGGGGTCGTTTCTTTAATTATTTCCCGCCTTTCTTGGTTACCACCACATTGGCACAATTATCTTTTAAGTAATTAAAGCCGAGCCCCAATTTCTCATCTTCTTGTTCTCTGTGCATTTATGAGATCCTTCTAGGCGTTCTGTTTTGTCTTATTCGGAGCTGGTTGGGGCTTTAGTCGGAGAGAGTTTGCCCTTGATTTATAGGATAAACTGACCTCGCTGACATTTAAAGGAAGCCCCTGTGCATGGGAAAGTGTGAGATCAGCAGAAATGGGGCTCGCAGGGGATCTCAGTTTCTTAAGGTAACTCCAGGCTTGTGCCTACCAGTTGCCTTTTGTCTGGGAAGGCAGAGAGTGACGGCCGTTCTGGGCCAAAACACAGTGGTCCTGGTGCAAAGTAGAACACAATGTAATTCTTTGGAGAGGGGGAAGAACAGTGACAGAAGACTGACAGAGTTGAAAGCAAACTTTTTTTCCCCTAGGGATCCTACAGTCAGATCAAATGTCAGTTGTAAATGTATTTGGGTGGTTGTGACCAGTAACTCTTCATTCTAGATGTTGTTGATTCTGGATGCCAGCTTTATATATTTTGTAGAAATGGCCACTTATATAAATAATCTTTATATATTCACAGACTTGCCAGAAAACAATTCTGGCAAGTCTGAAAATATAAAGATTATTTCCATAAGTGGCCATTTCTACAAAATGATCACTGCTTCCAGGCGCTGGGTCAGATAGATGGGATTGAAATGAAGTTGCGCTGGCTCTGTCAGGCTTGGGTCCTCCACCCATAGGTCCCAAAGACGAGGGCATGCTGCTCCTAGTTTTCTAACATCTCCGCCTTAACATCAGACTTGGTCACTTCAAGACGCCAGTGATTCCATATGCACAGCCCCTCAGTAGAGTGGTCTCCTGAGTTTACACCATGTGATTTTCTTTGCATCTCAATTAAGAACACAAAGGATACAGCAAACAAACAAACATCTAAGTTAACTGATGATTTTACTCCTTTTTTTTTTTAAAGAAAACACTTAGTTCTACTTTCGTTTTCTTTTAAAAAATATATTTTATTGCTTTTTTTACAGAGAGAAAGAGAGAGGGATAGAGAGTTGGAAACATCAATGAGAGAGAATCATCCATCAGCTGCCTCCTGCACAACCCCCACTGGGGATGTGCCCGCAACCAAGGTACATGCCCTTGACCGGAATCAAACCCGGGACTAGACTGACGCTCTATCCACTGAGCCAAACCGGTTTTGGCTACTTTCATTTTCTTAACCTTTTATATCATTAAAAAAACACACAAAATAACCCTTTCTACATAACTTATCACTGACACCTGTGGCATTTAGAGTGGCAATTACAGTATTTATTTTTGAGTCATATGCCCCCATCACACACTTAATGTATAGAGATGGGGGAGTCAAGGCTGCTCACAGCAGGGCAAAAACCTGTGCACACATATTTTGCATATGGACTGCAGGCAGCGTTTTGTCCTGTTTGCAAAGAACCGTGCAGGTCTTTTGTTCCTTCTATTGACCTAATGACTGGGTCCCACCGCAGGGGCCCCTGACCTGGATGCCTGCGCACCGGCACGGGTAGGCCCGCGCTCCTCTGCGCTTTTCTGTCCCCTGTCCTCGCGTTTTGCTCAGTCCAGGCGGGGTTAGGGTGGGGGAGAGGGTTCCTCCAGCTTCGCTGGTTCTTTCTCCGATTTGGGGAAACCTTGGTCCAGCTCTCAGGCTCCTTCCACTGGCTTCTCTGCAAGAGCCAGGAGGAAATCAAAGGCCCTTTGCAAAGAAAGAAACCTTCCCGCTGGCAAGGGTGAGGCAGAGGCTGGTCACAGGCGGTGAACTTCGGTGAACTTCGAGGGCCGGGGCCTGGGGGTGGGCCCGGGGCTGCGTCTGGGGGCGTTGGGGGATCGGCTCGGTCGGGGGCCCAGCCTGACGCCCCTCTTCTCCCCAGGAGTGAGCGACAGCTCCCCGTACCACAGCCCCAAGGTGGAGGAGTGGAGCAGCCTGGGCCGCAGCAGCTTCCCCGCCGCCGCCCCGCACGCGGTCAACGGGCTGGAGAAGGGCGCCCTGGAGCAGGACGCCAAGTACGGCCAGGTGAGGCGGCGGGGCGGGCGCCGGGGGCCGGGCTGCGGGGCGAGCGGGAGCCGGTCCCGGGGCCGCTGGGCAGGAAGGAGGCCCGGCCTTCGAGGGCGCAGTTCGGGCTTGACCCCGCCGGGCCTCCCGGGACCTGGAAGCGCCCAGGGCTGTGGGCGCTCCCAGGGCCGGCGAGCAGGAGGCTGAGGGAAGTGGGGGCGCCCGCGGGGCCTCCCGCTCCCACTCCCGCTCCCCGGGGACACGCGGCCTGTGGGAGCGAGAAGAGGGCGACCTGATGAACGTAATCAGGTGGCCATCCCCCCGTTCAAAGGCACGTCGGGGTCTCCCAAGGGAGCTTAGTGAGAAAACCTCAAATTATCCGGACTGGCTGTGGACCATTTAATTTTTCCCTCTCTGTCCCTCCCCCGACCCTGCTAAAGGAAAATTAAGCCACCGTGTTTCTTCTTTCCTTCCTTCCTTCCTTTCTCTTTCTTTTTCCGAGAAAGACGAAGCAACCACAATAATAAAAGCCGAAGAGTTTTGAGTCTAAAGTTATCACCAGGCTATTGATAGAATCAGGAGTGCAAAGCCAAAGCTCTCAAAAACAAACAAACAAACAAACAAACAAGCAAACAAACAAGGTTTTGTGAGTCGATGAGCAGAGCTGGGCAGGTCTGAACATTTCTTAATATCAAACTCCAGGCCCAAAGCCTCCTACTGAGCTTTCATTCCATTATTTTGAAGTCATAAAACTTGCAATGTTTTCTTGTATGTAAAAACCAGCTTTCTAGGGAAACTGGAACTTACTACTTTATTCACTTGGGGGGGGGGGGAAATTCCTAGTTGTTATTTTTTTCTAACAAACCCATTTCCACTTCCTCATTCCTCCCCTATTTTGTTAAAAAAAAAAGAGTCAGACACATATTAATAGTTGTCCCATGACATACACCAGAGAAAATACAGCAAAGAGAGTCTCTTTCCTGAATCTATTCCTACTATGACACTGTCAGTGAGAAATTACAAGAAAGTTTGTCATTTTCTTGTACTAAAGGGCCCTTAATTTGTAAAGAAGAGGCAATATGTGCAATGGGGAGGAACTCCGATCTTCTAGTTCCATCACCCACTTAAGTGAGTTATTTAAACATTTAGAGCCTTAATTTCTTCATCTGTAAAATGGGGAAATAATAGTTCCAACCTCAAGAGATGTGCAAAGATTCAGTGGGATAATGCAAACACGTGGCACATAGAAAGCATTCATTAAATATTACCTGTGGTTGTAAGCGGTGGCTAGAGATTAACCTTTAAAAACAAGCAATTTTCAGATCCAGAATATACTTTGTTCAGAGACCTCACAGTCAAAAAGTGTCAAGGTATTTTGTTATGAACAATAGGGGAGCACAAAAAGCAGCTAGCACAGTAGGAAGCATTTAACAGGTGCTCAGTGATTTTTATTAGGTCATCATTTCTTAGAATAACATCATGAAGAATAGAGTTAAAAATAATTCCCACACCTATTTGATGAACCAAGATATATATATATATATATCTTTGCCATAATCCAAAAACTTTTATGACTATTTTTACTTTTTTGAATTATAGATCTAGCATTTAAACTTATTTAGAAATGCTCATCTATACAGACACTTCAAAACTAAACTTACCTATTTAAAATGAAAATAGAACACTGTTTTGAATGATCTACTCTGTATATTCTGATCGTTGAAAATCCATTACATTTAAGTCACTGAATATTAAATCACTAAATTATCAGATTTATAAAAACAAGTAGTTTAAAGAAGCAAGTGGTCAGAAGTATTGTTCTAAATACTTAAGAGAACAAGTTAATTTTTTCCCAGGAGAAAGCCATATTTATTATATCAAATTTACATTTGGAAAGTTCTTAATTGCAATATGCTAATCTTCTGCATTGCCATACAGTAAGATAATTCAAATGATGTAAAATTTCAAAACTTGAAAAGTTTCTAGAGACAATTAAACCAGCCATTACTCTATTACAATTACCAAAATAGTGCTTAATGCTGCAGGTGTACTAAGTAGACACAAATTTAGGCTGTCATTTTGTGAGCAATTTTGGAATTTATTTTTTATTTGAAAAATAAAACAATTTAAAGCAAAAGTTAAATGCACACCTAGCTACAATTAAGTAATTCACTGGAATTAAAATATCCTCAATACAGGCATAACCAGCATTTTTGGGATTTAGATACTCATTTCCTTGAGGGTAAAATTATACATTTATATTTGCTCTTAAACATACAAAGGTAAGGGATGTTATATATATATACACATACATATACAGATTATATATATACAGACTATATATATATATGTATATATATATGTATATGTATCTTTGTATTTGAACAAAATTTGAAAGTCTTTGATAAAAACATATTCTCAAAATTTTACAATAACACTTTCAGGGCATTTGCAGTTTTTATTAAATTGTACAATATTATTTGATTCCAGTTTTATTTTAGTATATAAAGGAGAGAATTGAGAATTCAGAATTATAGGATTTAGACCATAATCTATTCCCAGAAGACACCTGTGAAATTACCCCAAAGGCTGAATTGACAACTGAATGTAGGTAGAATTGATTACTGTAATCTAGTTTCCATTTTAATTTTAAATGCAAAGATGCCTGATTGCTAGTAATTAGAATCTTGTACACATTGGTACACTCATCTATCTTTTGTTTTTAAAACATTAGTTTAGAATATTAAAATTTGTCTGATACATTAATATTATACTGTAAATGATAATTTATAGTGCCATTGATAAATCCTTATTTCCTACCACCAAGGACATGAGAAAAATAATATTTATCAATTTTGTCTTTTTTTAACCCACATTATATATTGGGCTAGAATTCTTTAGTCTCATCTGATTCTGAATGGCAATGTTCTCTGGTTCTTAATGGCTGGCTCTTTTTTGTTGAAATCATAAAACCTGTATTGAATGCAATTGAATGGCAAAAGAAATATAAATAGAGAATAATGGATTAGACTATAACTATCCTTTTACCAGGGACTTAGTGAATCGACATCTCATTTTATTTAAACAGTTTATAAATAGTTGTATAGCTTTTGAAAAATGCTCTACAGTTGGGCAAACTTTCTCAGAAAAAAATTGCAGATATGGTACTTTAAAGTATCTGAGTGGTAGATTTATAAGTTTTGAGTATTTTCATTTTTGGGTACTATATATTTAACTCAGATAGCAAGTTTAATAAAATATTAGCTACAAATAGAGATGTCAGAAATGAAAAAAAGGTCTATAAATACTTGAAATTAAGAAAAAGTTTAGAGGTATGAAAATAGTTGAATTTGGAGGCATAAATTAATCTGAACATCTTATGAAGCATTAATTTACACATTGAATTTGAAATAAAATTGAATACAACTTTCTAGTGCATTATTTTGAAAACAGGCAGTCCTTGCAGACATATTGTTCCTGTAGACATACTATTTTTATGAAAATAAAAGTTATTTTGCACTGGATTTGTCGTAATTTCAAATAAATTTAATTTTGTGTAAAAAATTTATCATTTTGTAGAAAGGCAAATGCTAATAGTCTTTGAAATTCATAATGTTATCTATTATAAAACATTCTTTGACCCAGTTAGCTTTTAACTATTAGTTTTAAAACAAAATTAATTATTATGTGTCAGTTAAATGTGTTATATAAAATACAAAAGAGCTGACTACACTTTTTAAAGGATACATCAATTTTAATAACATTTGGAAACATAACATTTAGAAAAAAAACTTAAATGATCAGTTTTCCATACCTAGAAACTTGTAGATCAGCTTAGGGATAACTAAGCATAAATAAAATCCTTTGGGTGAAAGTTGAAACAGTATTTACAACTGTCATTTGATTTTATCAGGTTTGTTTTGCTAAGTTATTGTATATTGAACTAGGAAGTTTATAATGACTGTCAGAAAAATGATTTCACTGAAAAAGAAAAGATTGTTTATGTTCAGATCTGAACCATTTTCTTGCTTATGATATATACTGAGGTTGAAATTCTAAGTGAAGCACATCTCTATTTGTGGCTAAATCTATTTCATTATAAAACCAAGGTAATCTCATTTTATCATAAGGGGAGGACTAGGTAGAACTGATGAGTGAGTAAAAGATCGTCCACAGAGGATTTGGAACTGCTATTTGTATTTTCTTCAAAAGAGAAAAGGTCGAATAGGCAATTTCCAGAATTTGAAGAATAATCTATAACCTGTAGTTGCCAAGCAGTTGTCACACCGGTTTTTATTTTCCGTGGCCATTAGTGTTTGAATACTAATGCATTTCCATTTTCTCGGGGGTGGTGATAAATGGAATGCCCATCAACCAAATAATGAAATGGGTAGGTTAGAACTTTTATTTACTTTTTTCAACAGCTTTATTCATTTTGCTTACTTAAAGTATAATACTTGTTCTGTGATAAAGGGTGCCTACATTTTTTTAAAAGCAAGAATATGACAGGTTTTGCTTTCAAAGGTTGCACTAACTTAAATATACAAATGATTATGAAACACCTATAATGTGTCCTGTTTTGCGGGAATATAAGATGATTAAGGCCCTGTCCTCACACTGTTCATATTCTAGCTCTTTGCCAATACAATTTATCAACATATTCACTTAAAAATTATATTATTAAGAATTGGAAAATCTATATTTCTAATATTTTAGAACCAGTGAAACGAACATGTACTTTTCATTCATTCTTGTAATAACTTTAACCAAACTACATTGCCTTTTATGTAGTTTTTTCTAGGTAATTTTCGTTAATGTTGGTGAGATAAAATCTGCCTTTTTCTAAAAATATTCAATAAAACAAGTGACTTGCTTTTTTCAGTCTATTCAATTTGATTTGTATTAGGAAATCTCATTCTCAAAATTAAATTTAACAGTTTGCTTCAGGGAGGACCCTGGTACAGTTCTTTGGAGGAAAGGATTATCTCATTGCTTTCAAGGAAGATGTGCATTAAAAAAAGGGGTTGATGGATTGAGGTTTTATTTATGAAATCTTTAGGTAAAGTCATTTTCAAAAATGAGATTTCCATTACATACCCAATGCTGGGGTTTTATTTGGAAAATTTGTTTACTCTTCCCTGGGGATTCCATATGTTGGTTGATTTATAAATCATATTTACAATCCAATTAAATAGAGTAATTTAGCATGTTTGCTCCCACTATATTTATGGCGTACGTTTGGTAGTCTCTACTCAGCCTAACTAGCTTTTCAGATTAATTACATGTTCTTCACTGAAAACATTAAGCAGATTTGGGGTGTTTAAGAAGTATACTCTTTCACTGGGAAGAACAAACAAGCATCAGTGCTACCTGCAGTTGTTTTCCTTTGTGGTGGAGAATTTTACTCTTTCAGTGATTGCTTCATAAATAACAATTACTTTACCCAGTAGAGATTTATATATTTTACTAATGTCATGTTTCAAAATCAATAGTGAGAAAATTGATGTATTTAATGAGTCACTAGTATGAATGGTGAAGGTGGCAGTTACATTTTAAAGCATGTTTATTCTCTCATCTTGCTTATGCCATTTCCCCCCTACATTTCTAAATCTGGACTTCAAAAGTAAAAAGAAAAATTAAGACAAAACTTTTCACTCCAAATCTAGGCTGTAAGTTAACCTGAGGGAAAGTCCAGAGCTATTTTTACACTGTTTAAATTTGAAGAAAAAAAAAAAATCAAACATTTTAGCCTCTTTTTGCCTTTTTGTGGATGTCAGACCTCTCCCAGCTTTCCTTCTCTTCTGCAGTACAGAGGAGACTAAAATGACTCTAACTGTATTGCATATTTTAGAGAACTTTGAAATGTTTGTACTAATAGGAATAATAGCATAAAAGCAGGTTTGGTGCTTGACAAAGAAATGTAGTCATAGAATAAGTAAGGTGCCTGAAGTAACACGGGCCTACATCCAATGTTCTGCCACCCCCTAATTCCCAGGAACTCTAAAGCGAGGCTGTATTCCAGGTGGTTTCTCAGGGGGAGCAGTCCTGGGCAAAAAAGAAGTGGGTGCATGTAAGGATATTGCAGACATTGCAACAGAACATTGGAGGAGCCCCTAATCAAGGTGGTGTAAGGGGAGGAAAGGGAAGATGACAAAGCAAGAATTTCAGAGAGAACTGTCATTTTAAATCTTAGAAAAATGCAAAGATCAAAAGAATGGGAAAAAAATAGTTCTGTTGACAAAGAAAACTCACCAACAGGTTTTTTTCTACTAATCACAGAGTGTTGTTTCTGTCATGTATAATATTAGTAGTCTAATCTTATGTATTTGTAAAATGTTGAGCAAAGATTTTTTATATTTTAAAAGTAATTTGAACCTCAACATTTTAACCTTCATATTCTTATTTTATGATTCTTGGTGCATCAATAATACTATATATTAATTAATTCTACAATAGGATGGAAGAGCCAAACGCAGATGCAAACATCTTTCTGTAACTGACCTGGAGTGATCCCCTTCCAAACTAATTTTTCATAGGTTATTAGGGAAATCCTAAATAAACATGGTTAGAACTATAATCTTGATGCAATGCTAGATTTCTCCTGCAATTTGATAGCTTACTCTATTCATGCTCATCTGCCGAGAGCCTCACAGTGCCTCCTGTGAGCCAGTTTCTAAGGAGCTATTCTCAGAAAGAAACATGGTTTTTAGGAGTTAAGAAACAGAATGAGGATCCAGCAAATGAGAATCTAGAATAAGAAAGAATATTTTGCCAGATGTTATCTCAAAATATGCCTTAATTTGAGATGGAATTATGTCTCTGTCTTTTAATTGTCCAGCAAAAGCAGAAAAATATTTGCTACAGAAGATCCCGCATCAGACAGGAGAGTTAACTTCTCTTAAACAGGGCCACCGACTTGCCAGTTGCCTTAGAGATAATCGCTAAATTCCTTGCCCTGTATTATTGCATATAGGAAGAGAATACTATTTATGTTCAATAGTGATGTCCAATGGTTTCTTTGTTTAAAAGTACATATCACCCTTTGGGACCCATGTATTGCATTTTAATTTTAATTCAACATTGTATTGTACTCATATATATTATCTTATAATTATTATAAACTCAACAGTACAACACAGTCCTCATTATTTGAAAAGATATGTTGAATATTTCTTGGTTATAGGACGTACTCAAGAAATCTTAGCGTCCTTTCTCCTTCCCCATTTTTTAAAGAACAGGCAGTTTGACAAACAGAGCATGAGGCATATGCTCTTACAGACCAAGGACACAAGCTTAATCTCTTTACTTTTATTCTTACTGCCAGAAATTCATAATTTAATTCAGTTAAATCACACCCATGTATGCAGTCTACTCCAAATATTATCTAAATTGAGAGAACAACTTTTGAGATCCTACCATTGCATCCTCAGAGACGTGGAAGTGAAATTAATATCAAAATGAATTAAATCAGAAAACAATTTCTATGTTGCAACTGAATTGGAAAAAGCATCTAATTAACAACTGTCTGCTTTACTTACCTCTAAGGATTAAATCAGTTCTACTAATGATAAATTTATTACTTGCATTTTATTTTCACTAAAAAACATGTTGCTGTGGAATTCATTCACATCACTACCAAGAAAAAGGATTTATTCTTTCTTTTTAAATTGTGTAGAAACTAAAGGGAAAAATTAAGTTATTTGAAGAAGGATATTGAGTGTTCATGCCAAAATAAGATTGGAAATCGGGGTGTTTTTAGTGTTGTTAATAGTAACGATACCAACAATAATTGGATGCCAATAGAGTACTGGTTTCTAGGCAGATGTGCCTGCCAAAGCTGCTGTATTTTGTTTGCAAACAGATTTTATATGTAAGTTCATTTCAAGAGATTTATCCATGTGGCTTTTAAAAATTCACGTCACGGGCCTCGAAACTTTGCAAGCAAATTTTCCAGTTTCTAAACCACACATATGCAGGTCTTTTATGGTTGGATAGCCAGTTTCCTTTTTGATAAAATAGCTCTGGAAAAAAACACTCCCAATCTTCCTTTAAAAACCCTTCAACGACAAACTAACTGATTTTACATGTCCTTTGTCCAATAAGCATTCACAACATGATGTTTTAAAATGCCGTCCATGTTTTATTTAGCAAAAGTTGCGCTCATTTTGAGTTTATAAACTGACAGCCCAAGTTCTGTGCACCCCCCCCACTCCCTTTTTTTTTTTTTTCTGGCAACAAAAGCTACACCAACCAGGCCCTTCATAAATGCCTCAACAAAAGAGCCAAACAAAACCGAAGTACGGGGAAGGTTGACAAAGGCATATGGATAACAGAACAGATTCTAAGAGTATTTAATCACCACTAATTCTTTCCTCACCCAGCACTGCCTTCCTATAATTCTGAATAGCAAAGCAAATACTGTGAATTTTCTGGTCATAGCCTCCTCATAACCTTTGTGGAAAGAATAATATCTTGTCTCTTGGCCTTATGTTTGTTTAAATAGCAACACTGTGAATGCCTTTAGAATATGCTTAAGGTCAAATCTAAAAAAAAAATAAAAAATCGGAAAGTAGAATCAGAATATTGTTAACCACTACCACTCATAGCTTACAGGCTGCTTCTCTAAGAACCTGGGAAATGTCAACTACTGTAATGCGGTTATTTTCACCTCTTCTCTTTTCCTACTCTTCTTAGGCGCCAAACGGTCTCCCAGCTGTGAGCAGTTTTGTGTCAGCATCCAGCATGGCTCCTTATCCTACCCCGGCCCAAGTGTCGCCTTACATGACCTACAGTGCTGCTCCTTCTGGTTATGTTGCTGGACACGGATGGCAACATGCCAGTGGCACCCCACTTTCCCCCCACAACTGTGACATTCCCGCGTCGCTGGCATTCAAGGGCATGCAGGCAGCCAGAGAAGGTAGTCACTCCGTCACAGCTTCCGCACTCTGAGGGGAAGCTCCATCTGCAGCAGCTCCACCAGGGCCCCCCTCAGCTCACTCGCCCCATCTCCCCCAGTCTCGGACCTCACCCTCCTCCCCTCCCTCTCTTCTGCCTGGAGAGCTGGTTTTACAGACTCACCTCCTTTGTGCTGATGACACTTAAATATTTCTTGCCATAACTTCTCTTTCACAGAAAACCTGACATGATGTTAGGATTCAAAAACAAGAGCAATATTAAGGACTGAATGAGACATTTGTGCTGCCCACACACTGTTTTAATGTAGTGAAGAAACCTGCACCCCTCAAAGGGCTTTAGGAACTTTTTAATGATTCTTTGGTAAAACCACACGTGTATATTTATTCTAAATCAGCCTAAACTCTTGAAACGTGCAATTGTTGAGATTTCACAAAATCAATAAAGGAAAATACATATAGAAAAAAGTCATGCTACACCCTGTAATCAAATAAGGTGACCAAATAAGCCTTAATTCATCACTAGGAAGCCAATCAATAGTTGATTTGAGTGATCCTTTGTTTATTTTTTAAGAGATGACCTGTTTTGTTGAGGAATATATGTATAACGCAAGCAATATCTGGATTTAGCCCCTCCCAGTATTTTGATTTGGTTCCAAATATGACAATGTTTATATTTCCGTGAGTTTGTAAATATGGACTTTGGATGGTACATTTGTGTTTTTATTCCATGGGGGTTCCCCCCTCCCCCACTCCTCTATTTTTTCTTTCTTCTTGCAAAGGTGACTTTTTGGCAATGTTTTTGTCTCTGTTTGGTGGTGGGCTGCTCAGGCTCCTGAATCTGGACTTGCCATAAATTCTGTGTGTGCAGGGAAGGCTTCCACATCTCATGAAGGACATTTTCTTTCTGCAGCAGAGGATTCCAACAACAGAAAAGACAAGCCAGTTTCCCATTCTGTACCTAATCAGACATGCCAAACATACAAAGACGAGGTGGAAAAGGTTTGAACAAGGAGGCTCCAAAGGAAGCCACTTAGAAACTTAACGTTTAATGTGAAAAGCTTTGCAAAGACACTTAAAGTGAACTTTATGTTAAGAAAACCACTGTGAAACTAAATTGTACTGTTATTGTTGGCTAACCTGTGTGTTCAGCAATCTCAGCCCAAAATTATGTTGTAATTTAAAGAAAATGGGAAATTCTGCTCTAATGAATGTAAAAATGGCTTGCTGTGAAGTTTACATTGTTGTACAGGAGCATGTTTCACATCTAGGTAAACTGGTGGTGGTGTTAGTAATACACATGCTATTTAATTTTTAAAATTTCCCTTTATTCATTTCTGGAGTTACAGGTTACCATTTAACTGATAAATCTTTCTAGATCAATTTTAACGTTAATAATAGAGCTGGGGGTGTATGTGTGTGTGAACGTGTGATTATGAGGTGCATTTTAACACAATTGATTTTCTTGGGCAAAATTCTAGTTTTTAATCTCTTCTGTTTGGAACATTCTTCCTGTTTGGCAATATAGGCTTAAACATATGTTTGTAAAACATTGGTACAATTCACCTGTTGGAGAATTAATATATTGCAAGTTTTGGGTATTAATTCTGTGCAATAACTAAAAGGGCACATCACTAGATAGGGTAGTGAGAGACGAGGTACGTGATTTCGATTTCTTCCTATCTGTGCTGTTCACAGCTTATATGGCAATCAAGTTATCACATGGGTTTCACGGCTTCCTTGAATACTCAGATGGCTAGATTAGCTAGGTTTCCAAATCACTAGGATATAAACAGTAAACAATTTCTGACATACAAGTTATGTCCAAGGAATTGTTTTCTCCAAGCGGCAGATATCTTATAGAGAACTTTGAACTGCATTTATTTTTTAAAGCAGCCGAGATTCAGTGCTACAAATAGAGGATTATAACTTCAGGAGAAGAGTAAGCAGAAGGAACAAATGAACTCTCAGGGCCATAGTCTTCCTTTGATCTTGTGAAACTCCTATTGACATCTGGAGTTCCTAGTCTGGTGAGAAAAGAGACTATAAACCGAATGGAACAAAGATGCCAATCCAATATCTTGGTGGAGACTTTAAAACCATCCCATACAGGGACTCTGCTGCCGTCTAGAAGAACTGACCTAAGGTACAGAATTATTCCTTATCAGATGTTTTTAGGTGGCTATCAGGAGTCTTTAAAAAACTATCAATTGTTTGTATGGAAACAAAACTAAGTATTGTTTTCTTTATCTAAATTAAGAAATCTCTTGTTATTATGCTATTTATAATTTTTCTGGTTCTTGTATTTTTAAAAAAATCTAATATTAATGATATCAAAGTTTCCTTTTTTTCTCCCTCCCTCCCCCTTTAGGTCTTTTCTTAGCAACAGTGAATTCACATGAAATAAATTTAAAGGGACAACAGAAGCCCCAAATACAATTTGCTATTTAAAGCAATTATGATTTAAAGCTACTTTTAAAAACAAGAGAAGGAAATGGAACGAGATAGGGATTTGGGATTTTTTTTTTTTTAAACCATTATTATTATTGGTTAATGTTGACATATTTCCTCTGTTTCTTAGTGGATGAAAATTTTTTTAAACTGGCAAATGCACTCTTCAGAGGTCCTTCTCCATCCTGTCCACATGGAGAGGTTAAAGGTTCAATTTCATGGACTCTGTGCAGGCAGTACTCTCTCTCACAGGATGCAAGAGTATTACCTGCAAGGATAGAAGGCAGATGTATAACAGACACATTCTTATTTCTCTTGTGTTTTTTCCCCCACTGCTTTTAATGACCCCCCCCCTTTTTTTTTGAATATTGGGCTGAACTATAAATTAAAAAACACGCTGGAAAGGATGTACAACTGAAGGCTGTGTATGTATATACAGTATGTCAAAAAGCCTTTATTTTTATACTTCAAATGCTCTAAATTAATAAAAAGTAATAATTATCATGTTATCTTTTATTTTTTTATTTTCAAAATGCTTTAATAACATAGCCTCATGGTACAAATATCCCATAGAAATAGTTAAGAACAGATGTCACCTACAACGTGCAGATATTTTTGGTGACTTTTGGCTACTGGAGTAGCATCATTTAAGGAAGCAGACATAAAATCCTTTGGTTATATCAAGGCCAAGAAGATATATATATTTTTTGGAGTGCATGTTAGTACAGGAACCTTTGAAATGCTAAGAATGCATTACTATTTTGAAACATTTTCCCTGAATAATACATATTTTAACACTGCAAATATCATACTCCACACCTGTAGCTGTCACCAATAACTAATAACCTGGCAATGTACTTTGCTTTGAATGTTCTTTTAAGAATGGCATGGGTAAGAGTTTTGAATAAGGCATTTGGGTGCAAATACATACAGCACAATAGGCCCAAGAAGTGGTTTCAATTTGTGATTTAACATGAACATATTTCAGCAACAAAACTTGTTTTCAAAGGGAACTACGTGAAGAAAAGTAGTTTAATATAATTTCATGTTTTCTATTTGTCATAAAAGACTTAAAATATCAGAAGTTTAAAGTATGACCTGATTTAAGCAATAGTTCAAAATATAAAGTAGACTTAGGAAAATATAGCTGAGATGTGATTACTAAAAAACTGAACAGATTTACACCCTATATAATAAGAGAATATGCTAATTATCTGTTATGCTGTGAGGTGTAATGACTGATCACATAATGAATCACGGATCTGCAGGAGGGTGGGGCAGCGAACTACAAGTGGGCCGTGGAGAGCTACAGGAGGGGGCAGGACAGCAAGCTATGGGGGCGGAACAGCTACAGGAGGGTGGCAGAGACCTCCTGATGCACAAATTCCTGCGCAGGGCTACTAGTTTTAACATAAAAGTGAACATACTAAAAAGGCATTTTAGTGCACCTTTAAAATACTTTATTTGTGACTTTTAAATATTATTTATGGAAGAGTTTAATTCTTAAAGAACTTTAAATTTTGGCTCAATTTTGTATTTTATTTCAAGCACTTCTTAGCCTCTTGGGGAAAAATAATGATCAATACAATAGATTTTCATTGTGAACCAAGGTAAATAAAACATAGGTCACAAAACTTATATTGTTTTTATGAAATATTTATGACTTCTACACTATTTTTTTCCATATTCAGTTTACATACCTAATTGCTTTATATTATTTTTTTCTTACAATTTTATGAATATAGCCAAAACTACAGTCTCAAGTTATGTAGACATAAGTTTTGAAATATCAAAATAGATTCTGATCTGAGGTTGTTTTTCCCTTTATAATTGTACATAAGTGGTAATTTATAACTGTATCAGATTAGCTGATTGATCATCTCAAGGTGCTGGTGAGCAAACACGCATTATCTCCAGGGGTAGAAAGACTTCATAGGCCATCACCAGTTCTCCTGAAGCCATGCATAGGAATATTCATAAACCAGCAGCATCACCGCTCCACCTAGGAGAGAAAAGGCTGGCTTTTATCACAGTCCTGTAAAACGGTGCTGTCTCTCCCCCCAAGGAGTCCCATGCAACCCATCGGGCGGGGGCTGTTCAGAATCACCAGTTCTTGAGCTCCAATCTATAGATACAAAACTACTGTGGAAAATTCTCAGAGCAAAATCAAGACCATCTTGAGTCTCCAAATACATTCCCCCCCCCCCCCCCCACGAGTTTCTGTAACTTTCATCATTTCTCATCAGATTCCTTTCAGGCATTTTTTATTTTTAAAAGTAAATAAATATAGACATCTAGTCATGTAAGGGCATGTGGCTTTCCTGGGAACAGAAGCCTTCAGGTTCTTCATATGTAGGCAAAGGATTTATCTTTTCCAGCCCGTAATTAGCATTGTTGTAGTTGCACTCAAGAAGAAAATCTCTAAGATGGTGCTTGACGAATGAGGCTGCTTTCCTCGTACCGCTTTCAACTTGGATTGCAATGTGAAAAATAGCTTCTGACTATTAAAGAAATATGAGTTGCAAAACCAAGCTAGCTTTCAACCTCTTTTTGTTTTCATTTCTTTTATCTGCCTTGGACATATATGGATTGTATTTGCAAATTTGGTACTAGGATTGGTGTCATAAGAGCACCATTTGTCTAGGTAGAGAAGAGTTATATAACTGGCCGCAGAGAGGCTTGCTATGTAACATGTCAACAGGAACATGATACAGGAAAACAGGTACAACCCTGTTGAACACCTAGAGATCAGGAGAGCATTTGTATCTGGGCGACTTTGTGTTCTATGTAATGCAGTAAATTACACATGTTCTGTGTCCTTTAAAACAATCCCTATTTCTCCTTTCATGTCTGTATGAAAACTATTACAAAATAAAAATGTGGACAAATATCCTCAGCACAACTCAGAGAAGACTTGGCTGAATGAACAGAAGACTGACTTCTAACAGAAAGAAAGAGAACTTGATTTTAGTTCTTTTGTACACACTGCCATATGCTTTTTAAAAAAACCTACAGGCTGCACATGTTTGTGTAACCTTATACCAAAGATAATTATCTGCCTGTAATTTTCATTTTTAACCCATGGAGATACTCTATGAGACCCGTCTCACTGCTGTAGCCCTCGTGGCACTCTGGCAAGCCAGGAGGAACGCACTGCAGAGGGCTGTGGACATGTATGTCACTGCAGTGTTTACTCTTTATTAACTATTCACAGTGTAAGTCAAGAACACACAGAATGGGGCTAGTTTACAGGCTAGTGAAATCTGAAGTTTAAACCACAGACTTCAAGATTCTCCCTTCATGGGAGATACCTATCAGTAGCCACATGGAGTTGCTAAGGCTGTTATCAAAACAAGGTGAAATGCTTCTCTGAAATGAAGAATGAAAATTCCAGGCTCTTGCGCGAGAGCTCTCTCCCTCTCTCTCTCTCTCTCTCTCTCTCAAAAAAAAAAGAAAAAAAAGAAAAAAGAAAAAAAATCTTACCTCTCTCTCTCTCTCTCTCTCTCTCTCTCTCTCTCTCTCTCTCTCTCTCTCTCATATATATTTTATTGATTTTTTACAGAGAGGAAGGGAGAGAGATAGAGAGCTAGAAATATAGATGAGAGAGAAACATCGACCAGCTGCCTCCTGCACAACCCTCACCAGGGAAGTGGCCACAACCAAGGTACATGTCCTTGACCAGAATCAAACCTGGGACCTTTCAGTCCGCAGACCAACGCTCTATCCACTGAGCCAAACCGGTTTCAGCCTTACCTTTCTCTTTACCTGTCTTTTCTTTGAAGTTGGTAGGACTTGCATGTTTGGAATGAGAGTAAGGCCAGGCCTTAGAATGAGATTTCCAGTTACTCAGCGTTGTTTAGCTTGGATAGTATATCCACAACAACCCTTTTCACTGGATTTAACACCACCAGAACTCAGGATACCTCATGCAAAAACATTTTAAAAAGCCAACCAAACATTTGCATGCCTCTAACAAAACTTGGGGTCAGATTATTTAAAGAGTGTTGGATTAAGTTTCCAGTCAATTACCGTTTTAGTTAAACTCTCCAGGGTCATCACCCTTTCCAGGCCCACCCCATCCTGAGGAAGCTGGGTTAGGGCCAGTCTCTGATTTCCTCTAATGCTAGGTCTACTAGCAGGTTTTTACTGTGTGGTGAAGGAAAAACACCACATACAGAGAGAATTGCATTAAATCACAAATATTCTCATCATTGGGTCCTTTCTTTTACAATCGGGCCAAAGACTAACAGAAGGCAGGTCCGAGTCTCAAATGTGAAGCAAAATCCACGCTTACATGCCTAGAAAACTTGGGACAGGTAGATGGATTTGGAATTGAGGAGTTTTTTTTCTAAACAAAAAAAGTGTGAACTATTTACCAGCTTCAATTTACTTTTTTCCTATATCCCATGTTGGTAGAAATGCTGGTTCATGGGGCTGAGAGTTAAGGGTAAATGTGCACATGTGTGCGTGCAGTAGGAGAGGAGGAGACATTGCGGTTAGCAGAGGACTAGGACAAGGAGAGAGGGGAGGAGGAGGGGCGGGTTCTAGGAAACATTACCAGGATGTCTAAGTAGGTGAGTGTGGCCTGGTTAAAAAAAAAGAGTGTATACTTCCGTACTTATTCACAAGGCTGCTTATAATCCAAGACTATTTGCCCAGGCGGTTGAGTCTGTAGCAGTTATTTTCTTATCTATTGACATAGAGGCAGCTGACTCTCCCTGAGGGAATGGCAGCCGGAGTGTGTGGGCTGGTGTCCTGAGGTGAGGCCCTGAGCCAGCAGCCTCCACCACCAGCCAGAGACCAGGAAGGTGCGCCAGAGGCGACTGTGAGGACAAGTGGCTCTTGCTGCTCATGGAGGCAAGGCTGCCTCTTTTTCTCTTTCTGAAATGAAACAGAGGCAGGAGCAAGAAGAAGGAGCACCAGGAAAACTTTATCGGGCTGGGGGCTGGGCCCTCACCCGCTGAAAATCCTCCCCTTCAGTCAGAAGCCAGCGTATGTGTGTACTCGGGTGTTCACTCA